>NC_137126.1:10783905-10949052 GCF_949319135.1 Squalius cephalus
CTCATGAACTCATATCTCATCTCCCAACAAATGTTGTGCTTTCCTCACTGGTTCCCCAGAACGGGATGCTAGTGTGCTGGTGTTAATTGACTGAACCAGCAAGACTTCCTTTGTTCAACCTTTGATCGGTCTCACCAGAAAGATCTTGTTGGTCAACTAGCTTCAGCAAGTTTCACCAAGTTTTGCAAATCCATTCTGGTCACCAGCTATACTAGCTCCAAATCAGCCCTAACCACAATAAACCATCCTGATCCAACATGGAATTTCTGATCTAAACTGCCTGATACAATCACTGTACCATAGTAGCATCACAAAATCTTTTTGTAAAGCCCAGGACACACCAAGCCGTCGGTCGGCCGTCAGGCAGTTTTCTCAGTGTGTTCTAATGTCATCTTACCTGTGTGTTCCTTGGTGAATATTTCAATATTAACATGAGCGGAGTGGAATAAAGAAAGTGTTTAGCAGGACTGATATTCAAAACAGTAAGCACACACTGCTTTGTTTATGGTTTGTGCTTCTGCAGCCTGCAGCGTTGGTTTCCCTTTTTGAATGCCGAATATAGATGATCTGCAGAAATAGACAGTTACTCATTTACACGCAGGCGCAGAACACGCATTCTAGCTGACAGTCTGCAGTAGTTCTCTCGGTGTGTTCAAGTGCAGCTTTTCCCCCCGACGCAGGCGACGCGAGGCGACAACACAGTCGGCTTTCATCAGGGCTAGTTCTTTGGCGTCGGTTTGGTGTGTCCCGGGCTTAAGGCCGAACTTGTGATGTCTCTTATAAATCTGTTCTTTAGCTTTAGCTGAGGTTGATGTTGCACCTCTGATCAGAGGTGGCAGTTGTTCTGCTGCTATATTGTGTTCTTCCCCAAACACATCATTAAACTCACTCTAATTTTGTCCCTCGCTTAATCCACTGTCCCCAAAAATCAATGTTGCTCTGTCTGTCATGCTGACCCATAACCCTTCATGCCATCTGCTGCTCCTCGCTTATAATTCCCTCTGTTAGTGCTTTAGGACCACTGTATGTCTGACTGCCTGCAAAAAGAACACACAGTTGCTCAGAATAACTAGAATGACTTGGTTAACTTAATCTTCACAAACACACTATAATTTAAAAACAATATAGATGGGCAGGTAGCACCTACAATATTGACAATATTGAACAAGTTGCAAGAACATGAGATTCTGGTTGGTTTTTATATCACTTCTGTGCACTCTTTCCCTGGCATTTGCGAATGTATCTATCTGCACGCGTTGAGGAGAGAAGAAAGCTAAAAGAACTAGCCCGAGCAGGGGAAGTGGCCTCCCCTCGATCCCTTAGCCCTTCTTTGAAAAGCAAACTTCAAGCTGGGAGTGTTTACCTTGGCCAGGGCAGTGGCAGATCGATGATCTGCAAAGTGGATTTGTTATTGCCTTGTTTGCCTTGGCAGCCCTTGAGAGCAGCCCACTGATTGCCGCCCCAGATGTCTACAGTATGAACACACACACATACACATATTCATATATATATATATATATACATTTATGCACACACCACGTGCCTCAACATCATCCAAATTTCTTGTGTCCCTGGAATCTTTTTGAGTCTGTGAAGTTCTGCCCAATGTTGGGACATGATGCTTTCACAGTCTGCATGTTCCCTATATTTATACTTCCTCTCATCCCAGTCCACCATTTCCTTATCCTGTCATTTGTCACAGAGCAGGAGTTCTCCATCGTACTCCCGGAGATCTACCTTCCTGCGGAGTAGAGTTCCAGTTTTAATGAAACACATCTGATCCAGCTAATCAAGGTCTTTGGTTCTCTTGAAAAATGATAGGTGGGTGCTGGGATTAACCTCAACCAGGAGCCGAATTGAGCATCATGTCACCAGTTGGGATACATTATAAACTTTATCAACTTATCTCATTAATATTAATTAGGTGCTCACTGGTATTAATTATGTGATGTTCACCCTGTAGTTCTTGTTGAAAGGCAGATAAGTGGGCACTAGACAAAGTATATTGCCACTTACAGCTTACTGCAAAGCAGCTAGTTGATCTTAAAGTTGTAATTTTATGCAAATATTCCTTTACACAGTGGCTGAAAATGTTAAAATATAATGATTATTCCAAAAAAAGTGGCTGGGAATAAAGAGCATGTCCCCCGGTTATGATGGTTGCTACTCCCCTGCCTGTCCCAGTGCGAACACTGCAGAGGAAGCAGCTCAGCTTTAATCTTGTAAAGACACACAGATGGATCTCCTCTTTCATGATCTTCATGACCGCATCCTCATCATTGGGACTGGTAGAGCTGTAATTTCCATCCACTTCAAAATGTATTAAATATTAGCTTATGTTAAACTGGACCAACATTGACTTTAAATTGAAGATAATAGACAGTAAGAAAACTGAGTTGTGTGTGAGTGTATTGGTGTAATGTCTCCTTGCTAATGCTGTCCACTCCAACTCTTCCAGACCTCCAGGGCTTTCAGGACTCTGGCCTCAACATTGAGGGCTGAGTTGGGGGCCCTCTCTCTGTGTCTGTGTGGCCAAATAAAAATAACCTCTTGACACTTTTATGGCAGGACACAGTTGTGTGGATTTATGCTGCTTGTTTTCACACAGTTTAAAGTGAGAATGTCCAGGGCCAAAGGCTTATAGCCTCTGTCAGCACATATTAAATGTTTATGCTGTTTGTCTCACTCACTTGTCCTTTTATTTGAAACCAATTGCCTCTTAGCCTTTGTGCTAGCAATTCCGATATGTGCCTTATTGCGAGGTGTTGTGACATTGCCTCAAATGAGAAAAAGACAAAATCTTCCTCTTTTGTTGATCTCAGTAATTACAATTTTGTGTGGTATCCAGTAATAAATGAGCCAAAACAAAGAGTGAAATTGTCAATGTTGTGATAGAATTTGGTTAGAACTGTGAAATTTCCAAGCAGGACATTTTCCTGGATCAACATCCTTGCTGGCCATGGAAAAACATTCCTATCAACCAGTCAGTTTTTTTTTCTCTTTTTTTCCTCACTATTCTTTACCTTCCAAACAAGAATATTATGGTTCCCTAACAGAGGTCCACGACCAACATTAATAAACTGTCTGGTTTTACAAGAGCAATTTTGGGTTTGGTCTTAATACTTGACAGTACCAGCCAGGCGAGCGTTTCCCAAAGCCAAATTTGGTCGCAAGTTCCATTGTTACCAATAGAGTTCAATGGAACTTGTGACCAAAGTTGGCTAATGATGCTTTTAGAAAACGCACCCCTGGTTGGGTCACAGGGTCTCATTTATGCCTGTATAACTCTACACCCTGTATTTATCTCCCAGCATATTAGTGGAGGCCTATAACACATTTTATTATTGTACATTCTTTAATACGTTTTGTTTTTTTGGTGTATTTTTTGCTGACACAGCATGATGCATGTATTGTGGTAATTGAGGTGAAGCAGTTTTATCAAAGGTTGCCATACGGCCCTTGAACATATAACCTCACCTTTACAAGCACAGATCAAAAGCAGATTTGAGAGTTGAAAGTTCTGTGTATTTCTCATGTTTAAGGTTTATATCACACTGACTTTCAGAAAAGGGTAACCACAAAGCCATAGATTTAAACCGCAGGGTGCAAAGAGCCCATTATGGATCTCATAAAGATGATAATGATTAATTGTTGAGGAATAATGAGATTATTTAAACAGGAATATTTAGACAGCTTCAAGCTTAGTGTCTACTGTGCCTACATAAGCAGATGTATTCCAAAAAAACATCCCAAATGAAATGTAACCTCAGGTGACTAATTTGGAACACTCTTCATACTCATGCAAAGAATTCAAGAAACTCAACTTATCATTAGCATATTGTTAAGATAACTGCAATGAGCACAAAATCACATCAGATAATGCTTTGCAATACATTAGAACAATTAGAACCTATTTATTGATAATTTTTACATGTAAAATACCTCATTCTGATTAAAATATAAGCTGCAGGTCTTTCAACTTCCCCACCATCTTGGATTAATGTTTTTCACTGAGATGAATTATCTCGTGCATTCTGGGATTTCTTTCTCTGATGATTTTTTACTCAAACTATATAGCAATGAATAAAGCCATGTTTTTAAAGTGTATGCTTTACTTAGGGACATCTAAGTAATTAATACAGAAGATGTGTAGACAACATATCTATAATAGAAATAATGTGGTACCCATCAAGCAAAGACAGAGACCATACACAATACACAATAACAGTAAGATTCTTTGGATCATTTTGAGTATGAATGTGTCATTTTAAGAAAAAAATAAACTCCAGATGTCACAAAACAGCAAGTTAACCTAACAACAAAAGCAATGATAAAACAGTGTAAATACAGCTGGAAAACAGTGAAAAATTGCATTATGGGAACACCAGTTTCAGAAAGTTGAATAGTTTTTACTTAAATTTAATAAGGTTCATATTTACGCTTTTATTTCTTCAAGATTACTAGTACTGATTTCGAATTTACTTTACCTTAATTCTTGCCCAAACTAACTTATTCCAGTAGTATTTACTTATAATTTTATCAGTGTGCAGAATAATTTTTATCAGTGTGCTCACTAAATTTTGAGAAAGCTTTTGCTTCATAAGATACTATATTGTGCAAGGTTTTTCACAGATATTAGCCATAAGATTCAAGGGAAGACTCTTGACATTCTAAAATAAAATAAAATAAAAAATGAAGCCATTCTTTCGTCTTTCATGCACACGCAAACACAAACAAACCGACTCATCTCTCTGTGTCGTGAAGATGCTCATCAGTGGGTCATCTGGGATCTCTGCTGGGTGTCTGGTTTTCTGTTTGGATTAAGGTGAGAAGGCAGACTACCCAACCAAACAGAGCACACACACCAACACCTGGGAGGCATATGACACCTCTTCTGTCACTGCGAGTATGAGTCCCAACAGTGCACATACACACACACACACGCATTTTTTTTTCTTTCTCTTTATCCTAAACATACTCTGCTCACTTTAGACAGGCACAGCATTTAAACTATTTAGCACATCTATTGACGGTTCACTAGTAGGTTTTACTGTCGGCAGGACAGGGGCTTTACAGGGGGCCTGTGAGGAAACATGCAGCCCATATTAATCATATCACTTTCTCCTTTAAAGCACATGCTATGACAGCCATCAGCACAGGCATACCTTATGCACTCTGACTGGGTCAGAGAGAGAGAGAGAGAGAGAGAGAGAGAGAGAGAGAGAGAGAGAGAGAGAGAGAGAGAGAGAGTGAGAGAGAGTGTGTGTGTGTGTGTGTGTGTGTGTGTGTGTGTGTGTGTGTGTGTGTGTGTGTGTGTGTGTGTGTTCAAACGTTATGGGGACAAAGGTTTTGGTCCCCATGATGAAAACAGCTTATAAATCATACAAGGTAGAAAACTAAAAGTTTTCTGTGATGTGTAGGTTTAGCGGTAGAGGTAGGGTTAGGGGATAGAATATACAGTTTGTACAGAATAAAAATCATTATGCCTATGGAATGTCCCCACAATGATAGGAATACCTGTGTGCGTGTGTGTGTGTGTGTGTGTGTGTTATTTGTTCATTATAATTTTTTGTTTTCAAACCCTACTGTACTGTTTTGGTGTCTACCTAAGGCAATATCTTAACCAAAATAGGACCTCATAAATGTCACATATAGGGTGGTTGTAATGAATGGTCATTAATCATAATTCCAAGAGGTAACACAAAGGAGAATACCCAAGGAAATAATAGTCTATAACAACCAAATTAAACTAAGATATCATTGAACAAGGAACTGAGGAAACTAAGAGCTTAAATACACAGGGAGTAATCAACAGAAACTGAAACAGGTGTGGAACTCATGAGTAACTTTAGAAACAAACAAGCTAACAGAACTAGAAAGTAACAATAAGTGACTGAAATAGCTATAGCTAGCTAGCCACATATACTGTAGATTATTTGTGCTTTAATGGTCATTACCATATAGCACACAAGTACAGTAGCATTCACTAAAATTAAGCACATTAGAGCTAATGCTCACAGTTAATTTCAGCATTAGTATGACATTAGCATGCAGCTAGGTTAAGGACTCAATTCTACATTAAAGGGGCAGTAAGTAGGAATTACTCCCATCTAGTGGTGAATTTGTATTTTGCAATCAAACTAATTTTGCTCTCCAGCGCCTCGCGTTTTCAAATGCGCGTTGCATCTACGGTAAGCGATATGTACCAAAAAGCTTTGACAGGATGTCTTCTAATAGCACCTCGTCGAGTTTTCCTTCGGGTGAACTGGTTTGTTATTTCAAACAAACTACAACTTGACACAACGAACAAACGAATGTTACAGTTTTGAACAAACAAAACTTACAACCTTGTTTATAGGACCTTCTCTACTTTACTCAATAGCTGCTATTCATCAAAGAGCCTGTTTAACTTTTAACTATGTTCTACTGTCTATATCAGTGTTTCCCAACCTTTTTTCAGTCAAGGCACCCTTTGAAATTTAAAAAAAAATGTGTGGCACCCTACACTAGTGTTGTCACGATACTACTTTGATACTATACTTTGAAATGTGCTGGGGTTTTTTTATTTTATTTTTGATGTGCACAAATAAATGACAGGTAGGCTACCATAAGATTTTCTTCTTCCTGTTCCTTTTTTTTTTTCTTCGTTCATGCATGTTACAAATGAATGAATGAATTAAACATTTTTAATTTTATATAATATATAATTTTGTTATAATTGCACAAGATAGCTTGTTTTTACTATATTTTATGTAGCCTAATAATTTCCCAGTAAATCTCCAAATTAATGTAGAAACATCATAAAGACAGTATATTTCAAATAATTGTTTAATGGCATCTTTTTATGAATGAAGTGTTATTTGATTCTGATGTCACTGCTGCACTGTCACATGTGGATCCCACACGCGTCCCATTTTCTCACAACTCTTAACGTTCATTTAAGACTTTATTTAACTAATTTAAGACTGCTCTCATGAGGATAGCCTACTCAAAACGAAAGCGCGAAAGAGAAGTTGAGTCTGGCGCGCGTCGTGTCAGCATCACAGACAGCGCATTCTCTTTTGTATTTTCTCGCTTGCATGGTTAGAAGCATTTGCATGAAGAAGAACGTGATTATATAATGTAACGCTAGCCAAAGGATGACAGAAAAAAAATGCTGCTTAAATTGCGTTAAATATTTTTAACGTGTTAAACTGAAAAACATTAATCGCACGCGTTGCGTTGACAGCAGCACGGACATAACCGATGTGTTTATGTGAATACGCGGCAAGACGGACGTTGTGACAATGTTTTCGTGTGTATTTGACTGTAAGCGCATCAATGAAAAATAGGCAGCTTTATGTGGACGCACTGGGAATGAGGCACATGAATAAAATCACATGCAAGCGCAACCTCCGCAATTCAACGCCGAAAACTTATGATTTGCATTTTTATTATAAATTTGTGCGCATTATTTGTTGTTATTAGAGACTTCCGACGATCCGAGATTGATGGTAAAAAATTGTTTTTTTACACAGCACCCCTGCTCTCGCCAGAAGCACCCCAGGGTGCCGCGTCACCCCGCTGGGAAACGCTGGTCTATATAGGCTAATAAAAAAATAAAAATAAAAAGCCTGTAATTAAGACCTTAACATTGACTTACCTGTCGAGAAGAAAGCAGGCAACTTCAGCGTCTCTTTTGAAAGCTTTCTCCTGCATTAGCTATCCCGACATAAATCCTTGTTTTTGTAATCTCCGTTCACGTTTCCTTTTACGGTCTTATTTTGGACTTTTTCGGCGAAGATGACTCGTTATCCTGTGACTTAACCGTGAAGTGCAGCCTTTTAAACTTGCCGGGCAGTGACAAGCGCCTCTCTCTGCTCTGCTCCTCCGCTTCTGTTGACTTCAGTCACGTGACGCGGGCTCTGAACGAAAACGCGTTGTGGAAACGCGTTGGCCTAGTACTTTTTGTCCCTCTCTGCTATTATAGTTTTTCAAGATGGCGGAACTACATGGAAGCCTCCGTGGACCTACCAAGCGTGCCGCACAAGCCCTGAAAAGTGAAGCCAAAACGTCTCGATCGCCCCCCGGTGACTGGTCCTAGTATAGGTCATAAGCCCCTCCTCCCCGTGTTATTCAACGGGACGTGAGACCAACTAAACAATTAAATTACACTTCAAATATCTTTTTTCCAAAGGTGGTTTCTTTCATTTGCTGTCGTTTTTATCACGCTGATGTAAGTTCAAGTGTCTGTTTCAAAAATAAGTTGTTTTTTAGTTAGTTACGTGATGCGGTGGTGTAACGTCATGATTGACAGCTGTGATTGACAGGTTCTCCGAGTGAAGTAGTCACTGAAGCACCAACGGACATTTTTTTCGGGATCTTCGGAGGACTGAGGAGATTGTATTTACTTTATTTTAACAAGCCTCTTGACGTACTGCAATCATTTTTTTAAAAAGTGTGCAGAATGTACTTTCCCTGCGAGAGTGAGGGCGGAGCGTTGATTTCGCGGCTTTACTTCCTGCTCACTACTGCGCAGGTCTGGTCCCGAAATCGCTACTGCGCAGACTCAAGTTCCAATATGTCAGCGCCATATCGGGACTCTGGCGGCTTCAGTTCTCATCAATGGAAGAGAGCGAAGGGGCGTCGTCCATCTTTTTTTACAGTCTATGGGACCTACCCGTCCTATGTATATAAAGATAATAAATTCTTCGTTTACGAGGACAAGTCAGATCATTGGCAGAGGTATTTGGACACCATTGAGGACATATTTATGAATAAAAATATTGATTTTAGATAATAAAATACCTAAAAAGATACATATTGTCCCTTTAAAAATCATACAACTTTTGAGTGAAATAGTTGATTTATTAGATTATTAGACTATTTTATTGTTTTTCAATAGTTCATCAGATTTAATCTACATTTGAAATTCTGAAATAATAATTAAAGGGGGGGTGAAATGCTCATTTTCACTCAATCTCCTGTTAATCTTGAGTACCTATAGAGTAGTATTGCATCCTTCATATCTCCAAAACGTCTTTAGTTTTATTATATTTAGAGGTGAAAGATTGGCTGTACCGAGTCTTTCCGGAAAAAACCGAGCGGCTGGGGGCGGGCCGTGTGGGCGGTGTGCTATAGCTGTGCTAACTGATCTAACAACAACACAGAGAGACATTTGAAGTAGTTTACTCACCGTGACTGCTCGATCCTTAAGCATTAGACGATCTGCAAATAAGTCGATCTGGGCTTTGTTTATAAAACAATCATCGTCGAAATGCAGGGAACAAAGAGTCGTGCACAACCTCCGTTGATGCTTCGAAAAAACAAACTCCATCCACTATTCCCTTAACGCTGGGTTCTTTGGGAATCTGTGCAGGGTTGTCTTGCCCTGCCAACCAAAAACCCACTTCTTTGGTGACATTGACTTCCCTAAAAGCCGAGCATAGCGCTTTGAGGTAACGTACTGCTTTCGCTCTCTTCTCTCTCTGGTCTGCGAGTGCGCGCGCGGCCGCGGAGAAGTGCCCTTAGGACCCATATAAGGAAATTCCGCTCTATCTTACGTAAGACAGAGCCATACTCGAAAAAAACTTTCCGAAACTTGTGACAAACCGGAAGGAGTATTTTTGGAACAAAAATACTCCTTCAAACGTACAACTTAACTTTTGAAACTTTGTCCATGTTTAGCATGGGAATCCAACTCTTTAACAGTGTAAAAAACTCAGTATGCATGAAACAGCAATTCACCCCCCCCTTTAAGGAAGTCTCATTAAAAGGATGAAGTATAGTTTTATTATACATTTAGTTTAAAATAATAAAAAAATATAAAGTGTCTTTTTAAACCTTTTTATGACAAGGCAAGGTTAGTTTAGGTTTTAAAATGACATGTGGTAGCCTCGCCAAAAACATAATACCAAAAATCATGATATTTGTTAATATTATTATTATTTTTTTTTTATTTTTTTGTCGACACATATTTGTCACTGACCCAGAAACTAAAGAGATAGTTCACTCAAAAATAATAATCAATTAATCACCCCACTGGTGTTCCAAACCCAAAAGACTTCAGAACACAAATGAAGATAGTTTTAAGAGTATCTCACTATTTTTGCCCATCCATTGAAAGTTAAAGAAAATATATGAATATTTTCAAGTTTCTAAAAGTTCATAAAGACAACATGAAAGTAATCTAAGTAAATAGAGCCGTTTAATCATCTTCTGAAGAGACACAATAGCTTTAAATGATGAACAGCTTGAATTTAGGCTTTTATTCTCATAAACATTGATCAGCTCACATATATAGAACACATCAAGTGTGCTAAACATAAGTTCAACAGTGCACGCTGTCTAGGCAAGGCAAGGCAAGGCAAGGCAAGTTTATTTGTATAGCACATTTCATACACTATGGCAATTCAAAGTGCTTTAAAGGAATTAAAATAATCACAAAAGAAAAGCAAGGAAAATTAAAACAGTTATAAAAGAAATTAAAAGAGATATATGATACAGTTATACAATGAATTAAAAGAGTAAAAAGATAGATAAACTTCTCATCTTGCAAAACACCGGTTTATCATATTTTCCACAACTCCCAGTTTTACTCCGCCATTTTCCCATGGTGATTAAACTGTGTCTGTGGTGTCATTTCGGCACCTAAGAAATCTATTGGACGTCTAGGTAGGCAACTCACTCGTGATTGGATTAGAGCCAATATTTCAATGTACACTTCACTGCATTTAGTTTCTGTGCATCTCCATTCCCTCTCTTGCAACTGTATAGGCCTACACTTTTATTCACAGATTGTGTGCATGAGTTTATTGGCCTTAGACGTCCCTCAGTGATCTGTCACGTGTACCCACACACACTGAGTGTGAAGTGTGAAACCAAACCCCCACACTGCTGAGAGTATTCTCCATAAACATGCACAAAAAGCTAAAGTATAAATGTGCTGAGGTGAAGACCATATTGATGCTAACAAGCAATGTCAGGAGTCTGCGGGCTTGCTGCTCTGGGACTATAATAAATGGTTTGTTACATTTTGTTGTGTTGATGGAATATAAACATCCAACGCCAGGGCTGGTGAAGCTGAGATAAACTAAAGTGGTCATTAATCGTGAAAGAGGAGCGCAGCTGAGGTGCCAGAGTAATTAATGTAACAAATAGTGATGCTAGAATGAAATGAGTGTCACTTACTTTTCTTCTAGCACCATTTACATTTCTCTACACATTCTGTAATTGATGTGTTTAGATGTAGAAAAATGTACACAGGCATAAGCTCTCTCCATCCCATACACATACAGAGACACACACAAAAGCCATATGTTTTTGGTGCTGTTCTTCCCATTTCCACCCCTGAAATGTGAACAATAATGCTATTGTTTATAATGCCGTTTAATAAATCATTTTTATTTGTTGGTGGACTGAGTATGATGGAGCTGTTCTCAATAAATCTCCGTTAGTAGGTCCAGATGAGCGAAGTGCTAGTATTGCCATCCACCGATGTGCCTGCAGAGTACATTACCAGTTCAAAATAAACATGCAGTTGCTCCATCAGCTTTCTGTGTACACCACTTTCACCAAGAGCCATTACTGCCTGGAAGGGTGAGGACTAACAAGAGCTTGCTAGGCTTTTGCTAACTATTTATTATTGATGGTACTGCGTAACTTTAGTGCACCACCAACCATCCCATTCATTCATAACACTGAAGACGGGAGGGAGAAATAAATTGTCGGACACGAGTTTGGTGGTCGCCTCATTCTGAATTGGACTTACTGGGTAAGTTAGAGAGGGTTTAAACTCATTAGAGCTAGGTGATTGTAATGACTGAGCTGGGTTGTATGGTTGTAACAGAGGCTCAGAAAGCTTGCCCTCAGACCCCAGACGTTCTCTGTCCATTCACTATCCACCTGAAGCATTGATGTAACTCCCAGTAGTCAGAGTGACACAATGGCTGCTTCTGAGGAAGAACTCATCACTGGAATTTCTAAAGTTTTCCATGTTTGTGGCATCACATTCTCTGAATTTTGTTTGAGGAGCTTAGTAGCAGGTAAACAGCAAATCTAATGTCTGTGAAATAATCAGTATTTATTACTTTTGGACAGGCATAAATTGTGATTACAAAGTCTAGACATGTTTCCGCTAATTTCTTTTGTCTTTTCTGTTCAGTGTTTGAATTGTGACTGCATGGGCTTTTGCCGAGTCCCCCATGCACACTATTAACCAACCCCTAACCCCTTTCAGATGTTAAAAAGGGGTGGAAGAAGCATACTGTAAGTACATACAATTAAAGATTTAACACACAACCATGCTCAACTAATATTTTGTGTGAAAAACATTTAAGAACTAATAGCCTACTAAAAGGCATAATGTCAATGCCATTGCAATAATTACACAGATTTCAACGCAGGTTTTCTATTATGGGGGTCCAGTACACAGTTTCTGTACATCTGGTCTAGAGCTGAGATTTTTCCACACTTGTCTATCTATCACTGTATGCTGTGAATAGTTGCTTTTGGAAGGTAACATGGTCCCTCAGTGAGTAGTAATGTCACCTCATAACAAGGTCCCTCAGTGAGTAGCAATGTCACCTCAAAACATGAAGGTCCCTGATTTGGAGGCTTTTCTTTGTGAAGTTTGCATGTTTTGTTTTTCCTGTGTTGGTATGGGTTTCCTCCGGGTGTTTTAGTTTCTCCCACAATAGGTGAATTGGAGACAGTAAATTGCCTGTAGGTATGAGGACAAGTGGTTTGAGAATGGAAGGACTGTTTTGGATGATCTGTCTAGTCAGTTATGTTTGCCCAGTAGTCTTATTGGTTAGGTTAGTTAGGAAGCCTGTTATGAGCAACTGATATTTGGAGGCTGGTGACTTGATGCTGGTGTTCAGCTTCCATAACAGATGCTGGTGATTGGCTAAGCATGTTGTTGAACCGGTTGGGGTGTTTAGAATCAACAGTTTCAAAAGTTTTACAATGTTAGTGCAGGTAAGAATTCCATCTAGGACAGGCATATCCAATCCTGTTGTTGGAGAACGACCTTCAGCCTCAACCTGCTTTAACACACCAACCATTCATTACTCAGGTAGAAGTATAGATACTAGGGTTTAAAAAGACTTCTGTAGAAGTTGAAGTATCAACTCAAGCTTTTTACTCAAGTAAAAGTATAAAAGTACTTGTTTCAAAACTACTTAAAGTATAAAAGTAAAAGTAATGTCTCTCTCTCTCTCTCTCTCTATCTCTCTCTCTGAATCAATATTTGACGCGATTTGCCCCGATTTCTCCCTCGCTTACCGCATGTAGGTTTCCTTCGGAGGACTTTTGGCGCTGCGCACAACCAAATGTGACTACAGCCTCTCACAAGTTAGAAAGACACCACAACGCCAATCAGTTTAGCGATGTGTATTCAGGAGGCGGGAGCCAGATCTAAACCGTTTGTGTAATTGGCCAATTTTTTTTTTTTTTTTAACGACTACAAGCCGGAATGAAAACAAGCCGAAATTAAATAGGAGTAACGAGGCTATTTTTAAAATGTAAGGAGTAGAAAGTGAAGATAATTGCGTCAAAATGTAAGGAGTGAAGTAAAAAGTTGTCTGAAAAATAATTACTCCAGTAAAGTATAGATACCCCAAATTTCTACTTAAGTAAGGTAACAAAGTATTTGTACTGTATTCAGGTGTGTTTTATTAAGGTCTGGTCACAATTGCAAAATTTCATTGCAATTACCGCATTATCTTTTCAATAGTGCAGCGATGTATGAAGCACTGCATCACTACAGAAATAACTTTCAAATCAAGCTTTTTTCTGTTGGTTGCTGTTACTCGAATCTGCATGACCAACTTTGAAATCTGGGTAGGGAAATCTTTCACCCTCATGTGAAATTTCCAATATTGTGGATTTCTATTGAAATTATTGGTTTTCACCTTCACAGAACAATGGGAAATGTGACCGCACATTTAGGGCCCTATCTTACACCCAGCGCAATGCAGCAAGTGTTTTTTGCTAGTTTCAGTCCTACGCAGTTAGCATTTTCACGTCCTGTGCCACGTTGCATTTGCACCCATTTGTGCGCCCATGGGCGTGCTGGTCTGAAAACAAGGTGTGTTTTGGCGCATTGTTGGCGCGTTGCTATTTTGAGGCAACAGAAATAGACTGCACCATTGACCAACTGAAAACTGGTCTAAAATCAATGGCGCAAATTTTTTTTTGTTATTTAATAAGCGTGTTAGTAAAGTGCGCATATAGGCGGGTCTACAATGCATGGACAGTCTGCTTATTAAACACACAGGGACGCACAGCAGCACACAAACATGCCAAATATTTAAAATAAAAGGATTACAATGTAAAAGATTATTATTGTGTACATAAAGATATGGTGGAATCCGGCTTGTCCCTTAGATGGTCTGCTTGCGCACTTTTACCTCGCACACAAGCAGTTCCGTTTGCGCTCTGGAGATGCGTTCGGTCTTTCCACTATCAAATTCCGTCATGTAAATAGCGAATCTGCCATGGTGCGATGAGACTCTGATTGGTTTAACGCACATAAATCCCAAAACACACCCATTACTCATTAAGGGAATAGGGACAACCCTTTTAGACCATGCGCCTGGTGCGCCGACCATTTTTCCCGGCGTTAAACTAACAAAAGTGGATTCGGACACGCCCTAAGTGAACTTGTACTGTGCGCTTTAGACCATGCACTTAGATTGTTAAAATAGGGCCCTTAGAGTTAGAACTAAACTCTGCATTATCCTTCTCTATGACAATTCCTAAGAACACAGATGAAAAGAGACAGTTGGGTAAAATTTGCCTGTCTCGTGGCTTGAGTTGATGAATAGTCATTGGACATGCTCATTTGGAAAACTGGAATATTCTCTAAGATTATTGAGGTGAAATTTGAAATTTGAGCTATGTCTTAACTTGGAGTTGAAATTGTCCTTAGTTGTTGGCAACCATACAAACTTTGGTTAGCTCTGTATAATGGATGGCAGATCTTCAAATGCTGACGATGACTGAGTACAAAGTGATGATTGAACCAGCTTAACTTGGTGAATGCTTGTTTTGTATAAACTGAGTGAATCTGCAGTGTCTCTGCAAGGTCAGGTCTGGTGTATGCAAAATTCATTTTGTGTTGAAGAACTCAGTAACCCAAGAACAGAGCTGCAGTACAATGCGCTAAGGATGGCTTTTTGTTTTCCCAGTCTTTCATGAGGTGTCGGACATGCATATGTAACTTTTGTACACTTTAAAAGCACACTGTGATGCCCTTTGGCATAGAGAAGAGCTATTAAAACATAGAGAAGGCATCCTTAAACACACTCCATGTGCACATAAACAAACAGCTGTAGGTGCACTCCCCTCCATTAATGCTTTGAGTTCAAGCTCACCTCCTTCCCCCTCAATATATCGCTTTTAAGATGACATTGGCGTGTATGTATATGTATGTGTGTTCATGAAGGGAGCAAGCTGAAAGGCAGATGCATTGTGTGAATGGGAGCGTAAGTAAAAAGTCTTTTCACAGATGTCAGTTGATGGGATTACTCACACTCTCTCAGCCTAAGGACAGAAGTGATAGAAAAAGAGAGATTTAGGAAAGGAGAGAGAGAGAGAGAGAGAGAGAGAGAGAGAGAGAGAGAGAGAGAGAGTGTGTGTGTGTGTGTGTGTGTGTGTGTGTGTGTGTGTGTGTGTGTGTGTGTGTGTGTGTGTGTGTGTGTGTGTGTAAATGATTTAACAGCTAGCTCTCTGAAAGTGCTGAAGATCAGAGATCGTGTTGTGAACTGCCCATCATTCTGCTAATCCAGAGGGCTCACATCCGCATTAACACCCCCACATCACACAGAGCGCCACTGGAGGTGGTGGCTGCCAGGATTTTTTGAGAAACCGGAAAACAGAGTAGTTTGATTGAAGGTCTGGAAGAGAGTAAAGGTCCAGCAGAACAAGATTATGTAGATTTTGATGGAAAGGCAATAAATGAATGAGAAAACTTGAGGCTGCTGCCTCATCCTGGTCTTGATCAAGGCTCGACTAGATCTATATCATCTAATCCCGCCTCCCACATGTGAATATGCGCACCAAATCTCTAATGGAGCTTTGTCGAACCCAATAACACAGATATCCAGCATTACAATTTATGCCTGTTATTCTAAGTTGATAAATGTTATTTCAAAATGGCAGAACACTCCCTTTCCTTGTGTGATTTATACGGTGGGACTACAAGGAGGTGTTGACTTTACACTGTTTCAAATTAATGTTATTTCTCTTCTTTAACTCCTGGGGGTCTCAAACTGTAGGACCAACCCTTCGAAGCCAAATTTAGGTGACTGTACAACTTTATCAAAAGAAAATAGTTATCTCCCATGTAAAAGCATGATAAAATGGAGCAGAACTGCTTTTGAAGTAGCTGAAGTTGAAAGCAGTTTTATCATAGTTTGTTAATTCAGGTGTCCGAAAGATACAGTCGCTGTTGGGAATTGTATTATTTCTGCAACAGTGTGGAAAAAGAGAGATGTTGCTTCTTCATAGCATTCTTTACAAATCTATGTGGAAATTTCACTTGCTTAACTCTTTCCCGCCAGTGTTTTAGGAAAAAAGTTGCCAGTCAGCGCCTGGATTTTTGATCATTTTCACAAAACTTTCATGGCCCCCAGAATTATTTTATAATTAAATTATACATTTTGTCTTTACTCATTAAAATACATAATATCAGCGTCATATGCAATACATGCAGTTCCCTTTCGAAAGGGAACTCGTACTGCGTCAGAGCGCTAGGGGAACGCCTCAGCGTGAAACACTGTATAATCACAACAATCGTATTGGCCGGCGTCAGCCATGACGTCATACTCTAGCGAGACCAGGAAGTATAAAAGGGGCGCCTAGAGAACATGTCATGTTTCACTGACACTGTGAGTTACGATTATGGCTGGAAACAAGCGCTTTAGGAAGTGTGCCGACCCGTGTGAGAGGTTTCTCACACCTGGTGACATTCACAACCTATGTGTGCTTTGTCTGGGTGAGAGCACGCGCGCTCGGTCCTTGGGGGGATGGAGTGCGCAAACTGTGAGCGTTTCTCAATGAGAACGCTCCGTTCTTGTCTGTCTCTCTTCTCGAGGGACGAGGGACAGTCATCTCTGCGCCGCGGTTCGGGTCCTGCTCGTGCCGAGGCTGAGAGGAGACTCAGATCGTGGGGATCTCAGAGGGAGCTCGCCGACGAGTTTGAGAGAGGAGTGAATCTCTCACACTCGTCAGAGGGTGACGAGAACGAGCTGTTGGGTAGGGATGCACTCTCTGATGCATCCTCTGGTCCAACAGCCAGTGCTCTATTGGCTTCGAGCCCGGATGAGCAGGAGGGGGCTGAAGCGGGTGAAGATGCCGAAATGGCTGAACCTGCCCAGCCCCCCTGCCCCGCGTATGCGGAGTTGGTGGAGGTGATGGAGCGCATCACCGCCAGGCTTGAGCCATGGCAGAGCGTCAGGGGGGAAGCCGCTCGTGGAAGCCTTAATGAGCGCTTTCTTTCTGGCCACACCCCACCAGCCCCAGTGAACCTTCCATTCCTTCCCGACCTCCACGCGGAGGTCGTGAAGGCATGGAAGAACCCGTACTCTGCTCGCATTCACCGCTTCCAACATTCCAACTTCTCGAATGTGGAGGGAATGCGAGAGCATGGGTATGTGTTGATGCCTCCCGTTGAGGAGACGTTTGCAAGCTATCTCTTGCAAGGGGAGACATCGACACTAAAAGCTCCAACCCTGCCATCTAGGCCACTTCAGACCACATCTCGTCTAAATGGCAGGGCATACGCGGCGGCAGGTCAGGCTGGTGCTGCACTGCACACAATGGCAGTGTTGCAGGCGTACCAGGCTTACCTGCTGAGGGACCTGGACCGGGGTCAGGGTTTAACCCTAGACGCGGTGGCTGAGTTGTGCCGCACCACAGACCTGGCTCTCCGGGCCACCAAACAGACGGCTGCCACGATCGGATGATCGTTGGTGGCCATGGTGGCCACGAAAGTTCAGGGAGGTGAAGGCGCGCTCAGCGGCATACAGATCTTGCATACCGCGCCGGTCCAGGCCCACACCCAGACAGCCTGGGGGTCCTGGCCTGTCTCGTTCCGAGGATCATGGACGGGGCCAGTAGGACTCAGTCGCCGCTCGTGCCCCTCCACCTGGCAGGAGTAGGTCAATGAGGCAGCACGAGTCCAGGAGGAAGAGGCAGGGTGTCAGGGAAGTAGCTCAGGCCAGATGCGAGCGTCCTGGCACAAGAAGAGGCAGGTAATCGCCTCCTTCCCTGTGCACACCCTCCTCTTTCTCTTTCCCTCTTCGCCTATAACGAGCTGGACCGATGATAATAATCTATTCTGATGGTCTGGCTGAGGCCTTTTTTGTGTGACCAACCAAAGACCAACCAATCATACTGAGAAACATCCCCTCACAGCGCCGTTAGCAGAGTAGTTGGCACTAGGTGCCTCCACCAGTTAAAACGAACGTAGACAGCACCCCCCCCCCCCCCCCCCAAAAAAAAAAAAAGATTATATATTTTATCTACTGGGTTATTCGGCCACCGTTCCCCTCCTGGAAAGGATGGGTTTCCCTTATGGTGTGGTGAAATTGCTACAGGGACTCTGGTAGCCCAGATCTGAACTTTTCACACTATGAGAATAAGCTCTAGAGACCACATTGGTGTAAGTGTGGCAGGCCTCCTCTGTTCTCAGAGTCATCCTGCTGAGGCCTCCGCTTCCCATAGCACTGCGAAGGAGCTATCGTCTCTGGCTAGAGACTGTGGTTGAGTAATGAAAAGCCTAAACAGGTTGTTGGCTTCAGCATTAAGCATGATAGCCTCCCTGGTATGGGGGGTTGACACCGGTCCCCCCGAAAATAGCAGGCTAGGGCCCATAGGCTCTGGGCCGTACTCCCTTAAATGAGCCCCCCTCTAAAGTTGGGCTGTGGTTTCCATGCCCTTGAGCTGGCTCTGGGTCAAGTCCTTCGTGTGAAGCTTCAAGTCCTCACTTAGCATGAAGCTCGGGCAGTGGCCGTGGGGAGTAGTGCTACTGACAGCCTGATGTGTAAGCAGTAAGGGGTTTTAACTTTGAGTTAAACGTTTTTGTGCTTGTAACAGCCATAATTAGCAAAGCATCCCCTCAGCATGGCAGCGTGGGTAGATCGTCCCCCTAGCGCTCTGAGGCAGTGCGAGTTCCCTTTTGAAAGGGAACGTCTCAGGTTACGACTGTAACCTATGTTCCCTGACAACAGGGAACGAGACACTGCGTCTTGTCGCCATGCCTCCGGCCTGCTTGCACAGTCCCTTCAGGTGAAGAAGTGGATGACATGTTCTCTAGGCGCCTCTTTTATACTTCCTGGTCGCGCTAGTGTATGACATCATGGCTGATGCCGGCCAATACGATTGTCGTGATTATACAGTGTTTCAGTCAGCAGTCACGCTGAGGCGTTGCGCCTAGCGCTCTGATGCAGTGTCTCGTTCCCTGTTCTCAGGGAACATAGGTTACAGTCGTAACCTGAGACGTTATAATAGTCATTACAAATCAAGTCATCATAACTGGTAAAACCTGAAAGCAAAAGAAAGCAAACATCTGTTTGTTTTTTACTTACTTTAGACAATCAACAATATCAATCAATATTACTATTAAATACTATGGTAATGCTACAAATGAGTCCTACCTGTTGCGACATTCCCTTCTCTGCCTTCTCTTATAAAATAACTTGTAAAATAACTGCCTTTTCTTATAATATAACTTTTTTGGCTAAAGGTTGCAAGCTTGTCTTCCAGTGGCTTTGACTCAACCGCTGATGAGTGTGGATGGCCAAGTTCGACACATGCGCAATACAATTGTTGTGACTCTTCTGTCTCTTCTGTCTTTCTTGCGCATGCACTGTTGTACCCGCACTGTCTGTGCTGTCTCAAAAATTGGCCTGCATGTGGACGGGGTTTGCTTGCGTTCACGTCACGTAATTTTCATCGTCATCAGGAGGATTCGCAGACGACCGCAAACCCTGTCCACGCGCAGCCCAATTTTTGAGACCAAAGTATTCTTTGGGCTTTAAGATAAACCAAGATGGTTGCCAACAGCTGTTTTGTTGTTTCTTAAAATTTCATTGATGATATTTTTTCCACTTTATTTATAGCTAAAATTAGAAATAGGACATAAAATGAGGAGGAGGAGAAGAGTGAACAGAATCAGGAAATCTCATTGTCTGGATTCAAACTCATGACACCCACATCAGTGCATGTGTACCAACCTTCTAGGCCACAGCTTCAAGTGCTGCTCTCTCTCTCTCTCTCTCTCTCTCTCTCTCTCTCTCTCTCTCTCTCTCTCTCTCTCTCTCTCTCTACATTATTATTTCATTGTGCCATTTTAAAAGCTGGGTGTGAAAGTTGCGGAATGCATTCAATATCTCACTCTCAGACAGTTTGGGAGAGGGGAGGAGAAAGGAGACGTGAGGAGGAAATCAGGAAAGAGCAAGGGAGACATGAAGAATGAAAAGAAAAATATCTGGGATCGGACAACTCATAATCTTGACATCCAGGTAATCCCTTTTATAACCCTGTCTTGGTACTAAGGCCTTAAAATAACTGTAGCAAGTACTGTTTTTTCCTTTACTCAAGTCAAATGTCTTTGTGGTGGGAAGCATGTGTTTGCATAGGACACAAACATGTTTTTTTTTTAAGTCCGATATCACACCAATATATATAGGAGTGACCAGGGCTAATTGTCAATAAGATGGCAATTTGCCTCTACATTTCACATATACATACAGTACATATATGGCATGTGGTTGTCTTATGAAATAGGGCAAATTCTCCCTTTGTCAAAAAAAGGTCCTTGGTTTGAGTCTCAGCAGCATGTTCTACCTGTAATGACATAGGTTTTCTCCAGGTTTCCCTAGAATCTAATATCATGTAGGATTGGTGAATTGGAGACAATAAATTGCCTGTAGGTGTAAATGTGAATCTGTGTGTGACTGACCCCCATCTAGGGTGTTTCCCTCCTCGACTCTACAGGACAAGCTGTTTTAGAGATAGATGTTGCTTTGTTTTTCTTCACAAAGTGACCGCGTCAACTACTGGCCTGACAGCATAATGGAGCGCTTTTAATCGTTTCCGCGGATCCGTGTGAACGGGGATCGTTTTGGACAACGTTGTCGCCTGTACGCGGAAAACGCAAAGGAAGAAAACGTTTCCGTTTTTAGTACATCGTTCTCGTGTAAAAACGTAACCTAATTGTTGGAACTAGAACTTCTGATTATTTTTTCAGTTTATATTTGTAGATTTTCAGCTTTTATAAGACGCTTGTTTGATGATCCCCAAAAGATTCTCCAAATTATGATTCCAAATTATAAATTCAATTAGAATTCCAGTATATTTCTCCAATGCATCAGTCCAAACCAAATCCAACTACTTTCCTTAGTTGCTTTGCTGACAGAATCACAACTCTGCAAATAGTGCCTCCCCTTTGCAGAATCACAGACAGACATGCTCAGACAGCTTTATAGTTGTCTGCTATCTGCTGTCCCGCAGTCTGCTTGCTTGAGTGTTTACCAGGAGATAGCAGTGTCTTCTCATCCTCCAGCCCCTCCATACCGAAATCATGTTGTCCCCCACCCCTCACTCGAGTGTGCAGAGGCTGCTGGTTCAAGGCTTTCCCCTGTGTAATACCAGCTGTCTGAGGCTTTAGTGTGTGGTTGAGGGAGTCCAGGCCCCAGGCACAGGTGTAGATAGCCACTGGGCCCCACATCAAAGTTCCTCCAGATAACCCAGCAGTGTTTCATGTGTGAGGTATCTTTCCACAGAGCAAAATGCCCCACCTCCCCACCTCCCCATCTCCCCATACTCCTGCTTTTCTCAATTCTATACTATCTCTGCTGGCTGTCTGTGGGTCTGTGATCCACCAGACCAGACTACTTCCTCTCCCCCTACACATTGTTTCACTCTTGTCTTTTTTCCCCCTTCATTCACCATGGTGAGTTAGAATTAGAGGTCTACACACCTGATCTGAGACAGACAGGACCCAACAAAAAAAAAGAAAATAAAAGGTTTGTGTTGGACCTGGATTCTAATTATTTAAAAAAAAATATATTATTATAAGTGTTTTTTATAAACTAATTTTGTGCGTGCACAGACATTCACATTACCTCATATCCAAGTCAGCGCTGTAAAAATGTAACGTTTTATTATTTGAAAGCATTGACGTTTACATAACAGTCAGATTGGGTTGGGTATAGAGTCACATGGTCTGGGCTTCAAATGAATTCCTATAGTTACAGAATGCTTACCGTTTTTCATTTCCACAACATCTAAAAACATATATTGTTTTAAATAGCATTTTGTGATGTAAATGACTGTCAAATGACATCTGTTACATTTCTGGACTGAAGTGTCAGATTTGTTTGTCTTGCTAAGGCTAGTTTCATAGATAAATACTGACAATTAAATAATATCACTTTTTTTGGGGAATTATTTGACAAAATTGTATCTTGATTGGAAATGGTCATAAAAAAATCTGCTCAAAAGTAATACAATATTTACCTTTTTTTCCCCTCACATGTCACATTTCATCTCAGGATCTTCACTGCCACTGTGTCTTAATAAACAAGTGCAAGTTTTGAGAAAAAAAAAAAAAAAAAAAAAAAAAAAACTTTATTAGGGCAAAATTGCCCTAACTGAGTGATAGTCACAATTTCTGAAAAAAATGTATGAATAATGTTCACACAATAAATATTTAGTTGTTTATAGTATATTTGCTGCACTCTCTTAGTTTAGTTTAACTAATCTCTTAATTTAACTAGTTTAGTTTATTCTGCTTAGTTTAGTTATAAACATGTAATAATATTTTTTTAACAGATTTTAATATTAAAAGTCTAGCTCTAGGAAAGTCATTTGAAAAGTAGCTAAAATAAATGATGAAGGCTGTGTTGTAAAACTGATGTTGTAAAATTGTCAAACACCTGAAATCTAAAAGTTTTTATAAAAATCAAACCCGTACATAAAAGTGCATAAAAGTATTGAAGAAACACAACAATGCAACTCAATTCTCATTGTGAGCTTCATTGTGAGATTTTATTTTGACTCCAGTAGCACGCTTTTACAAACACAGCAGCTAAGTAAAATCCAGCATGTGTCATAGTCGTTTGATTTATGCTTTTACGCAAGCATTATGGACAGTGAGACATTTAATGAAGGTTCCTATAGGACTTAGATAGCACTCTTTTTCTTTCAAAGGGACATGGTGCTGTCTTCCCCTTCAATATGTGAACAATGAGGCCTTTTTATTTGGCCCACTGTAAATTTTGCGGGCAGCAGTGGTGGGAGTAGGGAGGTCACAAGGCTTTAATATGCTTAGCATTGACTGTCTCTCCCTCTTTCTCTGCAGCGCATCTATTAGAGCCCTGATTTGATTTTGGTCTATTCATTTGCAGTCCCAGCAGTAGCCTGCGGTGGCCCACTCTCTGCCCCTCTAATTGGTTGTGTCTCTGCCTGGCTGTCATTAGATTAGGTTGGACTCCTGGACACTTGTAGTCTGCGCTTGTCCATCCATTTATTCAGGCTTAATGTAACGCAAAATTCATTACTGATCACATTAAGCGTGCAATCGCAGATGTGGGGGCGAGTTCTGACGAACATGGGGCTAACTTGATGGAGCAAGTGGGGAAATGGCGGAAAACAGTGAATGAAATAGGGGAGTCATTGCTAGAGATTGGAATGTAGGCTACCTGCCTTGGGGTATTCAAAGGGGGATACTGCATATGACATTTAAATCCATGATGAAAGTGTGATTAATGTTTTTATTAAGAGATGAGATGTACACAAACTATACAAAAAATACTATGAAATGCATGATTCATTCTTTGAAAAATCATCATTACAGTGAGGAATTTACAATGAAAGTGAAGGGGAGCAATCCATAAATGTAAAAATAGAAGAAAAAAAAGATGGAAGAAAAAGTAGTTTTAAACAAATGTATTAACTTATTTTTCAAATAAAGGTTTCAGAGTCAGTGATATCAGATGATATTGTATTTTTATTGTACTTACCCTACATGGAACAAGAGGGTAACAAGCATCACTTTAATTTACGACCCGCAATGTCACACTTACCTTGTAACTACATGGAACAAGAGTATATTTACCCAGTATAAAAAAATAAAATAAAATCCGATAGTTTTATTTTGACTTGCCTTGAAACATGCAAGCCCAAACTAAAACATCTGCACTTTTGCTATAAAAAATACATAAATTACTGTATAAATGCAAAGATATGTACCTTGTAATTTTTAAAAGCCTATACAGTATGTATTGATACTATTATTACAAAAAAAAAGTACACAGTGTATATTCTCGCTTAATTGCTCCCAAATTTAAGATTGTTGTATTATAATAGTAGAATAAGTACCCCTTAGTTCTAAAATACTTACAGTATAAATGGTTTGTTAATTCTCCTGGTTGTTACCACTTTATTACATATTGTTCTCTTATACTTACATGTAAGTACTTTATAGGTACACTATAATTACCAAAAGTTAAGCTGTAAATTCATATTACTTTCCGGGCTGTAATCTAAAGCATTACCGAAAAAAAAAATCTCCGACTATCCTCTTATGTGCAAAGTCATATACAATTTTAAACTTTGTTTTCATGACAGTGTAATGGCAAAAAAGAGAGAATGATTTAAACTAGGGATGCATTGGTCGGTAATTATTCGGTATTGGACAATAAAAGCAATTATCTTTTACTATTGGCATCCGAAATCACATACTCTTTTGACAAGGTACTTATTTTGAATAAGTAATTCCTTCAAGACTGCTAAAAAAGTATGTTCTATATAGTATGAATGTGTGTAGTATGTATGTAATTTGGACATACTACATTCGCCATGTTGTCATTATCATGTGACCCACTAGCATCAGCAGCATCGATTCACTGCTATTCACAAATCCTCTCCCGTGGCCTCATGGTATAGTAAAGTGTCCATCATATGCACACTTCAGAATCAGAACTTCAGAACTCAAGTTCTGGTGGCGGCGCAGAGCACGAGTCATCTCTTCCTTTTTAAAGTTACTTATAGTTAGTAGAATGTCTATAGTGGACTATCGAAATAAAGTGTTGCCAAATGGCCCATTGATTTCCATTGTAAGTGTCTCACCACCTCATATAAACGCCATATTCATTTTTACAAGGATGAAAATGTGAGTGATATAATTACAGTCTGTGCAATAGCTTAATAAAGGACCTAGAACACATGCAATTTTCAAAGTTCACGACTTTTAAAAGTGTTTTATGAAGTTTCTGGCTACAGAAAGCTGAACAACTGCCATGTTTTAAATTACACTCCAATCCATTGAACACACTGTACTTCTATCCCTCACAGCGTTGTTTTCATTCCGGTCAAAAATTTTAGTAAATTGCGCTTCCCTAACTAAGGCTCAAATTCATCTATATTGAACAGACATTATTTAAAGATATATATATATATGATGATATTAAGATGAACAAAAAATAATTTCTTATATTACAGCTACAAGAAAGTTTAATGTCTGAATGAGTGTTTATATCAAACGATGTAGTCTTGTTGAAAGGCTTTGTGTTGTGTCCAAACCAAACACAGAAAAACAGCAAACAGCACCAGTTAAGAGCCTATGCAGGACAAGGCAAAGAAGCATGGTTTCCAACAAAGGCCAGAGACCACCAGCCTCTAGTGGTTTTGTTGCATAACACAGGGGAAAAATAAAGCCAAAAAGTCGATTAATGTTGATTCAAACGTAGTCATTTGCTGTAGTTAAATTACATGGTTTAAATCAGTACAGTGGTCCTTAAAGGATTTTAAAATCACCACATTACTTGGTACAGATTTTTTCTTTTTCTTTTCTAAGCAGAAAGCTAGGAGTCCCTCCTTCAATGCAAGTCAATAAGACATTTTTACGACCTGGTGAAAATCCAACATTTAGCTCCAAACATTTAGAATAAGCACACTTCTTATCGACAAGCTGTATGATTTTAAGGCTAAAATTGCTAAATTTTGCTAAATTAAACTCTTCATCCATCAATTTATGGCAGACACCACTAAATGTGGATGCATTTTAAATAAAAACAATGAATAGGTTCATTTGTCATTGTGATATCACATGACTACAGGCTAAAGGCTATTATGGGAGTCATGTCTGTGTCATTAAACTACAATATCATTAGTTTGACTCACTTCAACTCCTCCACAACACTCTTCAACTATTGTGAATGTTTCTGTTTTCTCTTGAGGCGGAGAAAATAGTGGCAGATGGTTAAATGCTTACTGTCTGTGCCGGGAGGGAGGTGGGGGCTTGGAGGTCTGGATTCAGAAGAGAGCTGCCAATATGAGGTCATTTCTGTTTAGGAAGAGCAGGAGGCCTATAAAGGGGCGTGAGATACTTCTTGACATCCTTTGAAGATACCTCGATAATGCCTGCATGCAGAGTTTTGTGTAGCACATAGCTTGCAGCGTAAAATGCTTGTAGAATTTTTAGATGTCAACTCAGTGACCATCAAAGCAATAACTGACCAAAATCATTTGATTTTAATGTGTATAGCTCCTGGGAGAGTATACAGAGATGTCTACAGTAATAAGTTTGTTTCGTGAATGATTGCAGGTGTTTTTAGAAATAGGCAGAGAAGCAGCCAGAGAAATTGGAAGATTAGGAGAATCCCTTCCCCTTTCTGTAATCAGATTTCCAAAGCTGAGAAGTTTCACTCATTCGTGCAAATCCGAAGCAAATCACATTTCGAAAATGAACAAATGCTCAAAGCGACCTCTAGTCTAATCACATTCCCACGCTTAAACTGACAAAGTTACACATTCTGTTCGACTACCATGCTTATCATGTTAGCATTTCATAACAAATTTTCTTGGTTGTCAAGGTTTAAGAACATCATGTATACTCACACCCTCTCAAATGGTAGGAAATGGACAAGTCTGTCCACTGGGTAAAGTTCTACACAATTTAAATTTGGAATTTGGAATCAAACCCATGGCTTTGGTGTTACACTATGTGAGTTAGTTAATTATTATTTTAACTTCACTCATGCTTTTCACACCCTTGTCTCATTTAAAGAGATACAAATTCTATTAAATACTCACCTGCATGTCAACGCAAACCTGTATGACTTACTTTCTTCTGTGGAACAAGATATTTTAAAGAATGTTTCAACCGCTTCAGCTTTTTTGTCCATACAGTGAGAGTCAACGTGGTCCTAAACAACACTGAAAAAAAAAAAAAACCCACACACATCTTTTGTGTTCCACAGAAGAAAGAATGTAGGCCTAATGAATGTTTGGAACAATGTGGGTGAGTATTCATTTAAAATCAAAAGCAGTTTCAATGAAACTATTGACTAAATACATTGCACACACACACACAAAAAAAGTGAGCTCATCAAAATTCATTTTGCAATGGCTTTCTGATTGAGTAAATTACTCCAAATATGGTTTGCCATTCAACCATAGCTTTACAAACTGATTCGTGAGACCCTTTCTGAAGATTTCTCATATGCCCCCTTTTTGCCAGATCTATATCGCTCATCAAAACATTACAATTTCATTCAACCGAACACTTTAACATTGATTCATACTTAAACGCATTCACATGTATCCTCATAAAGTTCCAATATTAAACCTAAATGGGAGGTCTATAACTTCAAAACTTATAAAACCTTTTGAAGCAATTGCATGAAAAGTGTTAAACTTGTTAAGTGCATTTCAAAACTTGCTGCATTTACCCTAGCAACCAATTGAGGATAAACAGCCTTTTATTTCTCCTGAATGCACCAATTCAGATGTTTTATTTGGTGAAGCACAAGGTCAGAGCGCAATTATGAATTGGTTTTGAAACATAATTGGGCCTTACAAAATGTAAGATGAGGTTGGCAGGGCATGCAATGAAACCCTCCTTTGTTTTGCACAACGTCTAATAACGATGAAGTAAGCTCTTTTGCAGCACAGGCTGTTTGCATTGGAAACATATCTGTTCACATTGCCCCGGCGCAAGGCTGGGTTGATTATAGCAGTTGAATGCGGTGCTGCATTGGCGTGTCTTGACATAGATATGCATCTTTGCTGTGGCCGTGCCATGGCTGAGTGCCTGGCCCTGTGCTCTGGGCTTTCTGCACCCGCTCGCATAATCAAATCCTGATTCGGTTCGCCTATGCGCTTGAGCGCCATGTCACACTAACATAATGTTATCTGGACTTGGGCCTTTTTCTGACTGCCATTCCTAACCCATCTGGAACGGGCGTGGTGGGTTTGTTGTTTTTTTACAGTCACATTCATGAAGCCTCTATTTTCTGGGTCCAATCTAACTGTTTTAGGCTACTGTATGACTGTGTGTGTGTGTGTGTGTGTGTGTGCGTGTGTGTGTGCGTGTGTGTGCGTGTGTGTGTGTGTGCGTGTGCGTGTGCGTGTGTGTGTGTGTGTGTGTGTGTGTGTGTGTGTGTGTGTGTGCGTGTGTGTGTGTGTGTGTGTGTAGTCACATTGACTGTCATCTAGTTGAGTCTAGGATGAGATATTCATAACTGGGATATCAACACTGCAAAAAAGTATTTCTTATTCTTTATTATGAAGGTTTTTGTTGTTGTTGTATTGTTTCCCACTAAAATATCTAAACATTCCAGCCTGATCTCACGGCAATTCGTCCGAATTCTATGAGGTGGCTAATTCTACGAGGTGGCTAATTCGTACCAATTCATACGACCTCACTCGTATGAATTAGTACGATTTTTGCTAAATCGTATATATTGTACGAATTGCCCAATTCATATGAATTCATGCGAATGACCTACCCCTGACCCCGCCCCTAAACCTACCCATCACGTGGGTTTAGACAAATCGTACAAATTCGTACGAGTGAGGTCGTACGAATTCGTACGAATTAGCCAACTTTTTATCACTCGTTCGAATTTGTACGAATTGGTCGTGAGATAGCGTTGTAACATTCAGGTAAATGTACTTGAGAAGAAAAAATACATGAGAAAATTCCGTAAATCTAGATTTTTGCTTTTTAAAAACTATTAACATAAACTACACATTTTATAAATTCAAATTCTATTTTCTGTAAACAAGTCTTATTATCATACACAATTTTGAGTCTTAAGTAACATTTTTTTCAATATCAACATGAACTGACAATGAGCAATTTGAACATTTATTAATATTTGTTAATGTTAGTTAATAAAAATGTTATTGTTCATTGTTTGTTCTTGTTAGTTCACCCCTACAGTGCGGTAATAATAACAGATACAACTTTTGATTAATAAATGTTGAAATTAACATGGACAAAGATTATTGAATGCTCTAAAATTATTGATCATAATGGAAAACTAGACAAATATACTTACAGGAAAATAATTACATAGTAATTATTCTACTTTTTTTTTAATTTTATTTAAACCAACAACAACAAAATGTGTGTTTGCATGTTTGTGTAAGAAAAATGTCTGTTTTTTTTTTGTTTTTTTTTCTTGGACGTGGAACTAAACGAGGCAATAAATTGTGCACGAGTCTGGAAGTTCATGTTTCTTTGTGAATGTATTGCTCATACTCTGATCCATCTTGAGAGACCGGCACAGCACCAGTACTTGGATGAATCATATTCAGTTTAACAGTGTTTGATGCCCCCTACCCCCCCCTCCCCCCCTCCCTCCCCCCCTCCCTCCCCCCTCCCTCAGCAGAATATCATTACATTCCAAGCACGTGAACTTTGACAGCCAGATATGTAACGTATCTGATCTGATCTCAATTCAGTGGTTCTGAGCTCATGGGCTGATTTGGAAACATGATATTTAGCCAGGGACTCTGTCTTAACTCATGGCTCAACAGTGCAGGGTTCCCCTGCCCCAGGCTTCAGCAGTGCCATAGCAGGGTTTTCATTAAAGCGTAATTGAAAGCGGCTCTAGTCCTGCTCTCTAAACTTCCTCCACTTCCACCTGCAATGTCTGGAAGTGTATTTAATGATAACAATGCTGCATGCTACCAGGCTCATTAATGATTCCCCTCTTCCCAACAAGTATGATGAGGTGTATCTGTTTTCAGTTTGTGATTGGTGCCTGATGGTAAAGCCATGCCCACATGTCCACAAATGCTTCTCAAATGTGTCCAATCATTGTAGACAAGGAGGGTTTGATGTATAGAAATGTCAAACATTATTCAGAACAGCTCAGCGGTAAGACACCCTCTACTGGTACAACTAATAGACTGGATTCTGTTTAGTTTTTGTCAATCACAGTGATGACTAAAAAATATATGCTAAACATGACACTTATAGTCTTTTTTTTTTTTTTTTTTTTTCACTGCTCAAATATTTGTTTTCATGTGAGTCAGTGACATGATTCTTTTTTTTCTTAACTAGCCTATATTAATTTATTCAGAAATACATTAAAATGCTATTAATAATACAAAAACTTGAATACACCTCCTCAATGACAATATTATTTATTTCTGTATCAAAATATTTTTTTTTCATTTTTTTTAGGGCCATAAAGTAAAAGCTGTCCTGATATTAAAATGAGGGGGGAAATTCTCTTTAAAATAATTTAATTATTGAAATGTATGTAACTTAGGGGGGAAATAATATTTTAACAAACCTGGTTCACTACTTATTGATGCAGTATATATATTTTATTTGAAATATTTGAAATATTATATTTCATCCGTCAACTGAAAAGTTTTAAAATGTGGTGCCACTCTCCAAAAACTTGATATTTATGAATTATGAATTATTAATTTGTGATATTTGTATTTTAAACAAAACATTTTACCTTCGTTAATTTATTTATTTAAAATAAAATAATGATTAAGATGTTTACACCATGGGTTATTATCGTTAACTAAAACTATATAGACATATTTAAAAATACAATAATGATAAAAATGACAACAATTACTAAAACTTTAACTAAAACGTAGGAGATAACATAAAATGGAAGCAGAAAATATAATTCAAAATATTGACAAAAAACTATAATAATATATCAATAATACTAAAATAGCACTATATTCAAGGAAAACATTGCAATCTGTTTGTCCAGCTCTATCTCACGACCAATTCGTACAAATTTGTATGAGTGAGTAAAAGGTGGCTAATTCGTACGAATTCGTCCGATTTGTCTAAACCCTAGTGATGGGTAGGTTTAGGGGTGGGGTGAGGGGTAGGTCATTCATACAAATTCATACAAATTGGGCCACTCGTAATATATATACGATTTAGCAAAAATCTTAATAATTCGTACGAGTGAGGTCGTATGAATTTGTACAAATAAGCCGGGTTGAGACGTGAGACCAGGTTGGTTTGTCTGAGACCTGAAAGCAGTCCTTATTTTATTTTTCTCCTTTAAACATTATAGAAAGACCAACAGCCTGGTAAAACAGGAAGATGTACAAGCTTTATTGTGCTGGCCCCATGGACAATTCCTAATTTGACAGATGGAAATGTTATACTGTATATAATGAGCATGTAACACAAGCCCATCCTGAATGTCAGTGATCTGGCTGTAGGGCACTGGAGGTGAGGATGTCTCCAAGCTTTGCCCTGTCTAATGTAGCTTGATTGGAAAATATGGAGGTGGAGAGCTTACGCTCGATTCATCTTCCTGCGGCCTCATCCACAGAGAGGCATTTTGACGTGCAAGCGCTAACCAGAGACAGCTGGGGCATCATGGTGGGATTATACTTTAAACAACATGACAAATCAGAGAAAGGAGGAGGGAGGAGAGGAAGCACAGGGGCCTGTGGATGTGGGTTACCGCTGAGGATGGCCAAGACGGGCTGGGGTAAGTCACGAGTTGGCCTTGAGTCCCTCTCACTCAGGTTTGACACTGGCACAACTCACTGATTAAGAGCCTCCTGTGTTTCTCTTTGATCTCAGGCTCAGTTTTTGAGCCTAATGCCGCCCTCCATGTATCTTTGTCACAGCGGCGCTTTCATTCAGGGCAATGTGTTCTGAATCAGAGAGAGAGAGAGAGAGAGAGAGAGAGAGAGGGAGGGAGGGAGGGAGGGAGGGAGAGAGAGAGGGGGAGGGCAATTGTGGATGGTGGAGATCTGATCTGAGACCAGATTTGCTCGGGTGTCTTAAAGCGATTAGCTTTAGAGTCAGAGAGGTGGACGCTTTCCCTTGATCAGACACTCGGATGATATATACACTATCAGTCAACAGTTTTGGATTGATAGTAATAATGAATGTTTTTTTAGCATCAAATCATCATATTAGAATGATTTCTGAAGGATCATGTGCCACTGACGACTGGAGTAATGATGCTGAAAATTCAGCTTTGATCACAGGAATAAATTACATTTTAAAATATATTAAAATAGAAAACAGTCATTTTAAACTGTTATAATATTTAACAATATTACAGTTTTTTTTTATTTATTATTTTTTGAATCAAATAAATGCAGCATTGGTGAGCAGAAGAGACTTCTTTTAAAAACATTAAAAATCTTACCGATCCAAAACTTTTGACTAGATATTGTTGAGGTCTCAGTTTTACTAGCAACAAAGCCATTTTGATATCATGTAAAAGCAGACAGATTTATATCTGCCTGTATGAGGACAAAAGTGAGAACATAAAATGTAAGAAGATTATAGCTGTTCACCGGAGAGCTCTAAAGCCGGACCTTATCAGTGCATTCTAGTGTGCTTGTTCTTGAAGTTGGGTCTATTTTCCTAGTTTTTTTACTCGAGCACGTTTCATCATTGAACTGCACGAGGATGAAATCAGGCAAAGCACGTTGCACATTTGTGTGCCGAACTGTTGAAGATGTTTGGATTCTCAAAAATTATCTTTGTATGCAATTAGATTTTCAAATGAACAAACTGTCTAGGTGAGTTTTGCTTGAATTTCAAAAATGCTAAATTCACTTTTTAAGCTCCAAACCTAGCCTGACTTCGTCATACTCATATTCTAGGCAGAATCTTCCGAACCAAAAAATGTTGTGGGCTGGGTTCGGGCTGGCACCCAGGCTACTCCAAACCAGCAGACCGATGGGAATTCGGGGGGGAAAAAAAGAAAAAGTTAATAGCTGCAGTCCAGTGTCTGAAAAGTCTCACAATGTGGGTGCATTAGGCCACACAAGAAAGGCTTTTAGGTCTTTAGTGGTGTTCATCAGCTTAAGTCCTTTCAAGTAATGAGCAACACTCACATTCCAGGGCGAGCTGGGGCTCAGAACGGGACTGGGTCTGGGTCAAAAATAAATGTTTGTGTTTACATAATATATGTGTGTGTACTGTGTATAATTAGTTTGCATTTATAAATACACACACATCCATACAGAAATATTTGCATGCGTAAACCGTATATATATATTAATATATAATTTATATTACATATCAATATTTTATATATAAATAACACATTTTTTCTTAAATATATACATGCATATATACAAGATAATTATACACAGTACACACACATATATTATGTAAACATAAACTTTTATTTTGGATGCGATTAATCGTGTCACAACCATACTTTAAATATAAATAAACTGCTAAATTGCGGTTCTGTCTTGACTGTTTTAAACATTGTTATGCCTTGACAGAAATACTTGATGTCATGAACTGTATATAATCTCTCTTGTTCCCATCTCTGGGCAATCACAGTGTCTTCCTCTGCCTGTGTAACATTTATCCCACTATCACTTTGCTACAAGTTAACTTCTCATCACATCTGTACCGGTTGTGCAATCTGAGCTGCCTCAATGAGAAAAATAAAGTTAATCTCAGTGATGTCTAAGCGTTTCAATGGGATTTCAACTTTACAGTTTCGACCTTGCAGTGACTCCATCAGAGCCCAGGGTGACCTAACATAATGTCAAATGTGTCCCAGGTGTGGACTGTGACCGGAGAGGTGAAAGCAAGCGAGATTGATGGACCTCTTCCTGTCTGCTTTCTTCTCTGATCATTCAGGGGTTGGAGAATGGCTGGATGTAGTGGGCCAGTCGTTCAAGAGAAATCTCTTGAAGAGTGACTGAGGAAATGCAGAGCACCTTTTCCATTCTTTTTGTGTCATCTCTCTCTGATTTTCTGTCGTTTTCTTTCTTTATTCCGGTGCATCTTTAAACAGTGTGCAATCTATTGAGAACAGTCAAGACTCAGAGAGGAGAAATTAGTTATATGCTGATCTATACTCGAAGGCAAAACTGGATGAAAAAATGAGAATTCTTATATCATTTACTCACCCTCATGGTTCAGAGCGTTTTTTTTTTGTTTGTTTTTTTTTCATATTAAACTCAATGGGACCTAAAATGTTAAAGCTCTAAAAAGGGCAAAAAGGTAGCATAAAAGGAATCCATCCAACTCAAATGGTATATTCTTACCTCAAACATCATGACTTTGGTCATGTGATGTGCAAGAACAAATTCAATTTGGCAGCCATATTGGATGTATTCTGTGTATGTTTGCATTGACCGTTTGATTTGTGATTGTAAAGGCTTAAATATCAGTTAATCATACAAATAGATCATGTCATTTCAGAAGACTTAGACTAAAGCAGTCAATTCATACGTCAAGCTACCATAATGTCCTTTTCAAAACTGGAATGTTTTGGGTTATGCCATTGACTTGTATAATATGTAGCCTACAAAAAAAGCTGAATCATTATTCAAAGTATCTTTTGTGTTTTGCAGAACAAAGAAAGCCATATGACTTTGGAATGACATGAGAGTGAGTAAATTATGAAAGTTTTTTTTTTTTTTGGGGGGGGGGGGGGGTGTTCAGTTGTTTCTTCTAGACGGCAGTGAGGTTAAATGGATATCAAATGGAGAATTCAATGTCTTCTCAGATGTTTCTCTTGAGAAAAATACTCTCGCATTTTTCCAATAAACCTAATACTTAAAAAAGTATGCAATCAAAAGTCAGAGATTTAAATATGATCTGCCATACACATTTATTTTTATAGCTCTTTATTGACAATTGTTTGTCAACAATTGCCTCTTTTGTGTTTTTATTTCACTTAAGGCATTTTGAAAGAAACATCTGAAACAAAGACATAATTTAAATCTCCATAAAATCACCTGAGCATTGAAAGAGAAGAGAAGAGAAGAGAAGAGAAGAGAAGAGAAGAGAAGAGAAGAGAAGAGAAGAGAAGAGAAGAGAAGAGAAGAGAAGAGCGAGTAATGTCCCATAACCTGTCCTCCCTATACCTCTTGACTCAACTCATCGTATGGCTTTAATTACGAGTTATTACCCTCAGTATCCAGGGAGCCATTCCTCTTGTGTGGGACCTCTGAGATCACTTCCTACACTAGAAGTGTATTGTCATACGCCTGCAGTCTCAGAGAGACGGAAGGAGCGAAAGTGTGTGTGTGTGTGTGTGTGTATGTGTGTGCGTGTGTGTGTGTGTGTGTACCTACTTAACAATATTTTAGGGACAAATTTGTACCCAGGAATGACCAAAACCTGACAAAACCTCCATTTAGTGATGTCCTCATTTGTAAATCTGGTATAAAAAATAAAGTAATTAAAGAAAATGTAAAAATGCAGAAAGTTTTGTGTGATGGCTAGGTTTAGGGGTTAGTATAAGGGGATAGAATATACAGTTTGTACCGTATAAAAACCATTGTATCTATGGAATGTCCCCGTGTGTGTGTGTGTGTGTGTGTGTGTGTGTGTGTGTGTGTGTGTGTGTGTGTGTGTGTGTGTGTGTGTGTGTGTGTGTGTACAGGTTAATAATACATTGTGAGGACCAAACGTCCCCACACGGATATTAAAAGCGGTCCCCACGAGGGAAATGCATTAAACATACTAAATTATGTTTTTTTGAAAATGTAAAAATGCAGAACGTTTTCTGTGATGGGTAGGTTTTGGGGACTATAGGGTTAGGGTTAGGGGATAAAATATACATTTTGTACAGTATAAAAAGCATTACGCCTATGGAGAGTCGCCACAAAGATACCGATACCGAGTTTGCGTGTGTGTGACCCAGTAAACACTACTTTAAGGGGACAAAATGCTATGTCCCCACAAATATAGCAATATTGGAAATCCTTGTGCTTGTGGTGAAATTTTTTGGTCTTCATGAGGAAATGAGCTTAAAAAGCATTCCAACTGATGTTTTTGAAAATGTAAAAATGCTAAATGTTTAGGGGTTAGGGGTAGGGCCTAGTGTGCGTGTGTGTGTGTGCGTCCGTGCGTGCGTGAGTGCATGTCTGTCTGTCTGTGTGTTCATGAAACCACCAAAAATATCAATACAGATAGTTCCCACGGAGTAAGGTTTGTTGCCAATACAATACCACGAAACCACTCCGACAACAATGTTTCCATCAGATTTCACAATATGAACCCTCCCTATAGTCCTGCAGCCCAACCCAAGCCAAGGTACCTGTGTTTGTATTAACCAGCCAATATAAAAACATTCCTCAGAGAGGTGTATAGTGCTGATGTAGGGTGAGATTGACCTGCGAAGTTAATATATTCACCTTACAATCCAACCCAGAAGAGAGCTGACTCTCCCCCACACTCCCGCCAGCCTTTGATCAGTGGTGGAGCTCATCCCAGAGGCTGGCCGAAAGAATGACCTTTTTAAGGCATCCCAAACATTTTTCGCCACTTGCCAACAGATGAAGACTAAAAAAAGGACTAAGGAAATTTTGACCATGGCCAGAAATAGAGCAATATTTTACATGAACTCAAAGGCCATTATCTGCTAGGAACAACAGACATTGTATTTCTCTCCGTAATGCATCAGCGAGAGAAGAACAAAAACTGCTATCTTCTGAATTTAAATACATTTATATGCATAATGCAAAGCATGACTCCAAGCATGGCTCAATTGTTTGATTTAAAAATAACTAAGATGTTCAACCCTATTGTGTTGTTAAGGCTAATTGTGAAACCCATAACATTGCAATGCAGGCTTTCAAGCAGGCCTTCTTGTATTTTTATTGTATCTTATTTTGCAGCATGCAAACTTGTAACAGTGGACACAGACGTTCAAAGACACGCAAATACATGCCCATCAATATTAGTGTGTACACAAATGGCCTATATCCTACACATTATATAGCGCGCAATCTGAAGATCAACAGGTAGCCTATGCCTGTAAACCGTTATGCTTAGACCAGATTTAAATTCGAGAAGAGAGTTAGCAATAGAAAAGGTGAATTATCGGATAAGTGTCACTTTTTTCAAGCGTTCAAATTCGTGTATTTTATTAAATATTCACGAAATCAACTGCAAGTGATTACAGGCTAGTTGTAGACCTTAATACTGTCAAATGCAATTTATTTACGCATGTTTTATAATTAGCCATTTTTCCCGTCTTTTGCATTGGTGAAATCATATGTTGTTGAATATGAAAAGGAATCAGTAAAACTTTATTCTTATAATGAAAAAATGAATAAAGTCAGTTTTAAAATGATATTTTCCATTTTTCTTTCGAATAGGGTCAAGACAGTTCTATAGAAGTTCAAACCCCGTTTTTTATTCGACAATGGGATAGTGTGCCTACATACGATTCATGTTGCTGTCTTCTTTTCTTTGTGTGTGTAACATTTTTTGAGTACTCGAAAAACATATTGATCAACTGATCTTCTATTTCACTTGATCTTCTATACATGATGGGAATAATTCGTTAAAGAGATTCAACCGTGTAAGCAGCCCCTATCTTAAAGAATACATTTAGGATAGGTTCGTCCTTTTATCCTATACATGTTTGCAATAAAAAATCCCCCACAATAACAAATCTTACCTGATCCTTGACCTGATGGATATTGGAAAAATAGCGCTAGATACTTCCAGTAGATTATGTATGATATTGTCGGACTGGGTATTAAAATGTGTGGATTATTGGATGTGAGGTTGTTGAATTTTTAAATGCTGAATGTTGTGCCAGATCTTTCTAGCACGGTCGTTAATAATGTTAGGTGGCTCTTTGGTAATAATTCGTAAAGAAACTCTAAAACCTAAAAAAAGAAAATGCTTTTGAAAAGTTCACATCTGTTTTATCAAGTAACATCTTGCAAAGTACTGGAATAGCACACAGCAGTCCTATATTATATTATATTATATTCTTATCTCTATGGTTCAATCTGGTTCAATGTTCTTGTGAGTATTTGGTTTGGATGCTGGATGAAAGGCGTGTTTGTGTTTACAAAGGACAAGGAGTACATTAGTCATATAGATTTAATTATCATATTTTATTTCCAGTCACTTTAATATTTCAAAATGGAATATTAAAACTACGCGCCGCTCAATGTTCTTATAAGCTTGTCTCCGATCGCAAACTTAATAAATCATTTTCTTTTATATGTAAGATCGTTTTCTTTGTTGTAAACCAAGAAAAAAAGTTTCCAAATTTATATAGAGAAACAATGCAATGTTATTTAAAACAGGTTCTTCTTATTTTTTTTTATTTATTTTTTTTAAATGACATGATTTCAAATTTCAGTTGTCCACAGAGTTCATGTCACTCAGTGTGTTAGGTCACAACTTTACTCTTAAACACTAAATATCAAATATTATTCATGTTCAATCCTCAAAGAAGTTTCTTTGGCATTATGACGCATGACCAAAAAAATAATAAAGTGAAACAATTCGACCTGTTTTAGCGCATCTAACTGATGATGGCTTAGAGAAAGAACTATTTTTTCTTATGTGTGAAACTAAATGTATGCTTTTAGACACCACTGCTTTCACCAAATGTTAAAACAACAACTTACGTTGTTATTACATATCTAGTTTGGCCTTTGCATCTGGCAAAACATCCAGTCTATGAAGAATGACAATTTTATATTTCACGTGACAGAATATGCACCTATAACTTCGGAAGCACTAGAGAAGAACGGAGGAGACAGTGTGAAGGAGGGGTCCTGGGCTGTTCTTGAACCGGAGAAAAATGAAGAACTTTGACAGGTCTTAAACGGTCTGGCGCCAAGAACCTGATCCACAGGATAAATACAGCGTTTTGAGCATTTTGTGGGTGATGCTGTGCAATGGTGATTGCTTGGCTTGCAAAACGTTTAGGAAACAACATAGCTTATAGACAGGAAAATATATGATAAATAGTATGATACATTTTTCAAATTTCTTTAATTTAACTCAAAAGACCGAAGGGTAGTCATCTCAAGACTACCGGTTATGCTAAAAATGTTATGTTTTATGTTCGGAAAAAAAGAAAAAAAAATTAGAAAACGTTTGAAAGAGCGCCCTTAAATAACACCTGCATTGACAACTGTGGTACGCGGGGCCTCGGCGTAAATTTACCAGAACAAATAAATGAGTTGGACTAGGCTACTACATGGATTTTGTTTATATAATTAACTTGATGAGTATATATACATGGTAAAATCATTAACTTGCTTCATGTGGGGTTAATCTGTGCAAACCTCTTTTCAACATATTGGTATATAAACTAAAGTAAACGATGTGATTGCTCAACATCGTCAGTTGTGTAGGCTAATTCATTTTTTATTTGAAACTCATGACAAACTCTCAATGTAATATGTAATTCATGTTATTTTTTTATTATCTTAATTCATACAGGCCTATGCAAACAACAAGACATTTTCTAAAAAAAATAAAGATGTAATAAAGAAACTTACAAAAACTTATTCATAAACAATACTATATTTATCAATAATAAATCCATTTCTGCTCAATAATTTACAAAAAAATAAAATAGAACAATACAATACATTAATTATAGCATATCATTTCATCAATTAAATACAGACATCTGTTGTTGGATATTAGGCTATATCTTACCAATATCTTTTGAACAATTCGAAATCCACCTGCGTTCATCATTTATTCCATGAAGCTTGCCCACATAATAAAAGTAGGCTATAGCTCTTACCAAAGACGAAACATGTTGATGCAGGATGATCCAAAACAATATGTTGATGTCCTTCTTCTTTTGTTCTGCGATATCTTTCCATACACCCTCGACTGAAAATCCTGGACTCGTAACTCACAATCCCGGTCAGAGCGGCTTCATCTCTGACAGTATTAAGTCAGACGCAACCTGTGTCTCCCTCTCAGGACAGTCCTGCAGCTTTGAGGTCTTCAGTAGGAAGTCATTTCTGATGTTTACACTGAGCATTTTAGCGAATGAAAGGAGTTAATTGAAAGGAACAAATCAAATGCATTTCCTGTTGACATTGTACGGGCTTCTGAACAAATTATGTGTGGAATTAATGCCATTAATTCTTTGTTTTTTTCATTCTACATTTGTCAAAGTATAGCCTAGCCGGAACTGATCAGACATCGATTCAAACACAGGAGATAAATCTCCCATCCGTGGACTTTCACTAGATCTAATTAGCCTAATTGTTGAAAGCGGGAGCTGCCACAAAGAAAACATTTCTTTGGATTTTTCTCAAGATGTAGGCTAAGCTTTGTGGAACACTGAGTGGATTGGTGCACGCTGTTGGAGAATTTGGGGGTAAATATGAATTGACAGGGGTAGGTTCTTATTGTGGGACTCCAGCCGGCTGGCGCCAAGCGCTCTTTAACAAACGGAGTCCCACTTAATCAAGGATCTGTTGACGAGCCTCTTAAAGGTACACGACTGCTTATGGAGCTTTAAAGCTCAGATTGTTCCTCTGCTGTACCCTGTCGGCCGATTTAACGTGAACTAAGCTTGAACAGTTCTGTGAAAATGAGGATCGAGGTCAGATGAGTCTTGCATTATTGGCTACATAAATACACAATACCCTGGTCATGCCTCGATTTTGTTGCACGCATATCCTATTGGAAAAAAAAAATAGAATCTGCGGTTGTTTTGCCACACTATGTGTGATAGTAGTACCTCGTTATTCCTTCCAGTAAAGGCAAACCGTAAACCACTTCTCTCGCGGAAAGTTTCCTCCCTTTTCGCCTTCAAAAGCACTCTGGTTTTAAGCGAGCATCCAAATCTGTGCAACCAACATTGTTTTGAATATCGCTTTGAGAAATAAAATATATCCTCCAATCGGTCGATTTAAGATTAGTTAACTGTGCAAACTCTGGGAAAGTCGTTATAATAAATAAACATTTGTTGTTTAGTACAATTGCTACTAGAATTTTCATAAAGTGTGTGTTGCTATTATTAAACACCATTAAAATAGCAACAGTTTATTACACATTAAAATCATTTTGGTATGTTAGTTACGCATAACCTTTCAAATGTAATGTCCAAAATATATCTTGAAGTTAGACAATGGAGCATAAATATATCAAGCATGCACACAGCCCTAAAACTGATCAAACGCAAGCCGGGAAAAGCATTCTCTTACCCGGCTGCGCACAGCCAGATGACCGTTCCTCGGTTAGGTTATGCGGGGGTGGGGTTTCCAGATCCTTACTCTGTCATTGGTTAATATTTTATTCTGTTGACATGTTTTCTTACTGCGAATGCTTCCGACACCTTCTAGCCAGCCCCCCCTTCACGATCTTGGCTGGAGCTGTCAAAACCACGCCTATGGAGCTCTACAATTGGTCCAGAATGCGTAAAATCTGCAATCAAGACGGTTTGGTTCATTAGTACGGGGATCCAGTGAGAAGGGGCACGTAAGACAGTGTGGTCAGGGACGAACCTTCCAATTCTACATCAGTGCTCACGACTTGCGCATTCTTATTGGGGCTGCTTTAGATACTATAGTGGTTTGGACAGTAGGAAAGCTGTAAATCTACACCGAAGTGTCAATGTTGCACTTTTGAAGGATTTTATCACTGTGCTGCAACTGGACATCATCGACGGTAGTGACATTTCCTACCAGTCTTCTCCAACTACTGAAACCACCGCTTTCTTTCTGTTGTAAGAGGGCGACAGACAGTCGGACTTACGCGAGTTCAAGGCGCAGTTTATTTTAGAATATTATACTTCCATCTGGCTTTTTGGATGCACCGATGAGAGATCCAGTTTTTACAGCGAACGCTATGGCTTATCACCCTTTTCACGCGCACAGGCCGGCCGACTTTCCCATGTCAGCTTTCCTTGCCGCGGCTCAACCTTCGTTCTTTCCAGCGCTCACTTTACCACCGGGTCTCAGTAAACCACTGGCGGATCATGCGCTCTCCGGCGCGGCTGAGGCTAGCTTACACGCGGCGCTTGGACATCACCACCAGGCGGCTCATCTCCGCTCCTTCAAGAGCCTCGAGCCAGAGGAGGACGTTGAAGACGATCCTAAAGTTACATTAGAAGCTAAGGACCTTTGGGATCAATTCCACAAAATTGGAACCGAAATGGTCATCACTAAATCAGGAAGGTAAGGCGTTTATATATTTTTTATTTTTTTATTTTTCCTTGTATTGATCATAACGATGTTCATGTATTTCACTTTGAAAATGTTTAGTAGCCTATATTTCACTATAGAAAATATAATTTAGTTCGAAATGAGATAGGCCTATTGCTCGATAAATAGGCTATGTTTATACGTCAATCAACGGCACCGAACTGTCACAAAACTCAATATTCATGTCAGCATTATAATAACATTCACATTCGTTCTGTTATTAAGGTTATTATATAGAAACTCATCCGCGATATAAGCGCAGGAGTTAATGTATCTGAACAATGTAAATATCGCGCTAACACGAGGCGAACTAATTTTTAAGAAGAAGAGGAAAAAAAAAAAAGAAACACCGGCCATAATTGGCTGTTTCTTCTTCTTCTTTTTTTTTTTTTTTCTTCTTTTTTTGTATCAAGACCTACCTGAAATATATAAGTATAGGAATGATAAAGGGGTAACAATCCCTTTGTCTATAAATACGCATGTAAAATATTAGAAAATGTTTGCAAGTAGGCTATATCGTCTGGTAGGGTACTTGTTAATAGCCTGTTAGCCTTTGCCAAACGACCTAGATATGAGGGATATTTATTTGTTTTTACGGAAATTGTAGCTGAATAGGCTACATTTTGAATTAATTTTAAAATGTCTTTAAAATATTAAATGCATATTTTGATGAGGAAATTCGGCTCAGATATGACTAATGTCTGTTCCGTCCACAGGAGAATGTTTCCTCCGTTTAAAGTGCGCGTGAACGGCCTGGACAAAAAAGCCAAGTATATACTTTTGATGGATATTGTTGCGGCAGACGACTGTCGGTACAAATTTCACAACTCTCGATGGATGGTCGCAGGAAAGGCCGACCCGGAGATGCCCAAACGAATGTACATTCACCCGGATAGCCCGGCCACGGGTGAACAGTGGATGGCAAAGCCTGTTGCTTTCCATAAACTCAAACTGACCAACAATATCTCGGATAAACATGGATTTGTAAGTTACATTACGTTTTCTGAAACTGCATGTCTGTATGTTAATGTAAATAGTTGTATTATAGAAACTACTCTGTAATGTCAAAATCTGATTTCTTAGGAATGATTTCTGTTTCATTATTTCCATTATAACAGGAAAATTGGATACTATAAAGTTATCTAAGTGATCAAGAAGCAAAGATGATTACGAGATTAAGCTAAGCACAGAATTTAGACATTTAAGGTGCATTGGATTCCGAACGCGTTTTCAGCGTCTGTCGACTAAATGAAGCATGAAAGAGCAGTTGCCTTAACATTAAATGCCATGGGGCAAACTATGTCCCATGATCGACAGTGTGAACCAAAGATGTGTTTTTTCACTCCAGGCTAAATGACACTATTCCTATCCATATCATTTAAATGGCAATTTAGAATATTGTTTTGTTATAGCTTTCGATGAAATAAATAAATAATTCACTCAATTATCCAAACAAGGCCTCAACGATCACACCGAAAAATCCACCCATTAATACAGTACAAGGTATTCTGCTCTCATAAAACCCACTATACTATCAAAAAAAAAAAAAAAAAAAAAAAAAATGTAAGAAACATTTTCATATGGAAAATACAAGCATGTTTTTGTTTACTGTGCAGATATTTCTTTTATAATAGATTTGTGATACCTGATTATTATTGACCTGAAAACTTTTCTATTTTTTCAGACCATTCTAAATTCAATGCACAAATACCAGCCCAGGTTTCATATCGTTAGAGCCAACGACATTCTGAAGCTCCCTTACAGCACCTTCAGGACATATGTATTTCCTGAGACCGATTTTATAGGTGTCACTGCATATCAGAATGACAAGGTAAGTTACTACAGCACTTAAACGCAATTTTAATTTTAAATGGTTGTTTGTAATTATCCGTTGTCATATTATTATTATGATTATTATTATTGTTGTTATTATTATTAGAGCTGAAAGAGAAAAACAATTTGTAACATGTATGTTTTAGAATTCTGTTCAGTATCTTCCCTACCCGACTATTCCTTCTGGGTTTTTTTTTTTTTTTTTTTTTTTTTTTTTTTTTTTTTCATGGTCATGAATAGAGTTGATTATAATTGGGATGACAGCACACTAGACTGGTGGCCATATGATCGTAAAGTTTACTGGCCAGTTCAAATCAATACGGGCACCAAATAGTCGTTTGTATGTATAACTTGAGCAATACAATATGCTTAACAATCAAATGTGACCCCGTAAAAATGAAAGGCTTGTACGGTGTGAAACTACACTAGGCTACATCACGTGAAGTCACAATGAATTCGGTTGAACAAACGAAAGTACTCTGAGTTGTTCATTTAACAATTCAGTTATAAACTTGGTTTGATTAGGCCTAAACTTAATTCACAAAACAATTCAAACAGTCGTTGTGGATATATCAGGACAGATTTGAGTTGACATGTCTCATAGTTTATTTCACTAGATTATTAGTTTGTTTAAAAAAAAAAAACTTAAAAAAAACGCGAATTATAGTTTTAAAATAATTTAGTGCTGTTAATTTGAAATAGTCCTACGGAAAGCAATAAATGCAATTTCTCTTTTTTATAGATCACACAACTGAAAATTGATCATAATCCATTCGCAAAAGGATTCAGAGACACTGGGAATGGAAGAAGAGAAAAGAGGTATTACGTCTAAAGTTTTGTTTAACAATCGGATATGTAAAAATAATACTATTTAGGCATGACATAAATCTAATTTCAGTTTAATTTTCAGAAAACAGTTAGCCCTGCCGTCAATGCGCATGTATGATGATCAGTGCAAAGATCGAGATGGAGGAGATTCGGACGCTTCATCCTGCGAACAAACTACTGGCAGGGATTCAGTTCACTCGCCGATTGGATCAGCAACAAGTCCACTCAAATTCAACAGATCCAGAGGTAAAAACATGCATTGTGATGGCATTTCCGTAATTTAGTGCAGAGTTTCTTGTTTGCACTAGGCTAATTGTTTGTTAACACCAACAATACCTTTGTCAATTACGTTGTTTTTGAATGGAATTTACATTAGATTAATATATTTTAACGTCTATCATGTAGATTCGATATATTTTTATAATTTGTTTTCTTAAAGTTGATTAACTTTACGCTGCTGCTGAACGAGCAACTATTTAAAGCTTTACTGATGAACTGATATTCAGAATGAACTGAATATGTTGCCTGTTAGTTTTTTAGTTACTGTCAGTTTGAACTAGTTGGATGGCAGTGTTCTTCTGTGTGGTTTATGTGGCAGAATATAGGAATATTAACTATATACATGGCATACATTAACAATTTAAGATGTTGCACGTTATAAGTAAATTATATAAAATGAATAAATAACTGAAATTCATACAGTTAGATCAAATCAGCCATAAAAATCTAAAGTAACTCCAACAGCTGCTTTGTAACTGTGATATAGCTGCCAGGTTAACACAGTGAAGGAATGCTGTAATTGAATGTGCATTTATACACTGTAAATATGCACAGCTATTGTTCTATGATTTGTAATCACCCAGTCTGTTATTTTTAAAAGTGCAGATAAGAATTAAGGAACTGTCAAAAATTATTTCATTACATTTAATCTTCATAAATGTTCTTAGCCTTTATCTATTATCATGCATTGTTCCATTTTGTGGCGTTTAATGACAAATTAAGAAGAAATAAATCTCACTTAAGATATGATCCATAGCAAACTGTCCATGTGTGCAAACTATGTAGCCTATTGTAGTTTCTGACTTTATGCAAATTGTACTTCCTGACTTTACTTTTTATTATTTTGTCTTTTAATTTAGCTTAAACTATTTTATGACTAATTTACAGATGAATACTGTAGTATGAAGTTTGCTGACGGATCTTTGTCATTTTGGTAGAATGTATTTGTGTAATGTGTAAATATTGTCAATTTACATGTTATGAAAATAGGATCAGTTGCTAAGAGTTATAGTCCTCAGGGCACGTCATGATATATAAACGAAGTGCAGCAGATACAGAGAATGTCTCATGCACATGCTTTGGGTCTGCCAATCTGTCATCTGAATTTCATCACGATTAATTAGGAGCTCATTAAAATTTTTCCTTCAAACTGTCCAAATCTCATGAAGTCACGCTCATTGTGCCATGGATGAAAACAGAGGAAGTAGTTATCATGGAAAACATTTCATCCCATCCTTGTGTAATCACAGGGAGTAATTAAACAGATGCAAGTCGGTGTGTTTTTTAAGGAGTCGAATTTATCAAAGAACATTTTTTGTGGTTTTATCAAAAGAAAATAAATCTGATGTGCTTAATATTCGTCTTTTCCAGATGACAAAAACTGCGATGAAAGCGACAACGAACTAGACCAACACGATGATGGAATGATCAGAGTCAATAGTCCAGATCAGAGACCACGATCACCATTCAGCCCACGTTGCGAGGACAGAGTCAAGGACAGATCTAACCTTGAAAAGAAAAGGGACTGCTCGGAATTGAGGAAAGATAACGATTCTGTCTTCAGCATCAGAAACTTGGAGAAGGACAAACTGGACAGCAGGAATTTGAAAGAATCAGATACCTCCAAAAAGGATGCAGACTCCATGGGCCCAGTCAAAGATGGCTTTTCCCCACTGATGGTTCAAACAGAGAGCCCGTCGCATTTCAGCGCAAGTCACTTGCAAAGTCTAGCCCTCTCTGGTTTACACAATCAACATTTCTTTAACCCATTGAGTGCAGGACAACCACTCTTATTTCACCCGGGGCAGTTTGCTATGACTCCAAGTGCTTTCTCAACCATGGGCATGGGACATTTGTTAGCCTCAATGTCTGGAGCAAGTGGACTAGAGAATGGAAGCCTCTCCTCTCAGAGTACCAGTTCACCCAACCCTTTCCCATTCCACTTATCACAACATATGCTTGCATCTCAGGTATGATGATTGTTTATGACTATGCCTATAGCTAACAAAATGCATTTCAAGCCTATTTTCTAAATGTTTGCCAACAGATATTATCACAGAGTCCCCAAGATAAAAATATATAGCTTAGTAGCAAGTATTTGTTGTAAATCTGTATTTTCTGCCATTATTTTACATTTGTAAACTGTTTCATCAGTTCTGGTAAACAATGTAGGCTATCGCTGCATTTGGAATCAAGGGAAATTGGTGTTTATTAGGGGTGTAACAATACCCTTGAGTATTACGAATCAAGATTCAATACATATCACGATACTGAACACACAATACAATATTATTGCGATACTCCATGACATTTGATAAATGGTTAACAAAAAAATGTACTGTTGATTAAAATGCTAAATTTGGTATTACATTGGGGGTGTAAATGAAATGGTGACACCAGTGTTAGTATCCCTAACTGCCTATTCAAAAAATATTCGTGATTCTGAAGCTGAAAATACAGAATTATTTTAGACGAATATGCTTGCACTCTGTCACTGACTTAGATATATTTAAAAAATAATGTAGGCCACTTTTTACTGAAAACAAGACATTTGGCATTATCAGGACCCACAAACACTCCCCCATTGCATTATTGTACATTATATTCAACAATATATATAGTAGTTTAATGTAGTACTGACTCTAAAACTCTGTAAACTTAAACTTAATTTTCATTTTGGGTAAATTACATGCGATACATTGTCACTATCCACGATACATATTGATACGATTTGTGTGACGGTATATTGTTACACCCTAGTGTTTATGTTACATTTTTTCTATTATTTTATCACGCAGTAAACGGATGCAGATCTTTGCAAACCGCGCTCAGCCAACATATGTTCCTTTCGATGTTTTTTTTTTTTTTTTTTTTTTTTTTTTTGCGCAATAACATTTAATTAATAACTATAATTATCATATTTCTTGACAAGCTGCATTTATTTCTTTATTTTGGTCTGACAGTGAATTAAAATGTCTTGTTGTTGTTTTACATTTAGGGTATCTCCATGCAACCGTTCGGAGGATTGCTACCCTACCCGTACACATACATGGCGGCTGCGGCAGCGGCGGCTTCTGCTCTCCCTGCCGGCAGTGCCGCGTCCACCCTCAGCCGGAACCCCTTTCTCACCAGCACGAGGCCAAGGATGCGATTCAACCCCTATCAGATCCCCGTGTCTATTCCTCAAAGCTCCGGCCTGCTCACCACCGGAATTCCAAGCACTCTGAGCGCGGAGTCAGAGTCATCGAAATCAGGCAGCAGGGAGAGCAGTCCCATATCTGAGCACCACAGCCATAAAACCGGAACCGGCCAGAGCTCAGGATCTCCCAAATCTTCAGGGAAGGATTCCATCAACGAACTGCAGAATATACAAAGATTAGTAAGCGGACTGGAGAAACACAGAGACGTGTCACCCCGTAGCGATTCACCAAAGTGACCCCATGAACACTACCGCGGACTCTTTCTTATTACATAACTATGCTTCAATGAAAATGAGTTTGTCAGTTGAACGGATGGCTCAGACAATGGAACATCCCCTATCATTAGGCTATCACAAGCCCCACACCTGGATTTCGACGAGAACTGTAACATAGGCTATTTTACGCCCCTCTTTCGGATCTACAAAGCATGCTGATTTCGTTCATCCTTGATTTGGCGATGAAATTATATTATGAATGTTCCCCTGGAATGTTCTTTAGCTATTTGAATGTGGATGCCCATTTTAGGCTCACATGTCAGTGTATTAAAAAAAAAAAAAAAAAAAAAACGAAAAGTAAAAAAAAAGAAAAAAAAGACTGTAAACAACATATGAGGATGCTCAACGTTTAATTTGCCTATGTCTGGGACCTTTCTTTCTAATTATTTATAATAATAATAAAAGTAACACGTATGTAAATAAGGTTAATGGACTGAAGGAGACAGATTTTAATTTATTCAAAACTGTACATTGGTGTGTAAATAGTATTAGGTCTCAATTTGTAACATTTATATTTTCCCATTTACAAATAATGAACAATATAGCGCTTGATAGCAGGAAACCGAATGTGTTTATGTTTGTGAAATCCTGCCAGATAAGTAAGGAAAAGCCACTGTAAATCTAAATCTCTGGTGATATGTTATTCATTTGTAGCTAAATTCAACAAAAGATGTTTAAATTTAATGATGGTCCATAGGCAGGGACAACTCAGGTTTCTTTCTAATCTTGCATTGAGAAGGTTTCTCTTATGAGAGCTGTCTGTTTAAACATCTCGGTGCTGGATTTTCGGGTTAATGAGCGATTTTGTTGCAATTTCTCAGTTAAATAAAACGAAAGTGTTCATTTAGTCTTTTGTATTACTTCATTTGTGTAAATACAGGACTGTATTTATAGGCTATGTAAATATGATTCCGTGTAAATTATGAGCATATGTTTTATTTTCTGTATTCTTGATCAGATCACTCATATAGGCTACCTACAGAGCAGTGTTATTGCCATTGTTTTAGATAAGATGCATGAACCTTGCAGCTTTTTGCCTTGCGTTATCCTGGGATTCAAACATTTGTATCTCTATTTGTGGGTTGAGATCAAGTACTTAATTTAATCTAACAATGTCACCGTGCTTATATAGTCCTACATTAATATAGTTAAACTGGTTAAATTGGTTGTGCGACGTTCTGCAGTTAGCCTACATGCAGCTAAATGTGATGTAGGTGCGCCATCTGTTGATCGTAGTAACCTAGTTTATTGACAAATGTTGTGACAAATAATCCCAGGTAGCACATGTACTACGTCTGCAATATGTCTTATAAAGAGCACTTCGTCTGGAAAGCGCTGTGTACAAATAAATATCTCTGATAGGCTAAACAAAAGTCAGTTTTACATTTATTCTAGATCAAGTCATTTTATAAAGCCTATCTATTTGACATCTGACAGGAAACGTCTCATAGACGTCTTGCAGATGAGCAAACACTCTAAACATACGTCAGATGAAAACACACACATCAAATGTCTCTGCGATGTACGTGCTATCCTGTCTCAGTCACTGCGATCTAATTATAAATAGGTTTATGATTTCTGATCTGTTGCAGTATAAAGACATATTGGCATTGTCTTTAAAACATTTCAATTTGTTCACCATAATTCGTTCACCAACTTCAAAAAGCACAATTGCGTTAAGCTATTGTACCGACTTGCTTGTTACAATGTGTTATTTGTTCTGAGCGGGACTTTTCTTAGGTGTGTCGGTCGTTAATACACTAATCTTGTCTTCACCTGTCCTATCTCTATACTGTACTACCATTATGCCCGGGGTGGGGGAGGATAGGGAGTCGAGAAAAGTGTCACCGTCCTGGTGGAAGGGTTAATCGCCTCGGCAGGGACGCCTCACAGCCTCAGCAGCAGACAGTCCTTTGTTCACAATCCGGCGCCTGTCGCCTGCCTGCCGGCCACACAGTCTCTGCACACCCGCGCACAATGACCGACGGGATCTCCAGAGTCCAGGCTGGTAATTAGAGAGCCCCATCGCCTCTTTTCTTCTCTTTCTAAAACCATAATCACAAAACTCGTTTTATTGAGAGGCTATTGTTAAATTCTGTTACGTCCAATTAACAGAGCCAAATTCTCGACCTTGTACTCTCATGGAGAAAAAAATGTTTGTCTAAAACAATTAGTCAATGACTGATCACTTGGCTCCAATAGCCGCCCCACCGAAGAATGAGTGCGTCTATCCCTCCGAGCGCTTCAAACGGCGGATTCTAGTGCGTTTAAACAGTTTTACCACATGTTAACAAACAGTGTGTATTTTCACAGAGATGAAGAGAAAATCATTATTATTGTTGTGTTTTTTTATAGGCCTATATCTACGCCTATGTGTAAGTATCTTTTTTTTTTACATTCCAATACCGGACGGTGAATTGACAAATCAAAAGCCCAGTCCGACTGCCATAACAAGCATACAGCTTTATCTAGCCTACGTATCAAAAATATATCACGAAAACTTAATAGCCTAAATGTTCTGTTTAAAATGTTTTCTTAGCTGCGCTACAGTTGCATAAGATATAAACACTCTAAAAATTAATTACAAAAATTAATTCCTTGTCAACGATAAAACATTTGGTGACCATAAACTCTAAATGTTGCCTAGTTGTACTTTTATTGGTAGGGGCTTCTTCTGTTGCTTTCAGCAGAGAGATGCAAATTAAAGCAGCATAAGGCTATACTACTGACCAACAAGGGGAAAGTCAGTATGTGGAAATATAATTCAAATAGTTTGAAGAAGCCTAACAGTCTTGCCCGAATCTTTGATGACTGCAAATCATTGTGCTTGATACTTGTATCACTCAGATTGCAGGCATGACCAGTCATTCTTATGACTGAAGTTTTTGTTATGCCCTTTTCAAGTTCACATCGCCCTCTGCTGGTAAATAATGCAATGTATGAGCCCATCATTTCTTCGAGAGGTGTGTGTTGAATTTATAATCTGATTTTGAACAGAAGCTGATTTTATTTTTGCCTCGAAATACGGGTATACCACTGAATAATTAAAAGAGCAATGCCATTTTGACTCTTCATTCATTGATGCTTCAATGATTCCGAACTGCTGGTCAAGTCAAACCGATTTATTGTCATGCTATGAGACTAAACTGTGTTAAGCTCAGAAAGACAGACACTTAACACAATTGGACACAAGGAATTAATCAATTGCAACATGACATTCACAGAGTTCAAGTTTTTTTGTAAATAATTTCTGTCAGTATATTACGCAACCTAAATTGTTTTTGGTACCTTTATACATTCAGATATCTTAAAGATGTTTTAAACATGACAACTTCAGTCTTCTGATTTAGGATGTCAGCTCTGCCTGGATATTCAGACCTGCTAACTTCAAACATTGTGTTTGGTTGAGGTTACAGTGTCTCTGTTCAGTCGAGTCATGAAATGTAACCTTACCCCTGTGTTTTACCTCCCTGTCTGTTTATTAAAGCAGACTTTTTAGTAAGGATTGATGAAATACTTTACTACAGTAAATCAAGGCATTCACTTTGTCTGAAAATGGAAACATAGGTTATGCATTGTTTTGGGGTTTGTTTTTGTTTAAGACTAAAATTACACTAGACTTTGAGCAACTGCACCACTGCACCAACAACTTGGATGAAACAATGAAACATGTCAGTCTCACCTAAGAACATGTTTTGAACTTTAAGATGTTTAACGCATTGACAATGAGAATGCACTTGTCTCCTGACAGCTAATGAAAAAAAGAAACTTTTTTTACAGGGCACTTAAAGATGTATTACTTTAAAAAGGATACATTTCAAACGGAGAAAACATTTTCATTGAAACATTTACTAATGATAGGATATGCAGTGCTTATTAAATTAAATTAAAATGCAGTTCAAGACAATGACTTTAATACACTTTAAAAAACATATTTGATGAACGTGTTCACTTTCTAAAAGAAAAATACATTTTTAAAACTGTAGCCTAATAAAGAAAGAAAAATGTAGCCTAATTAAATGGCTAAAAAAGTAGTTTGTCATATTTTACTGTTGTTTCCTTGAAGAAAATAACCAAGTTTTGTTTTGAAACATTACCAATATTTGAGTAAATGTAATGTAACAAATATGTAGGAAGTCATTTTGTTGTTAGAATATTCATAAAACAGGAAATTAAATCACAAAGAAGTAACCTGTATTAACAATCACGACTATGTGTCTTGTAGGTCAGAAATGTTTTCATTCTTAGGTCAGTTCAGGTCAAATGGAGTAAAAAAAAAAGAAAAAGAAAGAAAATAAATATATAAATACGTATAAATATATAAATAAATATTTTATATATGTATCTATTAAATATATTAAATGTGTAATAGATACCTACATGTTTTTTTTTATTTTTTTTTTATTACTTTTGTTAACTTTAAGGTCCAGCTATAACAACTGATAAAACATGTGATGAAGAATTTGATGAAGAATATGGATGAAAATAAACTCTACAACATATTAAAAATGGGATGATCACACATGCAACAACAAATAGGCTAACAAAAAGTGAATAAGAGGAACATTTAAAATGGCAACCATATTGTAAAACTAACAAATTTTAAAACACTTTATTCTTTGCATTTTTTTCCCTATTAACATAGTAACAAACAAAACAGGAACTGTCATAATACTATTTGATTACATTTAGTGAGCAACCTTGTTATAGTTAGAAAATAAAATCTTATGTCAGAGGGTTTTCCTTTAACCATGAGGGTGTCCTCCTTTGAGGTGGTATATGTAAGGGATAATCCACGGCTAGCTGTGCATTAAACAATTTCAATGCACTTCGCTTCGCGTCGGGTAGTTCTTTGCCTCCACATTGTGCATTACAATAATTTAATGCACAGCTAGCCATAGATTATCCCTTATATACCATGGTCTTTCAGAATACTCGATTCTAATTGGCTGGAAGGTGTGCAATAAAACTGTTTAATGCACTGGTAGTTCCAAGTCAGTTGAATCACTGTTCTATCTAACACAGTCTCACCCCAAAACGTCACGTACTGACGGGTCTTGACCATACGGCAACATACGACGAAAAGGGTACCCCCTAAACGTCCATATGTGACGATTCGGGTTATGGGTAGGTTTAGGTATGCGTTAGGGTACCGCTAGGAGGCGCTGCTGGTGCGCTTATGTCTTCGTCTCATATGGACGTTTTAGGGGTACCCTTTTCGTCGTATGTTGTCGTATGGTCAAGACCCGTCAGTACATGACGTTTTGGGGTGAGACCGGGCTGTTCTATCCACCTTATTTTTCAGGTAAGAGCAGGTGCGGAAATTTGTCATTTTAATGTGTCTGGCTTCCGGTGTCATTTGCTTCCAGTTAATTTTAGCTGTACAAAACACCTTGCTTCCGTGTTGAAAATAAGGTGGATATTAATAGTCCATACCCTGTTTTCATTGAAGCACACACACACACGAACACACATAGGCTACATCACTTGCACAAAGAGAGCAGAGATCGCACTGCGCACACAGAAACATTCAGGAGCACAGAAACTTAATGCTTATTAATACTTTTTGTAATACAATTTAGTAAAATTTAGTAATAAAATAGAGAATTTAAATTTCTCAGTAATGAGTGGGTTACATCGCTTTTTTTAATTAAATAAACTCACAGCTTCCTTAATGGAGAGAGAGAGGTGTTGACAACCTGATCTCCCGCAATTCCCGTATTTTACGAGGTGTAGCTATAATTCGTACGACCTCAATCGTAGCCTACATAATTTACGAGTTATACTATCCCTGACCCCGCCCCTAAACCGGCCCTCACTGGGATTTAGACAAATCGTACCAATTTGTACAAGTGAAGTCATACCAATTCGTACGAATTAGCAACCTTGTAAAATAGACTACGTACGAATTGGTCGTGAGATAGGCGTTGGAACAGACACATCTCACATCTCTCTCTTTCAATAATTATTTCAAATAAATGCTATAATTCATTCATTCAAATGAATGTAATCTTACTACCTTATCTACGTGTTACTGTGTCTGATTCAACGCGGGCAGAATGCTATATCTTACGAGCCATATGCGAAAATAACCGTCAATTTTACTCTTCCGGTCAAATATTGCACTTTGCTTCAAGCGGAACTTCGCACACACGTCGTGCATTAAAATCCTTTAATGTACAGCTGTGGATTATCCCTATATATTTTAATTAGTTTTACTTGACAATTACACCATTTTAGACATCAGAATATAAGCCATTATAGCAGGAGTCATTAATTAAACCAAACCAGCTAGTTCGTTTTTATGAAACCAACATGAATAAAATGATTACATTTTCTAATATCTTGACATTTGGGTTTTGAACTTTCTTTCTTTTTTTAGCATTTTGACAAGATTTTTCTCTTGCTCTGGAAAAGCTCTGACATGCTTTTTTGTTATTGACCCTTACTCAAAAGTTGTAGATGTGGCTCTAAAAAAAAAAAAAAAACACAAAACCATCTGTGGTGTCTTGACGAATATTATTTTAGATTAGCTATTCCAACTGTTGCTAGCAATCCCAGGCAAATGGCCTCCAGGAAGTAGAGAATTACTGCGATCACAAACCTGGCCTATTACAATGGTAGGCTGCCCCTTAAAGAAGGCACCTTGACCAGTTCACTCTGAGGCAGGCAACTTAAGTGTATTAAAGGTGCTTTTGGATGAAAGATAGAGGCAGTAACTGCAAAGTAAACCTTACCTGAGAACTCAGGCTTACCTTTATCTAACCTTTTAAACAAAAGCTGGAATGTAATTTTGAAAAACTTCAAACATCGTTAATATAGTGCTGCTTGAAAACAACTGTTTTGCTTGGCATTATATTGTCACAATTCATTTTGTGCCAAGGAACCCACCAACTCCATTTATTGTACTGGGGGTTCACACAAGAGCCTCCATTTCCCTTTGCCATGTGTGGGAACCTTTTAGCATCTAAACCTTTGCCAGCATCGGTTCTGAGTTTCCTCAGCGCCACCTTGGTGAACAGTATGATCAAAAGCAAAGCTAATGTCAAGGCACCCTCCCCCAGTCCCCTGTAATCATTCCCACAATATTGTGGGCAGCCAAACCACGCGTGCTCTGTGTCTGTCATTAATGGACATGTGTTCCATATAAAATAAACCTGACTCACAATAGCCTGCCACTGAACCTTACTGCTGGTTGCGTGACAGAGGAGAGACTGTCTCCATGTGGATCCATTATTGCAATGTTGTGATGCTAATGTTCAAGTAACAATTTAAAGAGCAAGGGAGCTAAAAGGGGGTGAGGGCAAAGGAAGAGTGGCAGAATGGTTCAAGATACTGAGCTGAGAGAGTTTCAGGTAATTTCAACTCTATAAAAACTTTAATTTACACACACTTTACATATACAACACTAAATTAACAGCTTTAGTTTGGTATTTTCTGGGTTCAGTAAAACGTAAACTCAATCAACAGTATTTTTGGCATAACGTTAATATAATTCATTTCCACTTTTCTCTCTTTTTCTTTAAAAAGGTATGGGATAATTAATGATCGATAAGTTATGACAACATATGTTTTTTACATTGCTTTAACTTGTCAAGATAAATTAAGCCATTTTCAATGTCATTCAAGATTCAACACATTTTTTTAAGTCAGTTTAATGTAATTTAAGTTGAAATGACATAAACGTCCAAGTTGGTTATACTTAAAAATTTAAGGCAGCAACCTTTTTTTTTTTTTTTTTTTTTTTTAACTTTTTTTTTTGCAGTGTACATGTAGAACAGAACTGTAAAATAAAGTTGTCCATTTACTTTTATTGAAGTGCCTCAAGAGCAGAATTATATTTGTGGAAATCGACATTATGCCACAGATGCTGTCAGTTGATCTTAACTTGAATTGAACATTACCTTAACCTAAAAATCAGCATTGATGAACTCTCCGTTTTTTAAAAAGGAAATCACTAGCACATTCCCCACATAATCTCATTCTCTGCTAGACTGGAATTGTTGTGTGAAATCATTGTACCAGGGCTGTGCTCATTAGCTCTATGGCTGCTGGAGCCTCTGTTAGTCCTGCACTTGGATGGACTGTCAGATCCAGTGGAATGCTTGAGAGATGATGGGGGTAAATAATGAGAATAGAGGGGGCAAACAGACCCATATGCTCGGAGCCCCTGCACTCATTCTAAGTTAGGATGGAGAGCAGGAAAAGACAAAGTTAGAGTCCAGTGCCTTCTGGGAAATTAGACTGCAACTAAATAAGTTATTCACATTTATAAGTTGTTATTAATTGACTCAAAATATGGTTACCTGATACGACACAGCATACATTTATCAATTTTGTTTCATCATAGCATTGTTTGTTGCATCATAGGCTCATTGGAAAAACGTTGCTCTACCTACATTTTTGCAATAGGCCTTCTCCAAAAACATACCCAGACATACAATTCAATGCACTTTACAGCGGAAATGAACACTTGTGGCAGTAATACACCAACAACTTTTATTCCTTTAAAAAAATATATGCTTAGAGGTGCAGATTATTCATTTATGAAGACTTATTTTCATGCGGTTCCTAGCAAAATACTATGTTATGATCTCAAAACACTTTTACCAGAGTGTATCATTTGTAAATTAATACATTTTGATGGTTGCATCACATAACCGTGTCCATATGTATGGCTTTTCTGAGGTAGACAGCTTGCTCTGTAGCTCACCTGGAACAGCATTGCGGAGTGCTTGGGTAGTCCTGTGAAACACGAGTAATAATAAAAGAGCTCAAAGATTTGTAGAAACAAAAAGGAAATGTTTTCTTTTTTTATACACAGGATCAGATTTTTGCAATGGGCAATTACAATTAATGAGGAGAAAAAATATTATTATAATTTCACTCTAATTCTAAAACTCACAATTACTTTATAATAATACAATTGAAAATCTTGTAACTGTCAGGCAGAAACCTTGTTTTTCAATGCAAAGATAAATAAAGAACTGGTTGTTTGAATAAGTACAGCATTTTCTTGACTCAAGAAACACTATACAGGCTAATGTTTATGTATTTGAAAAGCGGAGAAGAGTGTCTTAAGGCCCGTTCACACCAAGAACAATAACTATAATGATAATTATATTAGCTTCCACACCAACGCACAATTTCGTTCTGTTTATTCTGAGTGTCCTGCGGTTATATCACCTTCCGCTTTAAATGCTTGAGCTCTTTAAAGCAGGATGGATTCTGATCATCCATCAGCAGGGAAATAAATTGTTCTTAAGGCTAGTTCACACCAAGGACGATAACTATAACAATAATGATAAAGACATAGTATTAAACATCGTTCTAAATATACAAGAATAGCAGAGTCCACAACTATAACGATAACGGCACAGAGGAAAGATGTCGTTGGAATCACTTTCAGAACGATTTTTTTCCAGCTGATGAACGATAAATTAACAGTGATACATTGAACAGCCATTCATAATCCATTCTGTTTTAAAGAGTGTGAGCTTTTAAAGCGGCGAACAACATAACTGCAGCCGCACTTAGAATAAACAACACTGGTTGCATTCTTTCAAATATTTTATGTAAACTCAAAAACTGTATTTTTTTTTTAGCCCAGTGCTGTATATCAAAAAACGCGTTAGCTAACATTGATAATAGTCGATATAACCTGATTGATACTGCAAAAACTACCTTTGGACTTTATCCACAAAGTTACTATATTTGCATTCGAATAGCATTGCATAATTATTTCTCTTGTATTATTCGAATATGTTTGGCAATGCTCTGGGCAGTGACTAAGTGTGTTTTGACTGCTACCCGTTTTGCACAGTGTGGTTAGAGAAAAGTGGGGTTGGTAAGCTCAGGATTACCTCAGAAAATCGACTCGAATCTCAGCTCTGCTTAGAACCCTCAGGAAGCACTCTGTATCGCAGCAGATCAAGTGTTTGCTCCTTAAGTGTTTCTTTTGACAAATGGGGATACAGGCAGGCAGACTGAAGCAGGGATTAAAGAAAGACTGCACCGAAACAGATCAAGCATACGGCAAAAGGTGATTATTTGTCTAAAGAAAGCCACAGAGGTTTGTCAGGGCAACTTTGTTTGAAGATAAGCCGTTGTTAGGTTAGTCAAGCTCATTATGCTAACTCAAAGCTCTCCTCCATTAATATAGGACAAAACCCTCCTCACATTATGACACACAAGGCGATTTGTTTATCGTTTCCTTCATGTAAAGTTCCTAGTAGAGAATGAGAACAGCAAACGGCACTCCTGCATATAAACTCACACAGACTAAAACGCCAAGTTCAAAAGAGCCATATCCAACTCTAAATGTTGTGTTAAGTTAGCTGTCTAAAACATGTGTTGCACTAAAGAAGCCAGTTGCTTTCAAGGTTACTAGCAAGCATGTGACCTGTCCCATTTCACAGGGGCAGGCATTTCTTAGATACCTGCAGCTTATCTGACCATAGTTACTTGGTGATCACCTAAAGCTGGTGCATGAAGTCAAACTAGGGGATTTATTGCCTCATCCCTGGCTTAAGAAGGCTCTTATCTGAGGGATGAGCCACAGCTTACGGCCTAACAGCTTCATCCAAGCTGCTCCCATCTGACACAGATCTTAACCATCCAGTGTGTGTGTGATCCCATCAAGGTGAGCGTACATCTTAGAGGGCATACACTCGGGCCATCCAAGGAAATGGATCTTTGGTAAAGACCCTGTATCATAAGATCAGATGGTTTAGGGGTCAATGACATGAAACACATTTTTTTTATATTTATGATATAATAGGGGGGTTAAATTCAGGGTAATACAACTTCCGTGATATTATAATGAATAATAAAGCCTCATTACAAGACTGACATTCTTGAAAAGGAAACCTTATTAAGTATTTTGGTATATTATTGTTATAGAAAATTCTATTCTACTGAATGTAAATCATGTGTTGAAGCCAACATGCAGAAAAAAACAATTATATCATAGAAAAAAAACTGCAGACCCTCACTATTAAAAAAAAAAAAACTTTAACCTACTTTTTTTTTTTAAATATATTTAATAATTAAGATGTATGCAGTCACATGTTTTTGCTTGATGGTTACACATGACATTTTTAGAGTCATTAGATATACTTTTTTTTTGACAATGGTATTTTTTTTTTATTTTTATTTTTTTTACTATTTTATCTTTATCATGGGCAGATGGTAAGTTTACACGACAATGATATACTCAATACAGAAAAGGGTTTCTTTTGCATTTTTTGCGTACAGACGACAACGTTGTCAAAATGATCCCCGTTCACACGGATCCGTGAAAACGACTAAAACAGTCGTATTACGCTGCCAGGCCAGTAATCGACGACGTCACTTTGTAAAGAAACACTTTGAGCCAATAGACTGAACACGTAATACGCATGACGTCAACATTTTTTTATACAAATTTGCGTTGTAGTTTACACAGAGACGATAACGGTATCGTTTTCAAAAACTTGTCATTTGAAAGGCGTCAAAAGTTTGCAGTTTCAGGCCCCCAAAACGCCGTTGTCGTATAATTAAACGGCTAAAACGCATAAAAAAGTGTATGTTATTAGACGCCCCTTATGCTATATGTTATTGACCCTACTTCCTTAAATGATTTTCACTTTTCTTTAGACTTTGCCTTCTTGCAACCACCTTCCACTCACAAAATGATGTGATATCTTCAACTTTTTTAATGTTTATGTAATATATGAATATAACCGAGAAAAAGGGGAGTTTAAAATCCCCCTGAAGCTCACTTCTCCTCCCCGATGCACAGCTCTCCTTTCTCGATCGTAAATTCATGACTGATAGCGGACCTGCTCTTAGCCTCTTTGATAAGATAAGACACAATCAGCCCTACAGATAAAAGAGGGCCTGCTGACCCTGCATACAGGCTCCAGATGTACCATGACTCACAAACATACCTCAGGAATGAGAGCAAGAGAGAGAGATATATCAGTAAGCATTTGCTGCAGGCTCTCTTCCTATTGCAGGACAAGAGGCTGAACAACAGCACTGGACACTAGCAGACACCAGCTGAATGTGAGTTATGCAATGCAGATGAAATCACGCTGAAGAAGCGAGTTATGCTTTCACAAGGAGCGACAATCAGATAACCTCTGCAACTCTGCAGGGCATAAATGACTGACAGTCCAGACATCTCAGCCTGTTAAAGTCCTTCTCTCAACACAAGTCAAACACGTAGAGTCGTGTGTCTGCGACTGTGTGTGTTCGTGTACAGGGGTGTTAAGGTGAACTACTTAAGCCTGTGGGCCTCTGTGTTGTGACAGTTCATGCTGATGTGCACAGCTGAAGATGAAAGGTGAGATAGTATGTTTGCTTACTTTGTGTCATGCATCTTGTTTCGGCTCTGTGACGCCAATATGCAAAGAGAAGCGCAGGTAACGCGCATGAGCACGCACAAACATGCCGAAGTGCTTTTGGGAATGATGGATGTTTGGTTCTGCGACACCAACACCTCCCATCCTCCACCACCAAATACAACTTAACAGCCTAGTTAAACACTAATTAGTCTGAAAAGACAGTTTAACATCAATCAAAGTTTGAAACGTCTGTTTTTTTAGGGGCGTTGGGCATTCATGCTTTTGATGGTGATTAAACCTTTTGTTCTTATCTCACTGATTACTAAGATAGAGGAAGGAGCTTTTCTCATTCTTATCCGGTGGACGACGGCTTACCTGGATCGGGAAGAATCAGTAAGCAGATATTTTGTCTTCAGAGAATATTCCGGGTTCAATAGAAATTAAAGGGATAGTTCACTCAAAAATGAAAATTATGTCATCATTTTCTCACCCTTGTGTTGACCACTCCTGTATGAGTTTCTTTGTTCTCACAAAAATATATATATATTTTAAAGAATATTTGTAATCAAACAGTTGACGGTAGCCATTGACTTACTATGGAAGTCAATGGCTAACATCAACTGTCTGGTTACCAACAATCTTCTTTTGTGTTCAACCGAACAAAGAAGCTCATACAGGTTTGTAACAAAATTAGAGTGAGTTCAAGATTACAGAATTTTCATTTTTGGGTGAACTAACCCGTTAAGCTCAGTCTGTATTTTGAGGCATAATGTTCATTACCACAAATAAATATTTTCAAATCAGGACTATTGCTAACTAAAACTAAAACTATTCAAACATTTTTGTTAATTAAAATAAAGCTAAAATAAATAAAATATAAATATTAGATGAAAAACTTAATCTAAATGAAAATTAGAAATGCTGCCTTGGCAAATATTTGGAAAAAGTTTAATTTGAAGCACTAAAATTACTAACTGGAAATATATTTTAAGAAACTAACATAAAACTAAAAATGAAACAAATGCACATAACAAAATTACTAAAAATGAAGCTAAAATTCAAATGAAAATGAGCTTTTACAATATATATATATATATATATATATAGAGAGAGAGAGAGAGAGAGAGAGAGAGAGAGAGAGAGAGAGTAATTACTTACCCTCATATTGTTTCAACCCCGTAAGACTTTCGTTCATCTTCGGAACACAAATTAAGATATTTTTGATGAAATCTGAGAGCTGGCTCACTCCCTTCATAGGCTTCTAGGCAATTTCATTCGGCCGGCCCAGAAAAGTTAGTAAAAACATTGTTTAAATAGTCGAAGTGACTACAGTGGCTCAACCTTTAGTTTATCAGGTGACTAGAATATTTTTTGTGCTCAAAAAAACAAACAAAATTAACGACTTTATTCAACTATTCATTTTCTTCTGTGTGGGCCTCTGACGTGAGTTCACGAGAGCGCCACAACGCATGTGCAAGAACTGAGAAGATGATCACGATCATTGATGGGAAAGTGTGAAAGGTAAACCATTCAATTTGCGGTATTGGTAAGGCACTTTTACGTTTTCTCGTTGGTTTCTCACGATTCAGACATCCAGGAAATGCACACTTTAGAACCATTTTAAACACTACATTGAGACCCATCTGCGCCATCTTCTCAGTTCTTGCGCATGTGTCGTGGCGATCTCGTGAACTCACTCAGAGGCCCACACAGGGGCCCACACAGGCCTTAATGTTGAGCCACTGTAGTCACTTGGACTATTTTAACGATGTCTTTACTAACTTTTCTGGGCTGGCAGATTAAATTACATAGAAGCCTATGAAGGAGTGAGACAGCTCTCAGATTTCATCAAAAATATCTTAATTTGTGTTCCAAAGATGAATGAAAGTTTTACAGGGTTGGAACAACATGAGGGTGAGTTCATTTTTGGGTGAACTAACCCTTTAAGCATTAGTAAACAGTTAATTCATCATTTATAAAGCATTAATATACATTAATAAGCAGTTTATAAATATACAGCTATAAATGCTTTATTCTTAATTCATAAGAATATCTATAATGTATTTTGTATTTAGTAAATGATTAATAAACTATTTAATTTAATAACTATTTAAATATTTCTGTCCTGTAGCACTGTGTTGTGTGATAAGTGAGCCTTTAAATCTCCTTTGCAAATGCTTTGCGAGGCATAAATCATCCTCACTTTAAATAAGCTCACAAAAATAGTTAACTGACCACTACTAAATGCTTTATAACTAACTGAGTTAACCGTGAATTACAGTATAAATAAATAGCATTTATTAACACAATAAGTAACTATTACTATGTCTGAATAATAAGATGTATAAAATAGTTTATTTTACTTACACTTTCTATGTGATCTTATGAACCACTGACGACTCCTAAATTACTGGTTTGTAAATAATGCAATATTTATAATTGATAAATTGATCATTGATAAAGTATGAAAATACAATTATTAAACACATTATAGATATGCTTATAAATCAAGAATAAAGCATTTATAGTTGTATTTATATACTATGTCTATTAATGCTTTATAAATGATGAATTAACTGTTAACTAATGCTTAACCAATTATTAAAAGCATGCAGTTATTATAAAGTGTTACCGAATTGATTTTTGTGGTAATCAACATTATGCTGTTAACTGAGTTTAACTATTTGAGGCAGAGCATCAAGCAATTATTAGTTGACATGTGTGTTTCTAAGTCTTTTGCCATTACAGAAGTCCCATATTGTATTTGGTATAACAAAATATTAAACTTCATGCATCAACTAAATTCCAGTCCTGTACTATCACTTTAGCACCAGCTGACTAAAAGTAAATACGAAAATGACCTACAAAAGTGAAGTTAGTTCTGCGAAAAGGTGCAGCAGCATTTGTTATTTTACTGAATGCAATGTCAGCATGTGAGGTCAGTGCAGTGTTCAGAATTTAAACTCTAAACTGTAACATGCAAATCTTACCTAATCATTTTCCATGTGGATTTTTGGCAGACCAGGAGTTTTGTAATTGAGCCAGATTGAGCGTGTGTTTAAAGCTGTACACCCTTGTGAAGTCACCTGTGAGAAGGAGGTCGGACAGTGCAGATTATCCCATCAGATTATCCAAACTACCTCATGTACCTGCGTGAATCCCCAGTAATCCCTTCCAGATTTGCCAAAGCTAAATGTCACCGTACTTGTGCAGATAACACAAGCTTGTTCTAATCCCAAAATGTTGTACTTTTTTTTAAAGTAATGCCATCAAGTTCAAATTTCCAAAGGTGCAGATAAAGCATCATGTGATAAGTACATTCATTTGTAGTAATAAGCCATCTAAAGATCTGACAATGTAAAAATAATATTATTTTACTTTATCAAGATTGCAGATGAGTGCACTTGCTTTACCTAATCATTAGGTGCATGGTGTAACATGAAGTGGAAACCCTACATTAAACAGTACATTTGTTCACTGAGTATTTCTATGCGCTTTACTATTTATGGCATTATTTAAAAAAAAAAATGCTTCAACTCTCACATGGATTTTTTAATTAAACAATATTATCCACAATTACTCTATAATGACTCTATTATGCGAAGATTGTGCTGAGATTTGGTCAAAACAGAGCAATAAGAATTATATAGACATAAAATAATAATTCATGCATTTGTGTGTGTGTGTGTGTGTGTGTGTGTGTGTGTGTGTGTGTGTTGACAGGAATGCAAGATATGCTAGAAGCCTATCTTGAGTCTTTCAAACACTCGAGATACTGATAAACGTACAATATTTTCAATAGTCTTTTTCTATTGTGATAGTCTATTGTGATCCAACAAGAAAAACATGAAAACAAGAAAAAAATGTAGGGCAGGACTTTGTTTTGTCCATCAGGAATTGATTGGATCATTTATAAATGTCATTAAAATAATGTGATTCATTAAATCATTAAAGTTATTAAAGATTACGATGGCACATGAATAAAAAAAAATGATGTGAGTTGTTTTGTGTGCGAAGCATGATGTTCAGATCCTGGCACTTTGCTCTAGTTTGGTTTCGGTTCTGTGTTGGGGTCCAGACATTCACGCTTCATGTGTTTGTCATCTATTGTTAGTGTATGGCATGAGCATTCGATCATTCTCCGTGTGCTCTGGTTTCAAGTTTTTCTGTGTGTGTTGTGTGCTGTGTAGCTTTCATGTTTTGTGTTTGACACTCAGTCGGTGAGAGCTCTCATTGGCTGCATGTTCGTGTCATGTTTGGTATAGGCACGTGGCTTGTCATGTTTGTTTCTATGTGCCATGTGCTCTCCTGTCTATTGTCTTAACCTCGCCCTTCTTGTTACCTTATTATTGGTTTATTTGCTCCACCTGCTCTCCCTTGTTACCTCCTGATTTCCCTATTTATTCTCCTTGTGTTTGCAGTTTGTTGTCATATGTCCTCCTCTGTCCTGCCTTGCCAGTCCTGTTGCCAGTCTGTTTTCCCCTACAGGGTAGTTTTTGTTTGATTTATGATTTAAATAGTTTCTTTAAAATACATTTTTGATTTGAATTAAATACAACTATTTTCTATAAATGAGGACCTCCGATGCAAAAACCTCTCTCAAAAATGAGATAATAATATTGAGTGAATGCTCTCCGCACATAGTATACGTTCATTAAATACTTTCACTTCAAACTCACTAAATTTCAGCCTCAGCTCATTCAGAAATGTCGGTACTTAGGTAGAAACCTTTACATAGGAGCCTGATAAAAATGTTAATATTATAGAAAAACTTTAGACGGATTTAGGAGCCTTTTGCATCTGAAGTCTTCATATGTTTATGTGTTGATTTACACAGTGAGAAATATAAGAAGAATCATGTAACCATTATGTATTTCAGTGTCTAATCGTGTGATGTGTGTAGGTATTGTTATGGTACTTTTTTTGTGATATTCAGTAATATAGTCATGTTTTTAGAATTTTCAAAGCTTTGAATAGATGATGTAGTTGTGATGTGTACGTATAATTATGTATACTATTTATGTAAATATTTTCCTATGGGATAAAGTCAGATTCCTGTATATTACATTGATTACGGCAATATGTTTTTAAATGACCGCAGGTGTATGCTTGGAAACACGTGGCACTGATGAAGGGTTGAACCAAAAAATGTTTTGCGCACCTTGCATCATTTTGCACTTTTGCGCTTTATTTGTGGCCTCTGGACAATAAAAACTTGTGAGCTTTTTGGCCAATTTTCGTGTGCGGATCTTTTTCTGATTTAACTAAAGTCCATTGCAACTCTTTGCTCGAGTCCTCATTCCTTTCATCACCTTAAACCTGGCGATTCTACAAATTCTACAAACAATTCTAACAGCTCAAAGTGTTTATCGAGAATACAAGTACTACAGTATAGTGACATCCACTAGCAACAGTATTGAGGTCTAAATCTCCAGAACATTCTAACTCATTACAACTTAATTTGAAGAATAATAAGCATAGTAAGTGTCCAGACAGTAAAGCAAACACTTCTATGGAGCCGGCATGAATCCCAATAGGGAGGGAGGGGCAAACCTAAGCACAACTCTCACTCACAAACAGCAGCCAACAAAAGCCAAGCGCAGGCCTCTCAAGTATCTCACAGTCTGCGAAGGGCACATCAGTCTCAGCACGGCAGAAAGGCAAATACAGTCTCGGACACAGAGTGCATTAGGATTGTTTAATCAGCGAGTTTACAGGGAGTGTCCTTTTATGCTCCGGCAGTGACGAGAGGCCAATGCTAATTGTCTGCCCATTGTCTCTCACTGTGCCGAACAAGGGAAGCACTGTGAGCTAGAGAGGAGCGAAGAGAAGAGCGAGAGAGAAGCTGTGTTTATCTTCCAGGCGTTTCTCTCATTTCCCGTACGTCTGTGCTGTCTTTGTGTGTGTGAACCAGCACTATTATCTGTTGGCACGACAAGTCTCCGAGCCTGGAGGGCTACAGATGTGGCGGGGCTGTATTGTTGTTTTCCACCTGCTCCGACCATCCCTCCCCTCATTCACAGAGAGAGTAATCCCTTCATATGACAAGACACACAAAAACATACAACTTTGCCTCTTTTCAAGGGCAAAGTAGCTTTTATCCACCCTCCTGCTAATTGAAGTGGTATGTGTCTGTTTAAAGGCAATGTTGGGTTGTTCAAGGCGGTGTCTTTGTACATGGGATAGTGAAGGTTAGGCATCCATTCTACCACACTGCTGTGATTGCTTGTCAGCTGCATCATTGCTACACAAGCTTGTCAGTTGTTAGCAAAAGGCTCGTCATATTTTGAGTTTCTTTTGTTATATGAACAGTGCAACACTTTTAGTGAGCATGGGAAAATGAAAACCCACATGAATGTGATGCTAAATGCAGTTTAGTTGTGATATGGGTAACACTTTATTTCGATAGTCCACTTTAGACATTCTACTAACTATAAGTAGCTTTGCAACTACATGTCAACTAACTGTCATTAGAGTATTAGTAGACTGTCTGCTTAATATCTGATAACACTTTATTTTGATGGTCCCCCAACAGATATTCTACTGATTATAAGTAACTTGGCAACTACAAGTCAACTAACCCGAACCCTAACACCTAGGCATAACCTAACAGTCTACTAATACTCTAATGAGAGTTAGTTGACATAGTTAGTAGAATGTCTAAAGTGGACTACTGAAATAAAGTGGAACCGTGAAATGAACTGCATTTGCTGTGAAAACTCAAAGTCCAAATTCATTTTAATATTGATATTACGCAACACAAGAGATTCATATTTTGTGCAGTTGGAGACAATTAACTGCTATTACTTCTGAGATAAATGTAGGACATTTGTGGTGACATTGCCAATGTCGTGGTAGGGTTGTGCACCATTCAGAATTGAAATGAGAATTTAAATTCACTTTTTGACAATCGAGGAAGCAAAAATGATGCACAGATGAAATTTTGATTTGAACTTAAGAAAGAAACAGAATGAAGTAGTCTCCTTGGTAAACAAGTACACAACATTTGTGAAAAAAAAACTTTATTAGGGGATGGACTGGGTTCTCAGAGGTGAAAGTTGTCATAGTTGGGTAAAGTGTGCGGAACATGTGTAAGGCTGGGCAAGTCTAGCCTTCCCCTGGTCACGGTCTCGAGACTAGTGTGTCATTTTCTTAATCAAACCACCGACTGCTACTGCATCTGATTGGTTTTAGAGAGAAAATCTGCACATAACGGTTGGTCTAGGATCAATTTTCTATGTAAAAATAACATTTTGGCTAAATAGATTTGGTGTTTGCGCTCTTGAGAGCGTCAAAGGTTTCTAGTATTTACAGCATGTTTTGCAGCATTGAGCAATGTAGCCAATCACAAACATTTCAGTTAATTTCTTAAACACAAATCCTTAAGTTAACTTATAACAAACAAAGTGTTTTATAGGGTAAATAAAAGATTCAATGTGCAGTCAGTTTCATTGATAGTGGAACTTTGTGAGATCGCAATGAATTGAGGTGACAGCTTTTTAAGCAATATATAATCCATTCAGAATTTGAATAAAACTTTTGTTTTGCTTCAATAGGTAAGGCAATGGTTATTTATAATTCAAATTGGCTGCCATGCCAAATCACGCATACAGTAGCCTATGCTTGCTTTTCTGTTCAAAAAATTACAGTTTGCGAATGTGGTTGTTGCTAGACGACAACTTAAAACTATTTCATGAAATTATTTTTAAATGTGTTTTTAAGGAGAATGCACATTACCCTGGAATTGGTTAACCCTCTGCCTTTGAAAGTGCTATAGTGGAGAATGGAAACTAAATGTCATTTTTTGTGTTCCCAATTGCTCCAAAATAAAAATTCCACAATAGCGTTTTTATGACTTTAAAAAAGGAGGAAAAATATTAGAGAGTGATTACGTTGGTCAGAAGAGAGAAAGATATCAAATTTGCCATCACTTCTTTAGGCGTTGTATTAGAAACACTCACAAAGCAGTGTTAACTAGTTTTTAATAACTTATTGCCAAGGCAATATAACACAAAGTAAAGTGTTATGAATGTACATTATTTTGTTTTAATGAATATATATATATATATATATATATATATATATATATATATATAAACTTGGCCAGAATTATGATGTTAATAACTGTGTAAATGTGTCATCATAGTCTGTGAAATAGGGTCCATTTTTTGTTTGTTTGGTGGAAACGATGACTCAAGTCATAATTAAAAAAAAAAAAGTATAAATAATTATTGAAAACAAATATTGAATAATAATAACAATAAGAAAAAGAATAACAACAATAATAATCATAATAACGATGAGTTTGTTTAATTCTTAGTGTAGAACATGATCATTTAAAACGTAATAATTCACATTTATATGATAGATTTGCATATTTTAAGACTTAAAGATTACGTCTAGGACAAGGATAAAAAAAACAATGAAATCTTTACAGCATTAGAAAAGTAGCAAAAATAAATACTCAGAAGTTTTGCAAAAACTTTGCCTGAAATGTGACCGTCATAAAAGAAAAAGAAAAATGTCAGAAATCTGTAAATATCAACACTTTATAATAACTGGATGCTACGAATCATTAGTTAAGCATTAGTAAATAGTTAATTCATAATTTATAAGCATTAGTAGACATTATAAGCAGTTTATAAATACAGCTATAAATGCTTTATTCTTGATTTATAAGCATATCTATAATGTGTTTATTAATTGTATTTTCATACTTTATTAATGATCAATTTATAATTTCTAAATTATGTATTACATTATTTACAAACCAGTTATTTAGTTATAATATATTTTTCAGCATGAATGACTCATGTAGGCCTATAATAAACATGTATGATAAACATGTCATCAAGCATATAGGGGTATTTCCAGAAATATAAGAAGATAATAATCAGTGTTGGAAATGGCAAACAAAACACCAGCGTGAAAAAAACACTTAATTTCCCAAAATGATCTAATGGCCTAATTATTTACTAAATTAAAATGTGGTGCTGAATGGCAAAATTAAAACGTAATTAATTCAAAATTGCCATAGCTGTGTTAATTGTTTTGACATAACTGAACTAAGTTAAGAGAAATATGTATCAGCTGAGGAAAATAAATGTAAAACAATACCTATCTGGGAATAAATATTCATGTTATTGTTTAGTCAAAATGAAAAAGTTTTGAAATTTTGGAAACCATGCAGAAATTGCTGTGACTCTTCCTGTCATTCTAATTCAATCTCCCATAAGTGCAGCCAATTCAACTGAAATCCATTTCCAAACTGAAAATTAGCCAATTTAAATTTTTATTTTCAGCAACCTCATACCATCACACTTTTAATGGCACAAGAAGCACCTCAGAAGTGTTTGGCATGACAGAGAGGATCTGGATGAACAGCTGTCTGTCTTCATCTCAACACTCTTTCAGCTGAGCATGTTTTGACATATTAAACCCTCAGCACCCCTACTGTTTACTGAGACCACCCAGACACATGAGCTCCACTCTGCGCTGACTGTGAGAATAAAACTGTTTGTTCATGTTATTCAAATGTAAGATAAGCAGTCTTAAATGTATGTGTGTTATCTTCAGAAAGCATCGTAAGAATCTCTGGACATCCACAGACTGTGTATTACATTTATTAAATTTTAAAAAATGAGTGCACCATGAATAATCCTTAGAGTTGATCAATTTGCTTACTTATAACACTACATGGTCCATATCAAGTCCATATCATATTAGAATTTGCATTCTTCTCTTAATTGTTTTAGCCATTACTTTTCATTATTAGATGCTAAGTTAGCGTAACTGAAAATAAGATACATTAAGAGTGAAAAGAAGCAATACAAATTAATAAGAGGAGTCAAATTTGATTGTATTCACTTTTATTTGATTGTAGTCACTAGACTAGCTGTGGGAGTTATGAGATAATATAAAATGACATCTGTATTGCATCACAGTTTATCAACAAAACGAATTGACTCCAATTCCAGCTGTGCAGTTCTGTTTAGCATGCGAGCTCTCACCGGTCCCATTGCTCCATAATCAGTATATAGTCACTGCAACCCTGCAGACTAAATAAAAGCACACACCCACTCTAAAACTTAGGATCACATTCAAATATACTGGTGCTTTTATAAACCAAGATGAAAAAGACTGAAAGAAACGTGTATATATTAATGTATCAATTAACAAGCAAAATCTTTTGACATCTGCAGATGAAAGAGAGTAAGACTTTTTATTTGTCTGATTACATCTATAATCTGCTAAGAGGCTTCAGATTTACTGTCCAATAGGGTTCTAAAATCTGGCATCAAGTCAAGAACTATCAGCTGCCGCCATAGACAGATTAAACAAACCCTCAGCCACTTCAGACACTCAACGATAGCAGATCTCACAATGTTGATCCACGGTAAAAGATCTGCCAGTGCGTTACTAAGAATTTCATACGTAGCATATTTTTAATTTGTAACACAGAATTAATAATGGATAGATTATACTTGAGGGTCTTTGACATAAATGTATATATTTAAAAAATTATTTTAAATATGCAGCATAAACAAGAATATATCAATTGGCTTTGAATAAGCTAAAAAATAAAAAAAGATTGAGAATGCTGAAATTTAGCCATTTAGTTTTTCCCGCTTTCTGAATCCCACCTACTTTCGGAGAATTCATCCAATTTTTTTAAGGAAAATAGTGGTAAATCTTTCAGTACTGGACAAAACTAATTTGCTGAAGGTTTTGCTCACCGTTTTGTCTGTGGCTATGTGTGAGAATGCCTCAGATGAACGCTCACTGGGGTTTCGGTTTAGACCATTTGTGACTTTACAAGTATATCATAGAACATGGTATTGCCTTATTATCATGCCTTTTTAATACACCCTAAACAAAAGGCTTAGTCTGTATTTTTTAGAGTTGAGGCCCATCTTCTTTGGATTTAGGAGTTTCGGTGATAGCATCTTACACACAGCAGGAGAGGTCTGCTCAAAATGATATGGTTAATTTAGAGCCTACCCTGTTAATGTCTCTGATTATCTCTCTTTTGGGATTTGTCTTGATCTGGGTTTTTACAGTCTTGCTCTGCTTGATTAAAACTCTTAATAGGGATCAGCTCAGGAGGCTCTTTTAAGGAATTAAACCAAGACCCTCAAAATCTGTTTTAGACCGAGAGAAAATCTGAAACATGTCCAAGTGTACTTCCTTAAAAAGTTGATCAAATTTAATATTAGCTTAAATCAGATTAGCTACTTTTTGATTTTCTAATGCATGTATGTTAAGTGATGTTTACAAAGAAGACAATATATGTTCAGAATATTTTTCTCCATGACAAACATTTTACAGCTTAAGCTATTTGATATGATTCTTTATAAACATGTAATGCCTAAGTAATACATTGTGCTCCTCGATATATCATACATTTACTTTTTAAAGGTAGATGATGACAGAAAAAAAAGCCAATAAATTGTGAATGGTGCAACTTGAATGCACTAATCAAATTTAGACGTGAATGCGTGATTTTTGACTTAGCATTTAAGAGTATTTAATTTATAAAAATTATAATCAAAATCTACATGTCTTAAATAGCTGACGGGGCTCATTTTGCTCATAATGAACAGAAATAAAGAGTGGTTATAATTTTTCTTAGCTGTGCAGTACAACAGCAGTTAGCAGAGGCAGACAGCAAGTCCATATGGAATAATCTTGGGTTTAGGGTTTTAAAGATTTATCCCTGATTCGATCAATTCATCTGTTTGTTAGTCTGCATTGTATCTATGAGAAGGCAGATTAGCAAGAATTGTACAGATATCTGTTAATATGACTAACTTTTGTCAGCCAAAGTACACAGATACTTGACTATTTACCACCAATAGGAATGTCAGCTGTGTGTTGCCCCCTGGCTATGGGCTAAATTGATTGAAACAATATTTTAAATATTAATTGGCGGATTGGAAGTTTGTCCATCACAATATGAAGAATTTGTAATGGCAGTGCAATTCAAGATCCTAGGATTGTTCCATGGAACAATCAGAGGGACAATAAGCAAACATCTGTCTTGGTATTGGGCAGCATCAGTGCAAGCGGTATCGGTGACTTGCATTTGTGTGAAGGTATCACTGACATGGAGGCATATATTGGGATTTCTAGACACTCCAGATCTGCCTCTTATTGATAATGTATGGCCCATCATGAAAAGGAGAATCAGGCAACGATGACCACAGACTGTTGAGTAGCTGTCTTGTATCAGACAAGATTGGGCAAATATTCCACTTGCAAAACTGCAACAATTAGTATCCTCAATTACCAAATGATTTAAAAGTGTAATCAAAAGGAAAGGTGATGTGACACAGTGGTAAACATGCCTCTGTCCCAACTTTTGTGGAGTGTGTTGTAGCCATCAAAATCAAAACTTGTTTATATTTACAAACTAAAATTAAGTTGGTCAGTGAAAACATTGGAAATATTTTCTTTGTACATTTGTCAGTTAAATAAAGTTTCAAGAGAATTAACAAATCACTGATTCTTTACAAACTAATTGTCCCAACTATTGTCCCAACTATTCTGGAAATGGGGTTGTTATTAAAAGCAGCAACACTGCTAATTTAACTACAATTTAGTAACACAGCAGTAGCTTAACTGTTTCAAAACACTGTAGCTTTTCCACTTAGCTACTTTTTACAAGGATTAACATTGTTGCAGTTAAGCTGAGGTGTTAATCAAAAACACTCTTCTAAAATGTCCCCTCTCTCTCTCCTATGTCGCATTGGGAAATGTGATTCTTTTTCGTGAATTGGTCTCTGTGAGAGATTTCATGTCTTCTATTTGTGGTCTTTGGTGTTTTATGCCCCCAACGTCGCCTTCCAGGCAGCGAGGGGATGGGTAGGTTTAAGGTTGAGGGTAGGGTTAGCTGCCTCTAAGGAGCCATTGGGGGCATAAAACACCATCGAGCTCTATTTGTTGTAATGTATTTATGCTGCTATCCATCAAGTTTTTTTAGATAGTCATAGAAATTAACGCATTTTCTGACTGTATTTGTTGCAGTTTCAAAGTAGCTTTATCATTTTTTAGTGGAACCTGATGGATAAAACATATTTTGGTCTGATTCTAAATCGGTCTGGTAAAGTTATAGTTAAGGTTAAGGTTCCTTCTTAATGTCTTCCATTTTTGGTTTGAAAATAACAAAATTTAAATGACAGAGTACATCATAAATCCATCTTCTAAACCATGTTTATATTGTTACTATTTTGGTCTGTTTGCCTTATAAGCGACTACCCAAGTTATAATAGTTTACTTAATTTTACCTAATAGGATATGAATAGCAATTCCCTTTTGTTTTACAACAACAGCGACATATAAGCTACTTACATGCTCATTACATTTTTTGGATATCCATCTTTCTTTCGTGATTGGGACAGTTTTGATATTACTAGTAACCTTCGCACTGTGTTTATCTGTAACAATGAGCACAGTGGTGCACCTCAACCAATCATATTCAAATGTGCAGAATAGCCGAACCAAAGCACGACTCATGTAAGTAACTAGTTTTATGCTTCAACCACTAGAGGGCCAAATGTTACATAATGCGAGAGGTCAAGGATTAGCTTGTTTGCACAATCCAGTGCCTCATTCCATTATTCTAAATTGTGTAAAGTGTGTAATTTCTGTGGCACTAGCGCCACAATGCAAAAATAGATAGTCCCTTTCACATTCAATAGTATCCATCTGCAGAGCGGTCTTGAGGTAGGTGGTGTAGGGTTAAGCCAGGTGCACACTGTGCGATTTATAATAGTCCTTCACGATTGTTGCATGTCAGACTTTCATGAGTTCACATCTACATATAATTATTACGGTAAAGGTTATGCGTATTTGGCGTGCTGTCCGGGTGGAGGGCTCCGAGCTCGGAATTTCTGCCCGAACCCAGAGTACTCCCCCCATTGGTAAGAGTAGATGGAACTAGAAGTGAGGAGATGGAACTAAAAGTGAGGAGATGGGGTGGAGGTGGGATGCTGATAAACTGTGAAGGAACAGAGGTGGGTTCTGCTGTTATTTATCTTGTCCTGAGTTGATTACTGATTGATCTCCACTTGTGCTAATCGGGTTAATTATCTGCACCTGCTCCTCCCGAACCTTGTTAATAAAACATAATTTATGAAAATGATCATCGCTGTAAGCCATGTTACAGTAAGTTCTCAGTTGTCATTAATGTCAGACTGTACAGCAGTCAAGACGCGTTAAAAACGGACGCACGCAAGAAAACTTGTCCGGAGTTTTACATCATCAATCAATGACGCGTTCGTTCACAGTGAGCTGCATTACGCGCGTGATTGAAATGGTGGCTACAAAGAAATCCCTAATGTTAATTTTGGTTATGGCTTGTGGCCACAATTTGGTGGTCATCGTAGGTGAAGACACACTGCAGGACTGTGTGTCAAATCTTCTGACACTGCCAGAATTTCGTTGGAGGTAAAATTGTATAGCAGCGGTCATTAATCGGCTGTCTGTGAACATGTCAAACTAACGATTGAATTTTAAAAAACTTTAAAATTACAAAGACTTCAGATTTTAGCCAAAGATCAGAGGAATCTTGGCGGATTTGAAAAATTTGTCTCAGACGGCCAGTGTGCACCCGGCTTAAGGCATTTGCAAGGGTGGAACTAATAGTTGTAGTGAAGTTAGGATTGATGATGGAGGCAGGTTAGGCGATCGTCAACTCTGCCCTAACTTCTGGTCTGAGACTGTCATGAAACGGCTGTCATATGGCGCTGAAGCTCTGCAATTGGACATATCTCGTTGCATTCTGTCTCTGTTCCAGGAATGATATTTCAGTTCCATTGATTCGGTTTTCTTTTCCTGTGTTTCCTTCCTGTGCTTAAATTTGTTTGATTGTGTTCACCTGTTTATTGTTTAGTTCCTTTTTATCCCATGTATATGTGTGATGTATAAATTCCTGTGTTTCAGTTGTTCTTGGTCGGCGATTGTCTATGCATAGTGGAATGCCAGCTGTTAATGTAATGTTTAGCTTAGTTTCTATATTCCCTTGTTTTGCCTATGACCGTTCCTTTGTTCCAGTTGCTAGTTTGTTTCTATGGTTACAAATCATCCACACCTGTGTCTTTTTTAGTTTGCCATTATCCTGCCAATTTAACACCCTCTTGATCGCCACTCGGCCAGAACCCATGCCCACCGCATTCCTCCTGCCAGGAGCTAGAGCCAGCCACCATGTCCATCCTGGAGGGAGAACTTATTCAGTTTGACATCCAGTCATGGAGTCCCTCCCATACCCCCATCCCTGAGATATATTTGTCCCCGTCGGTCCCATCTGGAATAATGGACTCGCTGATTCCTTTCTGTTTCCAAGCCCTCACTTCTCCAATGGTTCTGTCCAGCCTCCAAGCTCCTTCGTCTCTGCTGGTTCCGCCCAGCCTTCTCGCTCTTTCATCTGCACAGATTCCACCCAGATCCCTGGCTCAGTCCGAATTTCTGCATCAACCACCCTCCACTAGCTCTGCCAGGCTTCCTGGCTCTGTCCAGTTCTATGGCCCAGCCCCTTCTCTGGTTCCACCTATTTGCCTGGCTCCACTCCATCTTCCGGAGTCGCTGACTGACCTTGGCCCTTGACCTTGGTCAGCAGTGGCTGTTTTAAATGTGCTCCAGAAATAAAAGTGCCTTGCCTTGACTCCAGCTCCACCTAGGTCTCCACCTATGCTTCCATCCTTTCTGATCCGCCGGGGTTCTCCAGCCCTCCGGCTCCACCTTGGTCCTCACACCGAGCCCCCAGTCGTCCTATCTCCAAGATCCACCTTTCAATGAGCCTGTGAAATCGCCCTGTTCCTTCATCCCTCTGTCTATGCCTTGGTTTCCAACCCAAATGACTCCACCTTAGTCTTCTGTACCCCTGGATCTGCCCTGGTCCAGACCTTTTGAGGCTCCACCATGGATCTCCAGCCCTTCTGGAGAGGTTAGAAGCCCACTGGGGCACCACAGGGTAATGTAGTGTTCAGCTTAGTTTTTGTTTCCTAGGACTAGTGTGCATTCCTTTCTTGCGTTTCTGTTACCTTTGTTCCAGTTGCTAGTTTGTTTCAATGGTTACGAATCATCCACAACTGTGTCTTGTTTAGTTTGTCAATATTCAGCCTATTTAACACCCTCAGTATCCTCCGTTTGTTCTTCTAGTATTGTCTTTGCGTTAATGTCAAAGCTGTTGCGTTCTCTTTCCAGAGTGGATTAACTTCTGTTTTTGTTTGTTTATGATTTGTTTGTTACTATCCTGCATTTAGATCCAACTCTCGTTTTTGCTTGTCTCACCCATTGTAACAGTTACATTTGGTTATTCCCGTGTTATTCTTCATCTGCTTGGATCCTAAAAGGACTGCAGCATTCTGATCTTTGTCTCCTTCCCTGCTAAGAAGTTAGCACCATCCCCTTGTGCCCGAATTGGTCTAGTCTGTATTGTTGTACAGGACTTGTCGTTCAAAACAAATAGTTCAGGGGTGACAAATAGTGTTCCTGGAGAGCCACCTTACAACAGAGTGTGGCTCCAGCCCTAATACTGATCATTATATCAATTGTTTTTATTAAATGTTACATTTTATGCAAATCATGTAGTATTTGGGTCAGCTGAGGATATGCATTCCTGTTCATTACACAATAGTTGAAACATCACAGACAAACACTTCACATAGAAATATCTAATCCATGCAGCAGCATCATTAGCAAGTAGATGTGACAGGTTGCATATGTCACACACAGCATCATATGCATGCCATCAGATCAATGTCATTACTGCTGTATATGAAAATCATAAGGGTGTAAGTGGCATATATGAAATCAGCAGGTCTCAGTGCCACCTACTGCAAAGACAGTTCCAGTATGGGCAGTCAGACAGAAATCCCCATCATTCAAGCAGTCAAACAGTGGGCTATTAAATGCCAGCAGTTTCCTGACAGGAGCACCTCCATCTTTGGGGCACCGGGGGCAGGAAGTATCTGATATGAGGGATGCATTCACCAAAAGGGCAGTAGCCCAGGGGATTATATCATCCATATTCTACTAGAAAGCAGCACAATATTCAATTTGACAGCTTACATATGGGCAAAAGGCAGTCCTCACCACTGGCAATGATCCTTGTAAGCAAGTGAGACCACATGCTAGGAGGGACTTAGCTGAAATGTCAGACAATACTAGTTGAATATAAGGCATTTTTTGCAGCCAAATGCTCCGTTCTTGTCGTTTGTGTGTTTCTTATTAGACCACAGCCATCTTGGCCTATTTGGCATCATGTCAGTGTCTGTCTGACTCAACAGTTTAGTTGTACATTCATTATTCCCAACTACAGTCTAGACCAGCATTAATCGGTGCTTGTTCAGGCTGGTTTTTTATGACCATGCAAGTTAGAAGCATGTTGGTGTATATCTTTGCATGCATGCTTTATGCATGATTTCTAGCATAGACTTGCTATATATTTACTATATGTTATGGTTAATAAAAAATGTCCATACTTTTTATGCAGTGAAAATCCGTCAAACCAGTTCAAACATGCTATTTGTTTTATATTGTTAAATACATTATAGATCATTTATTTTCTGATTTCTTATTATTTGTGTGGAATTGTATTCAGTGTTTTACTGCAAAAACATAATTGGTCAGCAATGACTCATCTTAGCCCTAACATGAATGAATGAACGAATGAATGAATGAATGCATGAATGAATGAATTAATGAATGAATGAATTTTAGCTCAAGTGCATGAAATAAAAATGAACAGATACAACTTTTGATTTCAGCAATGTATAAGTAAATGTTGAAATGAACACATTGTTAGTTCATGTTAACCGATGTAGTTAAAGGGTAACGATTAAGTAAAGTATGAGGTAAAGGTAGCTATTCATTTAAACTTTCTTATTTTTCTTTAAATAGCAGATAACATGTAAAATTGCCTTATCTTACCCCACTAACATTAACACTATTGATTTTCACTGTTGGTAGTACACTGAGGCCTGATGAAAACATGGTAAATTATGGTAATTCATTTACAGTATATCTCTTTTCAAGCAGGGTTGTGGGCAACTTTAAGATTGGGATGAGCCGTAAAATGTAAATGAGATGCAACCTGAGTGTCCTGCCCTAGATCCAGTGAAGTAAAAGATGAGGGTGTTTTCCCTTAGGTCCTCCTGTCACTTCAAGCAAGCTGTACTGTAGCAGATCAGTTATTTTTCACCTAGTAAGCAAGGATAAAGGAAAATATGAATTCCACAACTACTTAAGGAACAATTCATGTTTTCCTACCAGGTAAACTGTTTATTCCAAAAGAAGACAAATCTTTTAAACTATTTTATATTTGAAAAGCCTGATCACCCTTAAGGTAACATTTAGTACATTAACTGTGACACAAACTTCTAGCAGTTACAAAAAGTCATCAGTAGTGTAGAAAATCACTCAGTACGTTGAATCATTTTGCCTTCCTAGCGCACTTTCTTTGGAAGTGAATTCTCACTTTCCCCAATAATGAAATCATCAACGAAAAGTCGGTAGTTCTCCAGGGAAAGAATTGATCTAAAAGCCTCTGGACTCTGTTGAGCTTCGCAATGTGGATTTTCCTCTTCACTGATCGGGCATGAGCAATCAAAAAGCATATTCACTGGCTTGGAAATGTGACAAAGAGGTCAAGTACAAGTTAATCTCACAGTCAGCAGAAAACTTCTCTTGGTAGTGCTTGAATGCTCAACTTGGCAATACTGTTGAAGTTGAGAAAAACAGCAAGAGAGAAAGAAGGAATCCTCCACATGACTTCATGACCTCTACAAGTCTCATGACTTCTCAGTCTGTTTAAAAGCTTTATGGTTGGAAAACTATAAACAATAGAAATAGCACATATAGGTCAGTGCAAGCTTTCTTACAACACATCTGCCTGTTATCCTATACAGTAGTACATGCACAATGACATGTTGACATCTTTTATTCCTATCACAAATATGGCTAAAAGAGTATCTCAATACATGGGTAATTTTGACCTGCAAGACTAGCAGCTGGAAAGACAGTGAATTATTGATGCTGAACATTGCTGGCTGCAGTATTTATCAGTGTGAAGCTGAAAGTGTACTGTGTGTAGAGGTTGTAAGGGGATCCAGGGAAACTGTGGTAGTCATTGTATTCTGATTGTTTGAGATACTGTAACGCCACAATTTTTGTCACATCTTTAAAGAACAAAATATATCATTGCCTGAATACTGTAGCTAATACTGAATTAATTTCAACTGGCTCAACAGAGACGTGTTGAGACTTGTTAAAGTGGGAATGTCAAAATAGCCATTTTGAAAAAAACTAAAAAAAAGTTTTTCACAAATATAGATAAAATAAGTTATTACACTTATTTATACTATTTATAGAATATCATAATTTTACAAATATTGAATGTATAGCACAAATATTTGAACAAAGATAAGCAGGGTTTTAATATTTTCAGGTAGGTCTAGTATTCAGTTAAAGAAACAAATTACAATTATAGTACATATAATTATAGTACATATAGTATAACAAAAGTTATTCAGTCAAGATCAGTGAGTGAATTTTCTTTTTGTCTTTTGTTGTTTGTTTGATTAATTTTAATTACACAGACCGCACCAGGACCATTAGGCTGCTGTCACTTTAAGAACTAAAGCACGTATCAATATACTGTTACTAAGGCTGTCGCGATAACCGCAATATTGTAGTTCCGCGCTACTGACAAGCCAACCGCAGAGGATTGCAAGTAACCGCAGCAACCGCGATAGTCTCGTGTTTTCTTTTTTCATAATTCCCTTCTTGTTTTGAACTTCGTGCATGTGTATTGAATGTTAAATAAGTTAACAATGATAACAAGACTGTTTTTATCATGGTGATTTGTACAGAGGCTTCGTGGATTTGCATTTAAGCCTAAACAGACAGTGAATGAGAGAGATCGACTGAGCGCGTGCGATTACCTGCATCTATCTTTGAGGTCAAAGTCATATATATTCGTGAAAAGGTTGCCATGTCCAAGGAAAGCGAAATATTTGTCGTGTCATCCTTTTAACATTTTTAATTAATGCCTGGCGCGTCACAGACCAGCACAAGATGAACAATTGTGGTTAAAAAGTATATACATTTTTATTTAATTTAGAAAATGACCGATCGTTTCGCTAGATATGACCCTATTCCTCAGCTGGGATCGTGCAGAGCCATTTGAAGCACTTCAAATCCCTTTGAAACTGCACTGATTTGGACTTCAACAATTTGGTTACCGTTGAAGTCCATTGTGTGGAGAAAAATCCTGAAATGTTTTCCTCAAAAAACTTAATTTCTTTTCCACTGAAGAAAGAAAGACATGAACATCTTGGATGGCATTGGGGTGAGTAAATTATCAGGAAATTTTCATTTTGAGGTGAACTAATCCTTTAAGCAAGTCACAGTTATATGGAGGAAGAAAAAAAGAGCTTTCTGAATATGAAAAGCATGAAATGGTGCAATGTCTTGCAAAAGGCATAAAAACAACTAATATTTTGCTAAAACTGAACAGAGATAGTCAAACCATCAAAAGATTTGTGAGTACATTTTAGAGCATAAAAGAACCCAGTCAGATAAAGGCTAATAAAGGGACGTTTCTGTCAAACTAATGAATTGAAAGGGCAGCTATAAAAAAAGTCACTGTTGAGCAGCAAACAGGTATTTAACCTGCTGGTGTCTCTAGAGTCCCAATAACCTCTCCATGTATGCTGGCAGTTGCGCATAGATTTACCCCTAACAAAATCTCACAAAGACAAAGAATTCTGGAATAATATATTTTACAGTGCACCACATCGTCAGTGTGCTGAGTAGTAGTAGCACTGCTTTGAGCAAACCAAAGCTACTGGTTACATCGCTGCACAGTTAAGTGAATCTCACAGGACCACAGTGCAGGGCAGTATGGAATGTACAGCATCAATTGTTGACATATTGCTCTATATAGGAAAACAAGAACTTGCACTGAGAGGACACTTCTGAGAGATAAACTGAGAGATATACTTCTGCAAACCGTGGGAACTTTTTGGACTATGCCAGGCGTGACAAGGCTTTCTGTACTCGATTAAATGCTCCGTTCAATCTAACAAGCCCTGACACACAAAATCAATTTTAAGAAATAGCTGCTTGTTAAGTCAAAGACAAGATAATCAACAGCATCGAGGAGAATGTTTTTTTGTACTGTTCTATTGCACACAGTTTTAAAGAGGAACAAATGGCCATGTGTGTGCAAGTACACAGAGAAGCTGGAGATAAAGGAAAGATTTCTAGGATTTGTTGACTGTTCTGAAAGAGCTCATGCTACTGAAATTTCAGGACACACGTAAAGCACTTTCTGGATGCGTGTGGAATTACACATTGTTGCACAGTTATGTCGGAGTAGCTGTCATGTCCGGTCATGTAAACAGAAAACAGTTTCGGGAGAGACTGCGTCAAGACCATCCATTTCCTGCATGGCCCATAAGTTAAATTTGGTTTTGGTGGATGCCTGCAAGGGAAGTCATACAGCAACTATGTTTTTACACTATCCTCATACACATCCAGAGTCTGTAAGTGTTTTTCTCACAACCAGGCACACACCATGCATACCAGCAGCACCAAAAGGAGCTCGGAGTTAAAGCTGAACTGACAGCACTAAGCGACACAAGGTGGGCAAGTCGACGGAAAAACATAGCAGCTGTAAAGAGTTCAGTAAGAACCCTACATGCTCTCCATTTTTTCTGAAGATCTTTGTGCCGCAGGTTTGTTGAGGCATCCCGTCTCTTAAGAATCTCAAGAAGGGCATGTTTTGTGTGTATTGTGGTGTTTTACCATGTTTTTAGTATGATCCATGTTGCACACAGGGCACTATAAAAGAAAGACACAACACTATCTCAGGCCTCAAGTGTCATGGAATCTACAATAAAGGGCTTCAATAGTATTAGGACCACTGAAAAGTGGGAAGAATTATGGATTGAGATTGAAGCATTCTGTAATTCACTTGAGATTCCAGTCAGTGAAGATGAATGCGATCCCACATAACCGAACCGTGAAAAGAATTGCTACATTGTAGGGCTGCCACAATTAATGTCAATTTCCATGTAATCGCAATTAAATCGAGTTGGCTTATCGCAATTTTGAAATCGCAAAGGCTGTGATTATGTTTTATGTGCAGCTTGTCATTGATGTACAGCTCTGTAAACGCTGCTCCATCTGAAAGCACTGCAAGTTTGAGTCACTTATAACGTGCATTTGAAAAAGCAACAAGCATCAAACATCTTTCCAAACATGAGAAGCATTTATGAACCTCTTGTCCAACAAAAGACAACATTTAATAACATGCTTTTACTCCAAACTCACTTCTCTACAGCTCTAATTTCCTGTTTTGGATAAAGTCCCGGTTTTCCACCCAGACCGTGGAAATAGCAAAGAGTGTGGATTCAGTGCTAAAATGTGATCCAGAATACGCGACCACCCTCTCTGTGTCCATCATGGCGATAATGAAATGAATTTAATGAAAACACTGTTATGTAAATTAATGTTGACAAATTAAAATAGGGCATGAAAATATGCCTATCAAAATATGAAAACATGACTAGAAAAATAACACTGCTAGATTATCAATAATAGGCCTACATCACTGTTTTCGAAAAAGAAACATCAAACAGGGGTGCGTTTCCTGAACAACGACGTAACTCGCTGCTTAACTACCATAGTACGATGCATCGTTGAAGAAATCAACTAGCTAGTCACGACTGTTACCCGAAACTGTACTGTCGCAAAGTGGTCGTTCAACCACGTTGGTTTATGACGTCACGCACGTGGTGTAGTAATAACTTCTTTTAATGAATCAGTTTGAGATCGAATTAATGCTAGATGTTTTGCTATAAATTACGCACATGACATCTGAGGACTATTTCTCATTTTTCTCAGTTATTTTGCTTTATTTCTAGATTCAGTCATAGGCTCGTTCTTACATAGTAGAGCACGTTCGCACATGCGCACTCTTCAAAAACGGTGCTTTAAATCTCTTGACAAACTAAAAGACGTAAATGACATTTGTATGTATTCTAAATAAAAGACACAGGTTGTACTGAATGTCAGCTTCCTTATTTTGCTCAAGATGAGGATTTATTAAAGGAGAACTCCGGTCAATTTTAACATTGAGCTCATTTTTTTGTACATTTGGAGTGCTGTCAATACAGAGAACAACGACACAAATCGGTGTTGCCTACACCGAGTTATTCTATTTTTAAAATTTGCACCCTGTTGACTTCAATGGGGCAAGTACTAAACCTGCTTTTAGCCTCTTAACATCCTTGATGTGTCATTACAAGTGCACAGAAAATGTGAGTGATTCCTTCTGAGTGAACACGAGTGGATCTGACTGCAGTAGATGTGAAAGAAATGTATAAAAATTATGTTATTTAAGCCAGCGCAAATACCTTTGTTTACATCCTGTTTTTCGGTTGAAGTCCAAAGTAGTCGATTGCCGAGTTCACACGCATAGGTTTAATATATGATCACGCGCGTGAACTCGGCAATCGACTACTTTGGACTTCAACCGAAAAACAGGATGTAAACAAAGGTATTTGCGCTGGCTTAAATAACATAATTTTTATACATTTCTTTCACATCTACTGCAGTCAGATCCACTCGTGTTCACTCAGAAGGAATCACTCACATTTTCTGTGCACTTGTAATGACACATCAAGGATGTTAAGAGGCTAAAAGCAGGTTTAGTACTTGCCCCATTGAAGTCAACAGGGTGCAAATTTTAAAAATAGATTAACTCGGTGTAGGCAACACCGATTTTTGTCGTTGTTCTCTGTATTGACAGCACTCCAAATGTACAAAAAAATGAGCTCAATGTTAAAATTGACCGGAGTTCTCCTTTAAGTCCACATGTCATGCAAACTAGAAACTATGCTTCTAACCACAGGTCGAGAGCTGTCTTTCCAACTACACAACTTTGCGATGCTGTTTGCGAATGTTCGTTAGAACGATGGTTTCGGGAAACACTGACTCGTTGAACTATGCTGATAACGGCGGAACTTGCGAACATTTGGCTAACGATGCTTTTGGGAAACGCACCCCAGAATAGCTGCATGAGGTGAAGCTGAAGAGTGCATGAACACCAGTAAACTGAAGTTTGTTCTATGTGACAGATCCTACATGAGATTAATCAGATGTCCTAGATACACAACATAAAAGTAACATTACAACTTGTATCTGCACAAAAGGTGCAAATATATCAAATGCTCTTGAACTAAGGAATTGTTACTCCTGTTGAGGATGTATAACAACATTATGTTCTTATTATGTGTTCTCATTATGGCAGATTGGACTTGGACTGTATTTTCAACTACTTTATTAAATAATTGCAGACATCCCTGCGCATTTTTCAAGCCATGACGATAAGTGATTTTAATTAAAACGTGGACCTACTGTTGAAAAAATATGACAAGAAATTCTGGATTTTTAATAATATCGTCAATGTTTTTGAAAAGAAACATCTAAAAGGAATATGATTGTATCTGAACATCGTTTTCATGATAGATCGTCACTGTCACGTCTGAGTTCTCCATAGATATACATGTACATGTGTTTGATCTACGTGCTTTCTCTGGGTCAGATCATCTGGCATCATGGTCTTAATTTTCACAGTTATGCTGATGATACACAAATATATCTTTCTTCTCAGCCCAATTCTGTTTTTCCTCCACCCTCCATTACATCCTGCCTACCTGATATCAAATCATGGATGGCTCAAAACTTCTTAAAACTGAATACGGAAAATACTGAAATTCTGTTAGTTGGCCCTAAATCCCTTGTCTCCTACCAACATGAATTCTCCATTCATATTGATGGAGTCATAGTGATGCTTCACCAACTGCAATCTTGGGTTACTATTTGATTCCAAATTATGCCTGGAACCCCACATCAATCAGCTTGTTAAGTCCTGTTTTTTCAATCTCCGTAATATTGCACGTATACGACCTTCATTAAATCTCAAAGATGCTGACACTGTTGTCCATGCTTTTATAACCTCACGTCTGGACTATTGTAACTCTTTCTTCTACGACCTACCCACTAAATCAGGGGTGGGCAAACTTTTTGGCTCAAGGGCCACACTGGGTTTTAAAAATTTGACAGAGGGCCGGCCCAGTAGCAGATTATGAAGCACGATCTCATGAAAGTGCGTATCTATACCACAAATTTTATTTCTCGTGCCATTTATATGCCAAAAAGGTTTTTTTTGTTTTTTTTTTGTTTTTTTTTTTGCGTGCATGCTACACACCCTGTAAACCCCTTGGTTAGGATTAGGGGTGTGGAGTGCGTGCCTATTACACGCCATAAAGTGCATATCATATGCACGCGAAAACATATTATGCACTACAAATACAATTCGTGGTATTCGCACTTTCATAAGATCGGGCTGAGCAAACAGACAACGTTGTGGCAATGTCTGTGCGAAATTGAACATCTGAGAGACGACATTCTGACAATACATTTTTTTATGCTAGATATCCCCCATTTAGCATGTTATGTTTTGATGTTAATTTTTAAAGATGTTAGATAATTATAGCCTATACTTTTTAAATATTGTTTATCCTTATTATTATTTAATGGCCTAACAGTAAATTAGAAACAAAACATCTGCAAGTGTACACTTAGAAAATTACAGGTTACGTTAATTCAACTTTATTAAAACTGAATGGCAATTTGCACTTCCAAAAGTCATACATTTGTGGAAATAAACGAATATACAAATTTATTTTAAGAATAATAAAATAAAACATAAACAGGGTTCATACACATTTTAACCAATACTTTTCCATGACTTTTCCATGACTTTTCCAAGACTTTTTGGCACATTTCCATGACGCCTATGTATTCCTGAAAATGTCAGTCGACATTATAAGAATAAAAATTTGTGTTAAAATTTACCCTCAAAATTAATACCGTACATTAGGGGTGCGCAATATTGACAAAAATATGTCTCGATATTTTCAAAATTTTTCTTGATAATAATGATGATATTTTACTGATTGTGTTTTTGTACTGGTATCCTGGCCAGTTTAGGCCTGTTGTTGACAGCAGACTCACGAAGATATTCATATTTTTTATATTCTATGCAGTGGTCAGTTCACAGCAGTGACCGAAATCAACATTTTTATTAAGGGGCAAAATTTGCCACATTCATAGAATTTTGCCAAATTCTAACATTCAAATTAAATTATATTAGAATAACACAGTACGAATGTCAAATTAAATCATTGAATTAAAATCCATCCTTGCAGTGCAGAGGTGACACAGAAGTGGCATCAAAACTGGCATTAGCCTACTATATTTATACTTCATTTACAATTGCATAAATAAAGCTATTCAATATTTAAATGATTTATAATTTTAACTTTTTAATTAAAGGATACTTTAAACATTAAACTAAAACCACCAGTAGGTGGCGGCAAGTCACTGTCTTAATAAGCGAGTTATTGGAGTCATTTATTCAACCGATTCGTTCAAACGGCTGATTCATTCAGAAAAACAAGTGATTGTTCATTGAATCGTTAAAATGATTCATTCAAAACGCGGATTTCATTAAATAAATAAATAAATAATCGATGTCTGTTGGACTACAACTTTATTATGAAATTCTCGTCGGCGATATAAAGTGAAAATTGACAATATTGTGTCCAAAAAGTAACTCGCAATGTTAACTTTATTGTTAATTTAACTGTTGTATAAAATAAATAGCACATTTGCAATTGTGCAAAGGAAAACGGCACTCTTGCTCATGTGATATTCTAATATAACAACATAATATGATATAAATATAAGACAAAAACTCATTTGGGGGCATAACTGCACTGACACATCACGCAGTGAAAGCAAGCATGAGAGACAAACGCGATGTCAGCTCGCACTCGCAGTGCCTCGTACATAGTTAAAACAATGATTACAATATCATCATAGTTCATAGACAATATCGCACACACTCCTAAGAACATATAGAATGAACTCACAATTGAACTGACTTTTACTCATTTTCTTCTCTCCTCTCGCGTGCAGGAGACAGACGTAGGCTAATATTCTGCGTATCGTTTCACATGCGGCCAGAGCAGCAATCCTCTTTCCGCTACATTCTCGACCCACCGGTGCTTGCAAAACTTTAGCATGCTCGTGCCACTTTCCTGCCATTTCAATTAAATTTCTGTCAGCACCGACTTCGCCTCAGCAACATCGCAACAAGTGAATCGGAAGTGAACTGAACGTTATGCCGCCCGAAATAAGGACGTTAAGACAACGCGAAATATTTTTTTTATTAAACAGTTTTTGTATTAATCACATATTATGCTGTGTTAAAAAAAAAAAAAAATCCATGACTTTTCCAAAACTTTCTGGGTCTTTTTATTTTTCCAAAACCTTTCCAGGCCTGGAATTTGCATTTTTCAAATTCCATAACTTTTCCAGGTTTTTTCAAAACGTACGAACCCTGCATAAAAGGCAAAGGCAGATCAGAACATTTAATGAAAAAAAAAAAACGGGTTCTGTACATGGCAGACAGGGGAGCGTAGTCGAAAGCCGGACGATAAAGGTCGGTAAACGGAATCGGGCAGGATACATCCACAAATCCAGAGGAGCAAAGAAACTAAATAGCAGACAAATCAAAGGAAAAACTAAGGTGTGCAAGCGGTTACCAAACATTTTTTTTCTCATTGAGTTTCCAAAAAAGGAAAAAACATTAACGTGCAACAAGTCTATGCACTCAAGTTGCTGTCTGTTTGGTTTCCATGGTAACGCGTCATTGCTTGTTACGTAACACACCGCAGCCACAACAGCGCTGAATGAATGATGATCTGCTTTTATGTCATTTTTCCTTTTTTACATTTGTTAGCTATGACATGCAATATCTGATATTCCGATTGTCAAATATATGCAACGCAATATATATATATATATATATATAACGCAAAGTATTGCAAGAAAAAAGGCAAAATTAATGCGATCTTAAGACAATTTTTTTAAATACTTGGCGGGCCGGATTAAACAGCCTAACGGGCCGCATGTGGCCCGCGGGCCGTAGTTTGCCCACCCCTGCACTAAATCCATTAATCGCCTTCAACTAGTTCAAAATGCAGCTGCTCGTGTCCTTACATTGAACAAACAATCAGCTCACATCACTCCCATCCTACAGCAGTTGCATTAGCTCCCTGTTATCTTTCGCATTCACTTTAAAAAACTTGCCCTAGTTTTCGAGGCTTATCATGATCTAGCACCTTGTTACCTCTCAGAATTAATACACCCATATGTCCCTGCCCACACGCTGAGATCAAGTTCTGAAAACTTGCTCGTAGTACCCAAGTTTAAACTTTCTACTGTTGGCAGTAGGGCTTTCAGCTCCTAGCTTTGGAACAAACTCCCACAACACCTCCACGCTGTCTCCTCTCTCCAGACCTTTAAAACTGATCTCATGACACATTTATTTACACTACGCTATGTTAACTAATTATACTTTAAATTTCTGTTACATGTATGCCTTAATTATTTTTTTTATTATTTTTTTTTTGTATGGAATCTGATCACTGTCTGTCTGCCTGTTCACGTTATTATCCTGATTGTATATTTGTAACTGTCCATATTATGTAAAGTGTTCTTGGGTTCTTGAAAGACGCTATATAAATAAAACACATTATTATTATTATTATTATTATTACATCATTTTCTGGTTATATTACTTATAGATTAGTAATAGTCAGTTACTGATTCCAGATTACATGACAAAAAATTTTGTAAGTATAGATTACTTTTTAGATTACTTTTGACCTAACTCGTTTATCACATTAATTTGAATGTGATAATCGTGTACCATATTGATATAAAAATACAAGAGAAATAAAATATATTCCATTCTTTGTTATCAACAACATGAAGTGCATTAAAAATGACATTACGTCAGGGTTTCCAAGACTGGGGTTCGTAATAGAACTGCAATGGTTTGTGAGTTTAATGAAAAGCTTTTAAGTAATTAAATGATTAGTTTATTTTTATCATTTAAGTAATTAAATGATCAAAATAAACTAATCAAAATAAAACATTTACTAAAAAAAAGATTTTAAAAAGTGTTTACCTGCATGTTATGTGACCATTAACCGACATCAGAGAACCGTGAACTTTATTTTGTTAGTATTTATTATTATAATTGACTTAATTTTATAATTGACCTAACTTAATAACTTAAAATCTAAGGGCTTACTTAAAGTAAATATATTAGGGAAAAGAGGTTCAGCTGACCTTTTCAGTGTGAATTTGTAAATTTTAATGTGTTTGAAAGACAAAGGCCAGAGACCGTAATACATGGTTAAATGATTCACTGAGTGATAATTCAAATAATAATTTATGTGTTCATCAGGAGCTGTTTATAAATCTAATGTTGCAATGTTGAAAAAACAAAAAACAAAACACTTGTTAAAAGTGAAATGAATTATGTAAATCCAGTGGTCAAGTGCTGTGTGGGTCTCAGTTTTCTGTAGGCTCATTACTAGAGGCTGGTCTGTGTGTGCAATTCAACAATCCTGGATGAGCTTCTGAACGTATAACAGTAGCTTTTATAGAAAGGAAAAATTTAAATAAAACAAAGAAGTACAATCAATGTAATCAATGCGTTGACTTCAGTGATTCTCCATCGTCTGTTCTCCAACATTATTGCCATTGTTGATCTTCATTACCAGTCTATTGTAGCAGTGTACCAGTCCCTCTGTATGGTAGCAATCACATTACACTGTAAAAAATTTCTAACCCTCCCAAATCAAAAATTTCAAGTGACCGATAACATTTACATTTTTCAATTGGCCCAAGTGAAATTCTGTAAATTATAAAATTAAATTTACAGATTTTCACTTGGGCCAATTGAAATTTACAGAATTTCACTTGGGCCAATTGAAAAATTTAGATGTTATCGGTCACTTGAAATTTTTGATTTGGGAGGGTTAGAATTTTTTTACAGTGTATTTTCTACATAGCGCAGATGATTGGTTGCAGTTGCATCAGCGGCCAATGAGCTGCAGCTTAACATTCAAGTACTTGGTAGTGTTTGCTGTTAGTAGTCTGCAGCACACTTTCAGAAACCCTCCAACTTTCCTATCTCCACCTGTATAGATCTGCTACAGGGGGGTTATTTCATTCATGTTATATGTGCAGCAGCATGTCTTACATGCTCACAGCAGCATGTCTGTGAATGTATTGGCAGTAGCAAGTCTCGGTACTTACTCTGCAGCAGCAGCAGCGTTGCAGATCTATTTTGCCAAGACCCAATACATTAACATTGCCATATCCAGAGCTTGACATTAACACCCGCCAAATCACTAAATGTGGGTGGATTTCAGCAGTGGCATGTAACGCAGTCACTCCTACTAGCCATCTGAAGGCGTCTGAAATAATAAGTGCAACCTAGTGTTGTCAAAAATATAGAATTTTTCGATACTGAAATATCTAAAACTCTTGCGCAGGATACACAATACCGGCTGCGCGTTCTCGCGCTCTAATCTTTCCGACAGCGAGTTACACACAAACCCAAATGCGTCCCTTTACTCACTCGTTTCATTTGCTCCAGATGAATATTGTTGTTGTTATAGGGCTTGAATTTTGGCATGCGATTGCGCATATTGAGCATAATTTTACTCATTCCTGCAGATTTTGTGCTCACACACAAAGTGCGTGCGTATAAAGACAAGTATATTAGCTATATAAAACAGTATAATGGGTCCGTGCATCAGGTCTTAAAGTGACAGCAGCCTAATATGCCGACTGCCAAATTATAAGATAATACTAAAAATATCGATATTGCAGTTTTTCCCCTATGGTATCTATGTCAGAATTTTGGCCAGTGAAAAAGCTGAGTGGCTAGTAACTTTGGAAAACCACTAGCCACAGTGGCTGGTGAGCAAAAAAAGTGAATGTCAAGCCCTGGCCATATCCATTACCAAGCCAGTCTCTCCGAGAGTTGTCATGACAGAAAGACTGTTACTGCTCTAAGTGCATACTTGGTTCCATTTCACCTGCATTCACATCACTCTCCAACCTGAATCCTGTGACAGAAGTTCAGACCACACCATGACCTCAGCAGGAATTACTCTCCATCCCAAGAACCAGGATGGTCATCTTTTGGAGTGGTATGTGGAGGAGTTTTTGAAGCTGTGTCGTCGCACTACCTGGGCTGATGGGGCAGTGAAGATCTGTCACATGCCTGTGGGAAATGCTTCAGAGTCCTTAGCCCATTACATCTCATTTGCCCTGCTATTGGATGGCGCCTCATTCATGATGGGTGAAGTTTAGGAAGATTCCTACCCCACTGGACCCAAGAGATTGCAGTCCTCAGAGAGGGCTGCAGCTTTCACCAGAAAGAGGAGAATCTGGGTGGTCCTTGGTCTGAGTGGTCACAAGTTTGGTTGTCCGGGTGGTCCTTAGTCAAGCTGGTCCAGGTTGTCCAAGGCTGATAGTCCGTGTGGTCCAAAGTCTGCTGGTCCAAGTTGTCTTTAGTCCGGTGGTCCAAAGTCAGATCGTTCAGGTAGTCCCAGGTCTGGTGATCTTTATGACCCCTCTCCTGTGTTGGCCACAGAGGCCACCCTTATTTCTCCTTTGTTGTGTCTTTGCCACGGAAGCAGCTCCTCGTAAGTAAGTAAGTAAGTAAAGTTTATTTCTAAAGCGCTTTTCACAGATAAAATCACAAAGTGCTGTACACGAGAAAGGTAAAACAAAACAATATAAAAAATGTATATATATATATGTAAAATCACAGTGACACTAGTGAAAACCCATCAACCAAAAGCTTTCTTAAATAAACAAGTCTTCAGATATTTTTTAAAAGAGTCAACAGAGTCTGCCAGACGCAGAGACAGGGGCAGGGCGTTCCACAGTCTGGGGGCAACTCGTCTCCTCATCTCAGCCTGGAAGGCCATCATGACCAGACTATGTCCTTCTCCTTCATCATGGCGATAGTAGCCATAGTCTCTCCTCTTTCGATTCCATCTGCTCCACCCTGGCCCTCAACCGTGCTGGTTACCTTGTGGTGTAATCTTAATTTGTGTAAAAAGGAATAAGTTGTTGGTCTTTTACCTGCACTAGTGTTTATTTTAGTTGGAAACTGCAGTGAATAATAGTCAATTCAAGTTTATTTAGCACTTTTCACAATACATATTGTTTCAATGCATCTTTAGGGAAAATTCTGGTTTAGATGTAACAATTTAGGAAGTATTCTGAGATCAGTCAGAGATGAGTGTGTCAAAGTAATGTCCATATGGCAGTAATACATGGCTATAAAATAATATGTTATGTACTGTGTGTAGTTAGTTAATGTCATGTATTAATGTACAGTTAAACAGACATAGCAAACGTGTTAGGCAGCAATTACAACTTGCTCAGTGATTACAATACAAGTATAAAATTACAATATAAGGATGATATTTGGTACTTGAAAGTTGGCATTATCTTTGCAATTGTCTGCGTTGCCTGAAATCATAGCAAAGGCTGGACATAAAACTGGAGCTGGCACAATCTTTAGTAATCCAGGGATGGGCATCTTGAGGTAGAAACAGAGAAGCAAAAGGAGAAGAATTAGCATAGCTTCTGTTCATAATTTTTAAGGCAAAGATGATCATATGATGATCATACCATTTTATCTAATATAATTGTAAGTTTTGAGACCTTAAAGAGAGTGATGGATGGTAGTGAGCTAGACCATTTAGGGCTTTATAGGCAAGAAGCAGTATTTTATAATTAGTACAGAACAATTGTTGCCGCCGAGGTCACACGTGACCTTCCCAATGTGCATATCTATTGTAACTGTAATTCCAACTCCTGTCCAGTTGTGGCAATTGTACATATATTAATTGGCAATTATATTGAATTGTCTATGCTTTGTCACTGCTGAATACAGCTGCAAAAATGTCACGGCAGCTGAGTTTGAGAAGTTTCTTCAAATGGCCAAATAGTTGTGATATTGCTAATAAAGGTGAAAAAAGAGTAACTGATGCAGTGGAGGATGAAGGACAAATAGACAACATTTATCAGTCCCCGACAGCTGTTATGGGGCAACCAAGCAGCAGCAAGGAGGTCAGGAGGGAGTTCCGTATTCAGTGTGGGCAGGAGTTCACATCTGAGGAGGGAAGGTGGCAAAATGTTCTGTGACATCTGTAGAAAAGCTAACATGAGTAATGGATTTGTCAGAGGATGCAGAAATCAACTTTGAATTATCACAAAAGTAGCCATAGCCACATCAAAGCTTCACATGTGGTCAACCAGAGCGTGGCAATGGTCAAGCATGTCAAAAAATCACAGGCTGTCTGTAACAAGGCATTAAAAACACAGTTTAAGGTTGTGTTGCATATGGCAAATACAAACACCAAGCCATCAAAATAATAACCTAATACACCTCTTACAGTCTGTTGGGTGTCCAAACCTGAACAGTGCACACACGTACACCCACCACATGACTGTCAGTCAGATGGAGTAGGCTATAGCAATGACCATAAATAGTGCTGTGGATGATCGCATCACCAACAGCAGATAAATCGGGATAATAGTTGATGAAACACCTAATATAATGGTTGAGAAAATGCTGATCACATACCTGACACACTAGAGAGGGGAGCCTGAAACTGTGTTCATTGGGAATCATGTAATACCCTGTGGCACAGCAGAATGCATCACAGCAAAAATAAAAATATTTGTTGTCAGGCCATGGTGTAGCTATGGATCGGGTAGTTGGACTGGGAAGTGATGGAGCGAATGTGATGGTGTCATTAATATATACATATACTACTATATGCATACCATTGCATACTTATTAGTGGGTCGTGTGGATCCCTTTGAAGCTGCATAAATATATATTTTGGTCTGTCAAAAATGGCCATAGCAATTTTAGAGAAAAATGGGTGAGATGGGTCTGTAGTTTGCTAATTCACTAGGATCCAGTTGTGGTTTCTTAATCAGAGGCCTAATAACTGCCAGCTTGAACATTCTTGGGACATTACCTGATAAAGGGGAGTTAATAATATAGAGAATGAGCTCTCCAGGGAGCAGTTCTTTCAGTAGCTTAGTGGGTATGGTATCTTGTATATACTGTATGGTTGGCTTTGATGCAAGTTTAGTAAGCTCTTCCTGTCCTATAGTAGTAAAGAACTGTAGTTGTTCTTGGGGAATGTTACTTGATGCTAAAACCAGTGTAAATGTTTTTAGATTGTGTGTTTATAATTGTATTTATGATGTTTTCTATTTTCTCAGTGAAAAAAAGTCATAAAGTCATTACTACTAAGCTCTATTGGAATGTTAAGTTCTGACTACGTCTGATTATATGTTAATCATGCCACTGTACTGAATAACCTAGTATTGTTTTGGTTATTTTCTATGAGTCCTCGGAGATGCTCTGCCCTGGCAGCTTTTAGAGCCTGTCTATAGCTAGAAATGCTGTCTTTCCACACAGTTGTCATGTACTTCATGGTTTTAATAAGATACATGCAAGAAATAACAAATACGGATACTTTAATAAACACTAGAAGAATGCACAAAGAATAGCTAATTACCACATTACACATAGATGCGAAAAGACAAGTGGCTGAACAGAACAGGGAGACTATATACACAGGCTTAACAAGAGAACACAGGTGAACGTAATCAGTAACCAAAGAGACTAAAGGTGCGTTCAAGTCCTCCTGGGAAGTTCGTACTTCGGCTACACGTTTGTTGTTACGACTTACCCCACCTTTAAGAGCACAAGTATGATGTACCATGTGTGACGGTTTTTTTTTTTTTTTACCTGAAGGGAAGTGACAGTATCTAGGGTGCAAGAGAGAATATATATAATATATAAAGTGTATCTGTATTTATTAGGCTCACAGAGTAGAGACAGATCAGGCAGGTTACTTGTCTTTAGTGGTTAGCAGTGCTTGAAGTGGCCCGTACGCAGTACCGACACTTCTATATTTTAAGCTGTAGCCTACCCTCACCCTCACTTTTTCTTGTGTACCAGCACTTCTCACATGTTGCTGGTAACAGGGCCGCATCTCTAGGCCTCTTTCTACTTTTCTTGTCATAAATGCAGTTTGCATAATGTGATGCAGGAGCAAAAAGAGACAGTTTCCCATCCACTGTAAAGTTTTCACTACGTTCACCCCCATCACACTATTGTTTTCCTCCAGCGAAAATAGAACGTGAAGACACTTTAGAAAATGTTATTTTCATTTGAAAATGTAATTATGGATGGAATGTAAAATACTGTGGATGTGGCATTAGATGAACATCATGCACATAACTTATTAAAGACAATCACACTGTAAAAATGATTTGTAGGTTTAACTTAAAGTAGCCTAACCTGGTTGCCTTAAAAAATACATTATGCAATCTGAGCAATGTTTGTGAACTTAAGCTGATTTGACCAAATATTTGTGAAAAGTTGTGATAAATCATTAAAAAAAAATTACAGTCCAGTGGCAAACAGCACTCAGTCAATGCACTGATTTAAACTGCTTATCAGAGTGAATGACAGAGACAGAGAAACAACATGTAGTTATTTCGTTCTACTAAATAATGACCCAGCATGCAGCTGATTGTGACATTTATAGCCTTAGAGTAAAGGTTTTTGATGATGAATTATAGAAGTGGCAAATTGATAGATTCCCCAACTCCACTTCAAGCGCTGGTGGTTACAACAATAGTTATACCTAGTCAACGAATGTGGTGCAATATAACTAATCTCAGCTACACGCAGGGAGCACGAGATGGGACAGTGATCTCTAATATCATTGCTTTGAGGTGCAATATTTATACAAGTAACATCAGTTCCAAGTGATATAATTAAGACTAGTGCTGGGGTTCTGGGGGGGTTTCACTTCAACCCTAAACAAACACCTGAACAAGCTAATCGATGTCTTCAGTTTTTCTAGAAAGTTATAGGCAGGTGAATTTGACCAAGGTTGGAGCTAAACAGGAAAGTGGACCCAGAGGGCAAGAGTTGAGAACCCCCGGTCTGGTGTATGGTTAAAGCTATAAGTGGGACTGTTGATATTTTGTTTGATCCCAAAAGAGTTTAGTGAGTCTAAACTCAAGTCCTAATGCATCACTTCTATATGTGGCAATATGACAATCAGCGATCTATATATGACGTGCTATCAGCATTAACCAATAAGTCTGAAAGAAAATCTGCAAACTCTGTTAGAAAATCAACATAGATGACCAGAGCAAGAGATAGCAGGAATTGTTTTCTTACATCTGGAAGTGTAACATTTAGCACAAGCACTTCAAATGAATTAAACCCAAGACCTGTCCTCTGAGTAACATTTTGAATATTAGAATATTTATTTCATGGCAAACCACTACAGATATTCCCATGCAAACATGTTGCACTTCAATGTGTGTTGTGCTACAATAGTGAAGATTAAACTGCCTTTTTAACCTCCATTTCTTGGTGGAAAACGCAGGGTCCAGTTACCCATGCTCCCCCTCAAGCTTGTTTGCCATTAAAAATTACAATGTGCCATAGTACAGAGGTGAAAGTGAGCCCCTCTGAGCTGCCACTCACTGGAATAAAGGGCCAGCCTGATGCAGCAGGTAAACAGAGAGAGCGAAAGCCACAGGTTGGGTTACAGACCGGCTGAAGAAGAGGCCCTCTACGGCTCTGGTTGCCTATGATGGGGGGATCGCTTTACCCACGCCTGCCACATGAAATGGTCCGGTCCAAGTTCCCTGCCTGCCTCTTGGATGGAATGATTACTTATTCATAGTTGGAGGGAAGAATAGGAGGGTGGGTTGTGAATGGGGGTCCTTGTTGTCAGTGGTGGTGTAAGGAACAGGTGACAGAAGGGTATCTGTTACCTGTTTCTGCCCGTCCACAACTCAGCCCCCTCTCTCAGATGCCATACAAACTATCGGCGCACATTGTTGTTGGGCAGCAGTCGCCACGGAATGCAGATAGCAAAGTCTACATTAAGCTTTCCCTTTCACCATCGATTTCATCACCGACACATCAGGACAGAAGCACACTGCAAGAGTGCCTCACTTCAAAGCTACAGGGAACCGTGAGCATTCAAGCTCAGAGACGGCTATGGAGTTCAGAGGTCGCAACAGCGGGCGGATGGATTGCCAGTGACTTTATAACACTCCTGCAAGCCCACACAGGTAGCCTGACACCCTGATATCAGCCCCAGTGGATAGAGAGCTGATCCCGCCTCGCTCTAACACTGCCACCCTGACACCAGAGAGTCAGTGCCATGTTTCGACCGTGTGAAATCTCACACTGCCCGTTACTCAGGGCCACAGAGGCTCAACCGTGTTGGCAGAGCTTGCTGTGGCAGAAAGGCCTGGGCCTTTCTGATCCAGAACTACTTTCCTCACCCAGACCCAATAAAAAGATCTGAAAACACAGCAAAACTCAGAATTCTGCCTAATTGTATCCAGCCACAAAGTACTAGTCTGTTCCCATCATGCCGTGGACACCAGTGGATGAACTCCATTCAGTATTTATCAGCAGACCTCTCTGCAGATCTCTGGGTAAATGCTTTAATTAAACTGGAGCCTTGCATCAAAAGCTGCATTCAAGGATGTCAATCAGCACCAGCAGGATGGAGTGAAACCAGATCGTGGCCTTATCACATAGATGTAGGGACCAGGGCCTCCGTAGCCATTGTTACAGTCTGCCAGTCCACAGGAACGTGTAACTAAAGTCACCCAGCCTCATTGTGCCACTAGTAAGCAATATGTTCCACTGTGTGATGGGTGAAGACATCAACACAGATTCTTTTCATTGGTGTCCGTGGCATCTGCTTTGAGGGAAAACGATGTGTAATGCGCAGTGTTGCCATGTTTCATTTAATGTTCTGTACTTAAAGAGGTAGTTTACATAAAATGAAAATTCTGTCATCATTTGCTCACCCTCATGTGGTTCCAAACCAAATTTCGGGAGTGGGTTGTGTTCCGTACACACAAGGAGAGTATTTTCTTTTGCTCATTAAATGTTAATTAATGTTATCACATTAGACTAAAACGGCACAAAATGGCACAGTTACACTTGTGGTATTCCTGGTCAAAAATGACTGGCGTACAAAAAAATAGATTATGAATCTCTTGTTATATTATCACCATATATTGGATTCAATCTTTTTGTCAACTTGTTTTCATTCAATTAGGACAGGTTTTGTATTTATTTTTGAATAAGTGACCTCTAAGCTTATATTGGTCAAAAATGACCATCCATTGAAAATGAATGGGGGAGATCGAAAATAAGAGAAACATTTAGTGTTCAGGAGCATGTTAATGTTCACATATCAACATGTGTGCTTGCAAAGATAAAGGTCTGCATTTGGGGATACATGCACAACCGCGCAACCGCGAACACACACACACACACACACACACACACACATGCATGTACACAAACAAACTATTTTGAGTATTACAGGCTTACGTTTTCACAGAGATACACTTTATCCTCAGATCAATCAGTTTCATAAATAAATACAAAACTTGTCCTAATTTAAAAGAAAACAAGTTGACAAAAAGTTTGAATCTCACATTTAGAGATAATATAACATATACATTAAAATATAATGAGAGATTTATAAGGTATTTTTATTTTCCTTATTTTTTTTGTAGGCCGGCCAATTTTGACCGGGAAGTATGACTTTGTTTCATTTTGTGCAAAATAAAAGCATTTCAAAACAAACTTCCTTAAACATTAAAGGACATTTGTGTGATAAACAGTGCAAATTGTTTTCCATATTTTATTGAATATTGACAAAATTATCCACAAATACTGCTTTTTTCACTCAAAAACTGAGGTGCATAAGTTCAAATCAATGAAGCCTACGATCAACCAGTTCCAAAATGAAATACAAAACCTGTCCTAATTGTTGACAAGTTTGTCAAGTTGAAAAAAAGATTGAACACAACTTTTGGTGATAATATAGCATACCGAGTAACTTTTAATTTTTTGTTCATTTTTAAACTTTACAGCACATAGCCATAATGAAAGTCCGTTGGGTGCAACAAACAACATTGGACCCCACTAGTTTTTATTATATGGAGAAAAAAAAAACCCACTAAGATATTAGATATTCTTCAAATATCTTCAAATAAAGTCATAAAGACATGGGGTTGAGTAAATGATGACACTTTTTATTTTTTGGTGAACTATTCCCAGTAAAATGAGCTGTCGATCATGTTGTGCAAAAATTATTTAGTAATTTAATCAAACCCAAAGAGCTCTAATCACTTTAAATCTCATTATATTAATATAAGATAGTGAATCTCTCATAGGTCTTGTTCATTTAATGTCTATTATATTGATAGAAAAGATACTGAATGATTTTTTTTTTTTTTTTTTTTTTTTTTAATTGCTTACATACTAAAACTGGAACTTGAGGCCCACTCAGTGAAACCATTCACTCATGTACCTAATCTTCAGACCAAGTCTGCAAAACTATAAGCACATTATACACTCAGTTTGAAATTGAAAGTTAAAAAAGAAAAAGTGAACTTTTTGCAAAACTCTAAACACAGTTCTCTACATGCCACACTCATTTACTGATGACCTACACCCAATGATCATGTGTGAAAACACTTAAAAATAAATTGTTCACACAGAAATCAAAACTCAGTTTTGAGAAAGAAAGAAATAATTTTTACCGCCTTGAATTTGTTTATAAAAAAAAAAAAAAAAAAAAAAAAAAATTATATATATATATATATATATATATATATATACATATATATATACACTGAAGAAAATTAATACTTGAATAAAGTCGTTATTTTTGTTTGTTTTTTGTGCACAAAAAGTATTCTCGTCGCTTGATAAATTTAAGGTTGAGCCACTGTAGTCACTTGGACTATTTTAACAATGTCTTTACTAACTTGTCTTGGCTGGCAGAATGAAATTACCTAGCAACCTATGAAGGAGTGAGACAGCTCTCAGATTTTATCAAAAATATTTTAATTTGGTGAACTAACCCTTTAAATGTTCCTGCATGTCATGTCTTTTAAGGAGCATTCAATGTTGATTTGTTTCAATGTTTTTTTTCATGAATTGATGTTACACTGGATGATTTATCAACGCCATATTAAGGGCTTTTCAATGTTTTCTGTTACATTCCTAAATTTAATGCAAGATAATCTGAAATGTCCGAGTGACAATTTTACTGTAGCAAATGGAATTGATGTATACATTTATTGATGTTTTTTTGGTGCAAAATGACATTGTTGATGGTTTTATTATTGATTTTTATTATTATTATTATTATTATTAAGTCATGCACTAAAACGGTTTCAGTATTGACTTTTGTAAATCAAATGAATTATTCCTCAAATGTTTTTAGAACAAGTGGAAATTCTGGTTTTTGTGAGTTTGTTGGAAGATTGCATTAAATAAACAGTTAAATGTTTGATTCCAGAGTGTAAAAGGCTTATTTTTTCAGACAAAAATTTTGTAAAAAATTTTGCAATTTTTTTTTAAAAGTTTGTAATTTTGTTTTGTATTTATTTTGATATTTAATACATAAAAGTTTTAAAAATTAAGTTAATCCAAATAATAATTTATAATTTAATGCTAATTAAACAAATCTCTTTGGTTGAAAGAGTATTTTTACTTTCAATTGACTATAGAAATGTGATGTGTAAATAATTTTTTTTAAGTTGAGCTAAAGTAAACCGATTACGTGTAACAAGTTGACGTAATTTTTTTACTCTGATCCAACGACTCATTTTTTTCAGTGTACATACATTCGGTGTGTGTGTGTATATATACTGTGTGTGTATATATATATATATATATATATATATATATAGGCAATGTATAGAATTCCTGATGGTTTTTGGCAGAAATACATTACCTAATTCTCTACATTACCTAGGTATTCTATAGAATGCCGGATTACACTTCGCAATAGTACCAAATTCAAAATCACCTGAGAAGCAGCTTGGCCAACAAGCCAATAGTGTCAATATTCAGCTCAAGTCACTTCAGTTTTTGATTCTGTTCAGTTCAATAACTGTAACATAAATTATGTTACAAGAATTTCAAACTGAACATCAAACATTAAGAAAAAATATGTAAAACTCAGCATTACCATGTGTAGCCATTCCCATAGCAGTAGCATTTCCTGTATTAACAGTGGTCTCTGCTGGCCTCTACTGGAAAAAATAAGTGCTGAAGTACATCCAGAAAAAAAAAAAAAAAAAAAAAAAACGGGCCAAAGCTGTGCTCATGTGCTTCGAACTGAGAACTGCTTTGTACTTTCAATGGCAAATCTGATGGCGACGTGGACTCATGTTGCTGCTGACTTCACACATTTAAATTGATTATATGTGTAATTTTGTTTTTCAGGAAAGAAGTTTGTGGCTCTCAGTAAGGTGTGTGGAGCTCACACACACAAGCTCATGTCATTCAGTTCAAGTGCAAACAATATCAAATCCAGATATAACTGTATTAAAATAATAATAATAATAATAAAAAAAATTCACAATGAAAGCACAAAGTATTGGAAATCTGTATGTACCTCTACTTACTGGAAACACATGAGGTACCATCTCACACCTGATCTCAACTAAAGCTGTTTTCCAATTCACCATCTTTAGGGTGCTTGGGCTTCAGAGCCGAATACTTATGAAATTTACGAGCAGCAAAAAACACAGCCAGTAACAACTCAATCTGCACATAATTGCACTCAGCATCTGTCTCTAGACGTATAGCGACTGGACGTCCTTGTTGTAGCAAACATGCATGTCCTTCACGATGCACGATGGCAAAGGCCATCCTTTGATGCATCTGCTTGAAGCACAATTTGCTGTTTTGGGTCAAAGAACTTTAGCACTGGAGCCTCAGTGAATACTTATTTTAAGCTGACCAATGTTGTATCATGTTCAGGCATCCATAGCTACTCAAGTCTTTTCTCAGCAACTGTCTTAATGGAGCAGTTAAAGCTGCTCCATTTCTTATGTACTGTGACAAGTATTTTGTCATGCCCAGCAGTCTCTGTAGGCCTTTTTTTTTTTGTCTTATGGAGTGGGCATGTTGACAATTGCTTGTACCGTCATGTTGAACACCTTCTGGACTTATTATGTGGCCCATGTATCTCACTTTCGTGACTTTGTACTGTATGTTGGCCGCATTGAACTTGAGGTTTACCTCTTTGGCTCTTTTGATCAATTTGTGTATAATTTCTGTGTGTTTCTTCTCATCAACAGCTGCGATGATCATATCACCAGCAATCACATGCACACCGTTTATGTAGCCAAAGGCTTCACTGTTCTTTTTCTGGAACATCTCACAGGAGGATTTGAGGTGTTTTATTTTTTGGTTATCACCAGACTTTTGACCCATTTCGTTGGCTCTATGACAGGTGCAATGACATCAGTCTGTATTAACTGATCCAGCGTTTATTTTACCCTGTCCATTATTGCCAGCAGAATTTTTCTACATCCATAAACCACAGGGGTAACCCTTGGATCAATGTATATGTGATGCTCATCTGGAAAATCTCCAAGGACTTGGAACACCTCTGGGTATTGCTCCACCAGATTTTGGCACTTCAGGAATGCAAAACCAGCCGGTTTGATCCTTGAGTCTCTGTGGGCTTGAGTATGACATCAATAGGGATCCCTCTGATAGTCATTGGTTGTGTACCATGAATCTTCATTTTTACAGATTGCATTTATCTGTGTGCATTGAAGGGTCCCAATAAACAAACTATTAACAGCTTGGAGTGTCTGCACAGATTTCATCTTTCACTTTCTTTTTTCACTGATGCCATTGTTTATTCTTTCTTTGGCAATTTCAGATGCTCTGCATATGTCTATGGCCTTTTGTAGAGTCCAATTTGGTTCTCTCAGAAGTTTTTCTGTCACACTAAAGACAATTTTGTCTCTTATCATGTCGTCCCCTGACGCTCCACATTTCACTTTTTTTTTTTTTAAATTCACATTTTTTGCTTTATAAGTTCTGTAACAAACTTCTCAATCTGCATTGGCTCATGCATGTCCAGAACTGATGTCTCTCAAACACCACATTTTTCTTAGGTGTGCAATCTTGTCAACAGTCACTTCTTCTGGTGCTTCTTTTACTATTTCAAAAGTGTTGTAAATCTCTACTGCATCATCACCTAATGAGTGTAGCAGAATTGCAACTTGAACTTTCATATTCTTTTTAGAGAGCTCAGCTGCCGTCATATACAACACAAGTGACGCATCAAGCGCATTAAGCGCTTTTTGAAAGCCTATGACCTTCGAGTATATAAAACGAGCCAATGGCAATGAAATGCCATGGGTCTGCGGAATTTGCATAGCGTAACTCCGCCCCACCTCATGGGTATATAAGGAAGTATGCCGGAAACATGCAGATATGTTTTCGCTTCGGAGCCAAGTTTTCCACTTCACTCCACAAGCCAATTCTGAGATTGTTTTCTCCACTCTTTGAGACGAGCGCACATTCCCTGCTGATCTGTGCAGTGATCTGCCTGTGTTTGTGTGTTCATCTCCCTGGTCGCTTCAACACTCTGCGGAGGCTTTTCCTCTCACAAAAGAGCTTGCACGCAGCATGTCTTTTTAAAGATGCCTCGCCTGTGCACTTCTGGTTGCGGTCGCGTCATTTCTGATTCTGATGGGCACAATCGCTGTCTTGCGTGTCTGGGCGTTGACCACGCTAAGGCAGCGTTTGTGGATGAATCATGTTCCCACTGCGGGAACATGACCATCGCGCTGTTACGGTCAAGACTCGATCTCGTTCGAGGGCTGGTACCATGAGAGCTGGTACTTCGGCTGGTGGCCAGGGTGACCTGAGGGTGACGGTGTGGAACAAAGCGCCGACTATTCCACGCTCCACACCCCCCTCTCATACAGCGCTCCAGATGACAATACGATGTCGATCGCTGCATCACAAGGTGGGCAGGAGTCTTCGGGAGATGACGATTCGGTTGTGCTGCCGCCTTCGGGCGTGCCAGCATTGCTAAACCTGGCCGATATGTGGGAGGCCGAGCGAACCCGTTTCCTCGACACCCCCATATCCCAGGCTGGCCTCTTCGGTGGAGCAGTCGAGGACTTTGCCCAGCAGTTCTCGACTGCCCAGAAGCAGACTGAGGCTCTAAAACATGTCCTGCCCCAACGGCCCGCTGCTGCCTCCACCCAGCCGTCGGCACAGGTGCCTCAGTCTGCTCGCCGCCGAGGGCGCCCTCCCGCACGGCCCCAGCAGCAGCCTTCACCGCGTCGTGGAGGAAGCCGCAGGAAGGCGTCACAGCCCTCTCACGCCCCACTAAACGCCAGGCTAAGCGGCGCTCCTGAGATGGGCTGCTCAGAGATGGCGATCAGTTCTTTCCAGGAGACGGTAGCAGGGCCGCTCCTTCCCCCAGTGGAGGGCCGGGGGAGAATCCTTGGTTTTTCCGACTCCGCTGCTCGTCCCACAACGAGCAGCACCTTAATTTGGTCAAAGAAAGAACTGACACACCCATCTATGAGCACACAGAGTTCTCAGATGACAGTGTGCGCCACTCACGAGCCTCACCACTCTCGTCCCCCTCTGTCGCCAGATTCAGTTCGTGCAGTCTCCTCCCCACTTCAGGGGAGTCCGCTTCACTATGGTCGGTGGCAATGCCCCTGTCATGAGTGGAGACTCCATCCCCAGACGGTTCAGCTGATTTGGGATCAGTTTGAGGACACACAGATAGACCTGTTTGCCTCCCACGACTCATCCCATTGCAACCTGTTTTATTCTCTGACCGAGGGCACACTCGGCACGGATGCACTGGCGCACAGCTGGCCACGGGGCCTCCGCAAGTATGCGTTTCCCCTAGTGAGCCTTCTTGCATAGACCCTGCGCAAGATCAGGGAGGACGAGGAGCAGGTCATTTTGGTTGCCCCATATTGGCACAACCGGACCTGGTTCCCTGAACTAGTACTCCTCGCGACAGCACCTCCCTGGCCAATCCCTCTGAGGAAGGACCTCCTTTCTCAGGGACGAGGCACCCTATGGCACCCTCGTCCTGATCTCTGAAACCTCCACGTGTGGCTCCTTGACGGGCCGAGGCAGGTTTGAGTACCCTACCACCAGCGGTGGTGGCTACCATCACTTCCGCTAGAGCATCGTCCACGAGACATGCCTATGCGTTGAAGTGGAACCTCTTCATCAACTGATGTTCTCCCCTTCGTGAAGATCCCACGAAATGCCCGATCAGTGTCGTGCTTTCCTTCCTGCAAGAAGGGTTGGAGCGAAGGCTGTCTCCCTCCACCCTAAAAGTGTATGTTGCCGCCATTGCCGCACATCACGATGCAGTTGAAGGTAAGTCTCTGGGAAAGCACGACCTGATCATCAGGTTCCTGAGAGGAGCGAGGAGAACGAATCCTCTTCGCCCTCCTCTTGTACCCTCTTGGGACCTCTCAGTGGTTTTAACTGCCCTGCAGAGTGCTCCCTTTGAGCCTCTGCAATCAGTGGAGCTTAAGTTCCTGTCAATTAAGACAGCACTCCTGGTTGCATTGGCCTCCGTCAAGAGGGTAGGGGACCTGCAGGCATTTTCGGTTGACGAAGCGTGCCTGGAATTTGGGTCGGCTAACAGTCACGTGATCCTGAGACCCCAGTCTGGATATGTGCCAAAGGTTCCCACCACTCCCTTTCGAGACCAGGTGGTGAACCTGCAAGCGCTGCCCTTGGAGGAGGCAGATCCAGCCTTGGAACTGCTCTGTCCAGTACGTGCCCTCCATGCTTATGTAGACAGAACGCAGTGTTTTAGGACCTCAGACCAGCTCTTTGTCTGTTATGGTGGGAAGCTGAAGGGAAAAACTCTCCAAGCAAATGTTGTCTCACTGGATAGTGGACGCCATTGCTTTGGCATACCAGCAGCAAGGTCGACCGTGCCCCCTTGGTATGACGGCCCACTCCACCCGGAATGTGGCCTCCTCTTGGGCTCTAGCGCATGGCGCCTCGCTAACAGACATCTGCAGAGCTGCAGGCTGGGCGACACCTAACACATTCGCGAGATTCTACAATCTCCGAGTGGAGCCAGTTTCTTCTCATGTACTCGCTTCAACCAGCCGATACTAGATTCTGCTCAGGTGTCTTCGTTTGCTCGCCATTCCTCTCCACGGACGGGATACGTGCGATTTTCTCCTCAGGTGAGCCTCCCCACAGGCCCCGAGTTCCTCCAGCACTGTCGACGTCAACGCCAGAGTTATGCCACCGGCAGCTTTCGCGCTTGGCTAGGTGCCTCCATGTGCATGGTTCCCCCTCTGGGCGACCCCCACATGTGTATTTCCACTGTAAGCCTCTCTGAGCATGTGTCTTTCCCTTGACAAGCCACCTTGCCACCCCTGGGGTTGAAATATTCCACCTGCGGCTGGACACCCCAGTGATACTCCATATGCAGCCCCTCCGGGTCATATGTGTATTCTTAAGTCCCCCCCCCTTCGGGCTGGCACTGATTGCATATTTCCGTTGAGATATGCTTCCCAGTGTACCTTGGTATTCCTGTGTTAAGTAGGAGACCTTCATCCGTGCTAGCCTCACGACAGGGAGCTCAGACTTACGCAGGGCACTGGAAGACAGCCGAGGTGGCGTGATTAGACTGGGAACCCCATTCATCGTCACTGACGTAACTCGTAGTGACCACGAAGGGGAACATCTCATTATATCTCCCTCCCACTTCCGCTGTACCGCTGGAACGCCTGAGTTCAGTCTCGGCTCCTCAGCGAAGACATATCTGCATGTTGTCGGCGTACTTCCTTATATACCCATGAGGTGGGGTGAAGTTGCACTATGCAAATTCCGCAGACCCATGGCATTTCATTGCCATTGGCTCGTTTTATATACTCGAAGGTGATAGGCTTTCTAAGCAAAACCCCATTCGTCGTCACTGACGTAACGTCTCCGTTTCCTACTCAGCGGTTTCAACCGCTTTATGAAAACTGATAAAACCTTAAGAAGCTGTTAGGGGGTAACAGTTTAGGTCCCAAGGACCAGATGTTTGAAAGAAGACCAGAATTAAAATAAATTGAAGAAATGTTTTATTGAAGATAGTTTGCAGTTTCATCAGCAGAAGTCAGCTTCAAGACACAGGAGTTCATAGGCCGCCCCGCATACAATTACAAACATCACAGGAGTTATACCCTACACCTAGGGCTGCACAATTAATCGAATTTCTAATCGCGATTACGATTACGGATGCCACGATTACGTAATCGTTCAAAGCCGCGATTACAAAAGAAAATCCACTCTGTGTGCGTGTGTTTACAGCATGTTATGTTATGAGAGGCGAATCACGACTACTCCAGAAAACCCAGCACAATAGGAACTACCAGGCAGTGACGTAAGTGTACGCTGAAATAAAAAGTATTTCACCTCAGAAAAACGGATGTTCTTGTCCTGTCAGCCGTTATACTATGCTCGTAGCGCGCACTCTTCAATTGCACGCGCAAATGCGGCGGCGCGTGCTGTGTATCACTGTATATAAAGTGCAAAAGAAACTACGAGCATGCAACGTCGTAACGTTGTAAATTAGTAAGTCACGAAATAAAAGTAAAATACCAATAAGTCACGTTACTTGTACGTCGTGTGTTAGCTGAGAAGGATTTGCATGCAGGTATGATTTTCATTCTATTCACCAGGAGCAGTTTCCATGTTTCATTAACAGTTCTTGTTAGTATTGTGTATTCACCATTTCTATATTAACCCCAAAATGCCACTTTATTTTCACTTTGTGTTATTTTTCATATTTTTAAATGATTGTGGTGGCTCATACCAACATTGTATTAACAAAAACTAGTTTGGGACTGCTATTTAATTGCTTTAGCATAGACCTAATGTTTATTTATTAGTAGTCTTTAGCCTACTATTAGTCATATTCTTACAATTTATGTGTATGTTAAGTAAAGGGGGACAGTAGCCTACTTGTGTGTGTGTGTTAACAATTTTTGTATATATATATATATATATATATATATATATATTCAATGTAAATTGTGATAATCGTAATTAATAATCGTAATTATGATTTTTGTCATAATCGTGCAGCCCTACCTACACCAAGGTCTAAGCTACGTCCTTGCAGTTTCTGATTGGCTAAGAAATAGATAAACATAGTAATTTTCCACACATATACAGATAGACTGAAGCATATCTTCATCAATAAGGCAGCTGACACTCGGACCCCGAAGTTAGGGACGTCGTGACCTTCCAGGTCGCAGATTTGGGTTGCTGAGCGCCAACATGTCCAGAACAACAACTCAGTCAATCTCCAATAATGCCAGTGGTTCCTTAACCTGTAACCAAAAAGACTAACACACACACTGACACACAGTTTTTCCGAGGTTGGATTTGGCCAGGCTCTAACGATAAACAGGAGAGTCGTCTCAAAACATCAAGATAATACGTTCTTTCTCTCAAGGAGAGCTAAACTTTAGTCTAACTGGAAAGTAAGGCTTTAAAAATGGTCCCTTAAACTATTGGCTTCAATGACCCCTATATGTTTTAACACGTTAAAGACCTTTCTCAAACACAAAACAAGTCCCTATTTCATTTCTGGAAGCTGGGCTAAATAAACAAGCAAGCTTCTCTTAAAAAATAAAACCTAGTTCCAAATTATGTAAAACAACAAAAAAATTATATATATATATATATATATTTGTATTGTAGCACAGAGTTTGCATAATCCATTTATTCACCAACCAAAAATCGCAAACAATACGGTCGAGATTCATGTTTGGATTTATTACAGTTTGTCACTGAGAAGGTTCACTCATTAGCAGCAAATCGCTGACGTGGCCTCATGAAGGAACACATGACCTACTCACTGTGTAGAAAATGTATAGCCTAATTTTAAGAAAAAAACTCAGCTTAGGGGACTTAAGCTCTTGACATCTGGCAACCCCAAGAGGGAAAGATAGTGGAGGCTTGTTACCATTGCAAAATAAAACAACAACAACAACAGGACAGATGACCAGTGTGCCAATATCACAGTGATTTTTTTAACCCTTTCGCACGTACGATCACTCCGGTGTGATCAGTCTAGGGTGGTCCCTGGAGCGTACGATCACACCATGTGATTGAACGGTCAGTGCATCACGTGATCAACTGCTAAAAAGTGATCAACTGTTCACTCCATTCTTCTCCCAGTTCATCGGCCACTTACTTTCATGTATTTCAGGAGAAGTGGATGAATTCACGTGTTGTAAATCCAACAGATCCGATTCTCTAAACTGCGGCACAAACTAACATGGCGGCGCCCATCGTGCATATAGCTCAACTAACACGATCGTTGTAAAGGTGTTTAAACAACAAAACACATCCACTTGCACATATATGACAATCGGAATATCATATATTTCATGCTATAGCTAACATTTTGAATAAAAAAGGAAAAAAGAAATAAAAGCGGATCATCAGTCATTCGGCGGTATTGTGGCTGCAGAGCGTCATGTGACAGGCAATGACGAGTCACCATGGAAACCATAAAGTGATATGTTCTAAATAACGGTCGCCTTGAAAAAGGTTAAATTAATTTAGAGAAGTAGAAATCGTTATCACAAATAAAATATGATTAATCGTACGGCGGATGCATGGGTACAAAAGGATTTGACCTATGTGTTTGTTGGGGAGCTGCATTAGATGTACAGGAACAGCCCATTTAGCCGAATCTACTCCATGTTGGTTTGATATGACATTGTGTCCCATGTGGTACTATGCGCTTGTGTTAACTTTAAAAACCTTGCTTGGAGTTAATCCTTGGTAGGAACTTAGTTGGAACTGGTTTAACTAAAACTAGATGGAAAAGTAGAAAATTAACACAGGCATTGAAAATGAACATTTAAAAAGAAACAAGCCAGCCAGCAGCAATAAGCTAAGAAATAAACAACAATTAGTGCACCTGAACACACAGATTGCACAGTCACTACTGACAAGATTTAACACAGATAGAAGTTTTTCTTAGACAAAACATTAAACAATGTGAATCTCTCTTTTGTCTTTGACCAAAGGTTTAGAATGCTTAAAGAGATAGTTCATTTAGATAGTTCATGAAGATCTTTTTGATGAAATCTGAGAGCATTCTGTCCCTCCATTAACAGCTACGCAACTACCATTAAGACGCTTTAAAAAGTTCATGAGTTCGTAAAACTAATCCAGTTGTCTGAAGAGACTTTATTGCTTTATGTGATGAACAGATTGAATTTAGGCTTTTATTCACATATAAACATTCATAAACTAACAAATCAGGTATAGTAAACGGAAGCTCAAGCATGTTCGCTTGACATGCGAGAACCAAACTCATGAACGTGTGTTACACAACACGTTCGCGCTTCTGCAAGAACCAACGAGGTTTGATCTCGCACATCAGGCAGGTTAGGTTGAGCTTCTGTTTATATTTTCTTATCAATGTTTATATGTGAATAAGAGAAAATTTGTATCTCTTTAAGAATTTTTTGGATTGGACCAACATGATGACATAATTAGTTAATGACATATTTTCATTTTAGGGTGAACTCACCCTTTAAGTTTCCAAAACCTGAGCAAATCATAAATGTTCAAGCAGAGGGAGATGGTTCTGCAAACACATGTGTAAACTAGTGCCATCTCCACCCTTATTACAGCTGCTGCAACCTCTGTCTCTTTGCTTGAATCACTCTGTGAGTCTGAAGCCTGCAGTGAAGAACAGAGAAGAGGAAACTGAGTGCATCAACAGCCAAGTTAGAAATGAAGTCTTGGCTTTGTAAAAAGGCCCCTTGCAATGCAGGAAGACCCTTTAAATTGGACGAATTCCAATCGGAAGTGAGCATCCAACTCACTCCGAAGGGCAGAGCCTTTGAAGTGGGGACTTTGTAGGAAGCAGGGCACTTGTGTGTAATAATATAGCCGTTTGGAACACACTTGGTGAAGAAAGCAACCTAAAATGTGAAAGCAACCTAAAAAGCAACCTCCATGACAACGCAGCACAAGGTCCATTAGCTGTTCTTACAAAAGGAATTTCTTATTATTGCTGATAATATAATTGTTGCAAATAAATATACATTTTATAATGAAGTTTTATGCTTTATATACTGTATGTGTGTTTGTTTCTTCTCTGCTCTCAACTTTAAAACTTATCATCTCTTGTTTGGACACTGTACACATACTACCTAGCGTATCTAGTATTAAACTCATTTCTTACCTATGAGACCTATTTAAACTTCATATGAAAAGTATGACATAAATAAAAAAAATCACAAACAAAACAACTTGATTTATTCTGTTTAGGTTAACTTGAACTCTCCCGCCATCCAGCTTTAAAATTGCAAGGATTCATCACCCTGGGCCACATGGCTATGAACGATAAAATTACTTCCTTGAAGTGACCGTTACATGTACTCTTCACTAATGGACTTGAGGAAGAGGTCTTCATGAACCGATTCAGGTGTTCACTTTCATTTGGAACGCTCCAACAAAATGGCGCCCCCTTCTCAAAGTGCCTTTGAAGGAAGCAAAAATACAGTTTGGAATTCACCCCTAGTTTGTAGACATCCTATCATAATACTTACTTTGCAGGTTTTATTTCAAACAGGAAAATAGGCTACACTGAAATCTATGAAATGTATATTTGGTAACACTTTAAAATGTTTGTCATATATTGGTTATTGCATCAGCTAAGATAAATACTTCACTTTTTGTTAATATTAGTTAGTTGCAGCCCTTGAACACCTCCGTGGTGCTACCATCTTCACGAAGTTGGACCTCTGTATAATCTTATCCGGATTTACGAAGGAGATGAATGGAAAACAGCTTTTGTGACCCCTACAGGCCACTTTGAGCACTGTGTTATAACAAATGGCCTGGTCACCCCCCTTCAGTCTTCCAAGACTTTATGCATGAGGTGTTCAGGGATTACCTCCACCAATTTGTAATAGTCTATTAACGACAACATCCTTGTGTACTCCCAGAATCTAACCAAATGGCCCTAATCTCTATGGACGAGAGTAAGGTGGAAGCTATCCGCAACTGGCCAATTCCCACTACTGTCAAAGAAGCTTTGCAAACTTCTAACGGCGCTTCATTCTCAACTTCAGCCACATTTAACCTCTCTCCTCCGAGGAAAGCCCAAATCTCTGTCCTGGTCAGATATAGCAAGCTTTCTGTAGTGCTCCGTGCCTGGAGTCACCCTGACAAGCCTGTGGAAGTAGATGCATCAACTACCGGAGTAGGAGCAGTACTATGACAGCAGCAGGGGACACCTTCAAAACTCCATCCATGTGCCCTTTTCTCCCGTAATTAACCCCGGGGGAGATCAGTGAAGGGGGTGAATTGGAATCCACTGCTGCTTCAATGTATATGTAATGAGTAATTATAATCAAGGTATTAATCAATATTTTTCCTTCTAAATATCAAATGAGTTGAATGACTTCTCTGGAGATTTTACTTTGTTAAAGAAGTTACCTAGCCTGGATGCCAGCTGAACTTAACCCCGCCCATAACATTTTAGGTCGGGAAGTTCGGTCTGGACTTGATCTGCTGTGGAGCAACTATGCTCGAACCAGAGCTGTTCGGACCAATCAAACTGTCAGGGCGGGCTTTATACAATGGTGGATAGATGATCAACAGTAACGTAATCATCCACGTCACCAAAGAGCGCTTGGGTTGAATTCGTTTACAACAAAGATGACTGCCGCTGGAGAATTGAGATGTGTAGATTCCGTCATCGCGTTTGTTATAGAAGATATCGACAGCGCATTAATTTTAAAAGAGGAACAAAGAACCACGATCATTTGTCGATCGGAAAATTGAATGAAGAACATACGTCACTGTTGCTCTAATTGGTTGTAGGTCTATCAAATTGAGTGCAGAGGCATTTTCTTTCCTGGTTCGGTTGAAACCGGTTAACCGGTTCGGTTAATCACAGCCCAATGGAGCAGTATCAGACTCACATTATAACTAGAATCTGAGTATGTGTACGATGTCTGAGTACGATGTCAGGCTAGAAGTTACCAGTGTGATTACTGAAATGTTCTTTTCATGTATTCTCTAATGTCTGTATTTGATATCTGAATGCAGTAACAGTGCTTGCTCATTTATTCTGACTTCCAGAAATGAAATATGGAAAGATGTTTTGTTTTGTGTTTGAGAAATGTCTTCAATATGTGTCAATGCCTCTATTTTTCTAGGGTACCCTGACGACTAGAAGTCACAGGGGTCACTGAAGTCTATAGCTTAAGGGACCATTTCTCAGTTAAAGCCTATATTTTCCATTTAGACTAAAGTGTCCTATCCTTGAGAGAAATAACTTGTTATCTTGATGTTTTGAGACGAGACTCCTGTTTATAGTTAGACCCTGGCCAAATCCAACCTTGGAAAAGCTGTGTGTCCGTGTGTGTGTTAGTCTTCTTGGTTACAGGTTAAGGAACCACAGGCATTATTGGAGATTGACTGAGTTGCTGTTCAGGACATGTTGGCGCCCAGCAACCCAAATCTGCAACCTGGAAGGTCACGACGTGCCTAACTTCAGGGTCCGAGTGTCAGCTGTCTTATCGATGGAGATTTGCTTCCGTCTATGTATATTTGTGGAGAATTACTATGTTTATCTATTTATTAGCCAATCAGAAACAGCAACCTAGCTTAGACCTTGGTGTAGGGTATAACTGCTGTGATCTTTGTAACTGTAAGCGGGAACTGACTTCTGCTGATGAAACTGCAAACTATCTTCAGTAAAACTTTTCTTCAATTTATATAATTCTGACTCCGGGTCTTCTTTCAAACATCTGGTCCTTGGGTCCTAAACTGTTACCCCCTAACATCAGCTATGATATCGGAAATTGAGAGCTCCTTGCCAGCAAACTAGCACTCAAAGAATGGAGACACTGGCTTGAAAGTAGGGGTGTGACGGTTAGTATAGGCTAACCGTGAGACCGACGGTTATAGTTGAACACCGTCATTAGAACTCTATAACCACCAAAACCGTGTATTAAAATATTTTTTACAAACATTTTTTATCATAGAGAATGTTTAAATACTAATTAAAAACAATTGTTAACAGTCTGTGTCATTAATGGTCTACATCGTTTCCAACTGTATTTGATTCTTTGCCAAGTAGCCTACCAACGCAAGTTTTGTTTTGTAAATCGTCAGACATGATTTTTACCACTTCATTACGTTTTTCTTTGTAGAAAGCCTTTCTTTAAAGTGAATTTCGTTTTGTACAAATTGTATCTTAATTTTAATAAATGTTTCATCAACCAATTGCATGTATTTAATAAATAAAAAGCAGATATAGCAGACAATATAATAACCGTGACATTGAAGCGCCAACGCGCCGCATTCACTTGTATTTTATTGTTAAAAGCCTTTCTTTAAAACGAATTTAGTTTTGTACAAATTGTATCTTAATTTTAATAAATGTTTCATCAACCAATTGCCCCGCCGCTTATGTTACGAACCGTCACATTTGACTCACGTCATAACCGTCATCACCAATTCTGAAACCGGCACACCCCTACTTGAAAGACCATGATATCCTTTCACAGTGCTGACTGACCATTAAAACTTTAAATATCTCGAAGAATCCAAACGTCTCAATCCCCGTCAAGCCAGGTGGGCTTTATTTTTTACTCATTTAGGGGGGAGTGGGGTAAAATGAGCCAATGGGTAAGTTGACCCACCCCCTGTTTCTAGGCAACTATGCACATTTGGTGTCATGGGACCATACATTTTGAAGGACTCCATCATTTATATATTGCTGTGAAGAGGAGAAGCACATGGGACAAGAGGGAAGTTGTCTTTTCCACAAAAACACCTTTTTTGCTTGTTAAAGTAAATTTTCTGCATTTCAGGTATTAGCCGTTTTGTCAAAGCAAATTGATCTAGGTCTAAAGTTGTGTATGGTACATGTTGGTGATTTGTCAACATTTAAAACCATGTGAATCATTAAGCTAAAGGTTATCCTGAATTGCTAAGCTAGGCCGTTTTTACCAAAATGGTGGCTATGGGGCAAAGTGAGCCAGATGTTGTGGGGTAAATTGAACCAGTGGTTCAACCTTTTTGAAATGGAGAAATTCGACTAAATTGTGTTGAAATAAAATGTCTTTGTATAAGCAACATATTAAACTGCAATTAACATTTATATGCCCTAATATTTCATAAAACCGATACATTCGGCCGAAATATGAAAGACAATATTTTGTTGACTAGTTTTGGATAAATTATAAAGTTTTTTAAAATAGACTACTGCCACATCAAATAAGCTTTTGTTTAGCAATTTCTGCTAATATGTTGTTATATATATATATATATATATATATATATATGCACAGTATTTATTTTTTATTTTTTTCAAAAATAAAGTCATCAACTAAGATGTTACTATAGTATTTGTTCCAATGTAGGCTATATTCAAATAAATGAATACATATAGTAAAATGTAGGCCTATAATTTATTTTTTACAAAGAAAGAGTACACTTGAAATATTGTTGAAATTGTAATTGTTGTTGTAATTGTAATCTTTTTAATAAAATAGCAAAACATATATTTACAAGGTAGATATAAGCTAAATCTTAAAAGGTCAATATAAGCCTTCTCTTTAAATTATTTGTATTGTACTTTATATTAGTGACACATTTGGGGAGAAGATTTTGTTTTTTTAATAACCACGCATAAACATTATACTCTCAAAAATAAAAACATGTACATACATGTTGCTCACATATTATGGTAGCCCTGTTTTGTGCTAAATAGTGCATTTACACCTTTGCCATTAATATGTGTATAAGCAACTGAAAAAAGCACAAACGTCAGGGCATTTCAAAACATCCCAAGGGCCCCAAAAACACCTCAGACCCCAGAGGGTTAACATTGTTTAGAAAGGTGTGTTATTAAATTATTATTTTAAAGAGGCAAGTTTTTTTATTATTATGCTTGCATAAAAAAGTGAAAGATAGGATGGTCAATTTACCCCCAGATGGCTCAATTTACCCACTGACTGGGATCAACTTACCCCTAGCCTGGGGTAAGTTGAGTCACATGAACACTTTTTTTTCTGAGGTCATATTTTCAAGGCTCTTTGTCATAGGTGCATTTTTTAATTTTCAGTTTATAGGCAACATCCCAAATTAACAGTGGATGTCTTCATTGTACTTCTGTCTCAATTTCCCTTGCCTTGAGATCCACATAAGTAAAAACTGGCTCATCTTACCCCACTCTCCCCTATACTTCCAGATTATCTTATATTCCTGGTAAAAAGAATGGCAGAGCTGATCCATTATCGCGAATTCATGCTCCCAGAACACTCCTGAAACTCCAGAACCCATCCTGAGTCCCAAGTTAATCACAAGCCCAATCCATTGGTCCCAAGATGAGATCTTGCCAGTTTCTCTGAAGATCCTCCGCCGGGGTGTTCACTAGTTCGTTAGTACATTCCCAGCAATCAACCCTACAGCATCATTCACTCCGCACATTCTTCTGTGGGCACTGGTCACCCAGGGGCTAATCAAACCCTCTCACTGCTAAAAGATTGCTTCTGGTGGCCCAGCATGATCAGAGACATCAGAAGGTTTGTGAAATGGTGTTAAGGATTGTGCCATATCCAAGTCACCTTGCCAGCTACCATCATGGAAATACCTTCAACTGCCCGTTCCCAATCATCCTCGGTCACATTTAGGGGTTGATTTCATGACTAATCCTCTCTCCAATGGAAGTACCTGTATCCTGATTGTGGTTGATTGATTCTCCTCCAGGGATTACCCACCGCCATGGAAATAGCTGAGTTTTTATTCAATCATGTCTTTCGTTACTACTGCCTTCCAGAGGACATCGTCTCAGACTGTCTGGACCCCAGCTAATTTCAAGGGTTTGGAAGGCCTTCTTCAAACTCCTAGAAGTCTGTCATCGGTAGGGCTGGGCAAAAAAACATGATTAAATTTGGTCGATTCTCAAAAGCCACGGATCAATATTTTTTGCGTATTTGAAAATAATATCTGATTGACGTTAATCTTATTAATCCAGTAGAGTCTTCGCTACTGGATGTAATCCTCTTATTTACAGCGGGGACCCTGGCTGATTCCAAAATCGCAAATAGGGCACTATTTGAGGGGACAACCATTGTAGTGCTGTCTGAATTCGCTCACTCGTTTTCATTCACTCATTCAAGTGAACTGTATTAGTGGACTAACGTAGGGAATAGTGATTGAGGGTTTAGGGGGCGATATAGGATTCAGCCCCTGTCATTCATTCAGTGCGGATGCAGGTGCACCTTTCAGTATGAAAGACATTCTGGACAGTCGATTTACAACATGCATAACATAATCAGATAATTTTTTGATGTAACAAGTAAAATAACGCATTACAGGTAATGTGCATTATGTAATCAGATTACTCCTTTGATGCAATGAGTAAAGCATTTCAAGTAACATGCATTACGTAATCAGATTACTTTTCTGAAGTAACAAGTAAAGTAATGCACTACAAGTGCATCACGTAGTCACATTACTTTGATGTAGACCTAATTACAAATTGCATAATAACACAAAAAACTTAATTTACAGCCAAAAAAAGTTACAGCAGATTAAGTATTTTCAAGAACAACAGTCACAGTAATAGTATGAATTGTAGCTGAAATATAGCTAGTGATGCATGTCCAATTTAGTGGACAGATGATTAATCAGAATTTCCTCCCAAATCTAAATCAATACATGGAAAATTTAGCAATGATATCACTCCTTAGATGTTACTTGATGTTACAAAATGTGTTTCCCTGCAAGAGGAATTGCTATTCTGGAGCAACTTGGCGTTTCTGACAGATTTTTTTAAATGTATTTTTTATAATGTTTTCAAGATTTTTACATCAAAAAACATCCTAATTTGGAAGTAATACGCTATTTTCTATGCTGTTTTTGACTCTCTTTCAATAGGTGTGCCTCATTCAAGCTGCACGATTAATCGTAATTAACATGGAAATTGCGCTTAAACCGATTTGGATTATTGTGATTATGAAATCACAAAGGCTGCAATCATTTTTTATGCGCAGCTTGTCAGTGACGTACGGCTCTGTGATCCGTAAATGCTGCTCCACCTGAAAGCACTGCGTGTTTGAGTCGCTTATAACGTGCATTTGAAAAAGCAACACGCGTCAAACATCTTTCCGAACATGAGAAGCATTTATGAACCTCTTGTCCAACAAAAGACAACATTTAATAAATCAATCAAAGCAATCTTCTGTTTATTCAGCTATAGTGTATGATGCCCATAGGGATTTCCTGGAATGATGTGTGTTGTCTACTTCTGTGGAGGGGCATATTTGGCGTGTCTGCGTGAGTGCGCCCTCTGGCTTTCAGATGGAGGAGCATTTACTGCCGATGAGCTGTGCTGCACTGACAAACTGCGCATAAAATAATTGCAGCCTTTGCCAAATCGCATGCGGTTTCATTTCGAATAATTGTGCAGCCCTACCACAACTATGATTGGTTAAAGGACAAGTTCGGTATTTTACACTTAAAGCCCTGTTTACAGATCGTTTCTGATGAAATAGAACGGTTAAGATTGAAATTTGGACACATGCTGCTGTCCCGAGAATTTTCGGTTTCTGTGGTAGCACCCCCAATTTTTGCTGCTGCTCACGCTCAATTAAAGTGAAACCACACTTTTGATGGACAAAATAAATATTATTTCACACAAAAAGTGCCCAAAATGCACAGAATTTGCATGTCTAGTGTGTTTTAACAAGAACTGGAGTAGGCTATGTCAGAAAATAATATTTATAGAATATTTACCCATTTAAACTTGTTTTTATTATTCATTTTGGTTAAAAGTACTATATGGTGTTTTATAAAAAAAAGAAAAAAATTTGTAAACTAGTCAGAATATACAGTATAAACTTTCTTTTAGTTTAATTTTAATTAACTTTTATATAGTTTATTTAGTTCCATTTTATAGCGATTATCTATTAAAAAAATGTCTATGTTCTATGCAAAATGTTCTATTAAAGAAAAGATAGAAAATAAATATTTGTGTGTGCTGTAAAGTGGTTAGAAAAAATGAATCGGCCAAGAAAATTGTAATCGGTGCATCTCTAGTTTGTACTTTACAGTAATAAAATCTGTTTTTGGACTAACAAGGAAGTTGGGTTCTGAAACTTACAGGGTATTTTTTTTTTTTTTTTTTTTTTTTACAGAACCTCTTATGTCAAAAGATCATGGAAATTTTGATTTCTCAATTAATGACCCTAAGAATAAGTGTAGGGACATGTCCCACCGCAAATCACACCTATGGAAACAGCAATAATGAAATTGTGACATAAAACTATCAACCCATTGTTTTGGCCAAACTTATTTAAAAATAGGCCTACATATGACAACTAATACATATGAATTCTGCCTTTTTTATGACTATATAGTTGACTAATGTCTGACTGCAGTATGGTTTACATTTTGTTTTATTGTTTTCATGTTCAAAATATAATGATATTCAATATCAGTTATATCTCTTTTTGTTGTCAGATTTTGAATGACTATGTACAGGCCAAAGAATTTCAGACTTTCTTTTGGCTTTTAACAAGATTTTTTAATATGTAGGCAAGTGCTACCATAAGAGAAACCAGTTCATGTGAATCACTCAATGTCACCTGAAGTGTGAAGACAATACCAGCAGATGGCAGTGCTAAATTAGGTTTTGTCTAGTTTAGTGGCATTCTCAATAATGTATTTGAAATAAAATGTATAAAATAGATTTGAAACAGGACATACTTCCATTAGATTGCCATTTGGTAAATATTAATGTCTCACTACATTTACACGTGCTCAAGTGAGGATAAAGGTACAATCTGACATCAAAGTACATGTTGCTACATCTCGGCTTTAGTAATTCAAAGCAAATAAATCAGGAACATTGATGAAATATCAGCTTCAGTTTTAGATTAGTCAATAATTATTCTTCTGAGTGGAAGTAAAATGACCTGAAGTGGAAGTATCTAACTGACCAATGATAAACTGTATTCTTGCATGCTAGTCTATGATAGTATTCTTGAACTATAATATATTTAAAATCACAGAAACTTTTTAAAACAGCCTATTTTAAGACAGTGATCAAAGACAATTTGTTTGAGAATAAAGAGAAGTAGAGCAGAACAATATAATAATTCACCAATTAACATAAATATAACTGTAATTTTCCATTTTGTCAGTTTAACATCCAATTTCAAAGTAGGCCTACTGCAATGATAACATATGTTTGTAGGCCAATACAGAAGTTAGCATCCCCACTGGCTTTTGGATTATTACAGAAAATAAGTTCCTTGACCAACAAAAGTGTATGATTCTTATAGGCCTACGTTTTGTTTATAATGATAATATTCACAAATGAACACAGAATTTATGAATTTTGAAGCCTTAATACATTTGGCAGAAGTAAAAAGCTAAACTGTAAAAATTATAACATGGTCACATGACTGTAATGTCACCACCCTTTTTTAAAAAAAAACATTTTCCCTCAAAGTTTGAGTTTGAATAGAATGCATTTATAAACAGAATGAGACTGTAAAAGCAGATGAAGGTAGATCAGTTTACCTGTTCAGTGTGATGACAACAACCTCTGTAGTCTCATTTAGCCAATTGTAAGCAACCGCATTTTTTCAAGTAAAAGCTTCAATAAAATCATTACTGATTTATTTAATGGCATAGATTAAAACTTGAAAATATCTTGAGCTTATATTAACAGACTTATTTTAGGCATTTAACCAAAAATGCATTAAAAAACAAAACAAAACACTGCTTTAAAATCACCATAAAATCAAAATGGAAATCAAAACTTCTTTTTCATGCTGACTTTAAGGGCGATGAATTCAAATAACGTGAACTCTGATTCTGACTTTAAATATGTTGCACAATGTAAACTCATTCCTCATGATTTCAATGAAATGATTTGCCCATGCAATAATCAAGCTTCTGTGTCCAGACTGCATATGGGTCGAACAGATCAAGGTTGCACCTTTTGAAATACTCTGATCAAATCAGCAAATTTGCTTACTAATCAGAAACATGTTCAAAAGTACAACATGACTATCAACTGCTGGGTGCCAATAAAATGTGAGGGATCTGTTATGTTGGGTTGATCAAGGCTGTTATTGTACAAACATGGATAAGGATTTTCCAAAACTAAAGCTTCTCATGGAATGTTCAGAGTCTCCATTACAAGTCACCAATTCCAATTGAGTAAAAGTCTAGAGTAGCCTATCTAATTTTAACAATACTTAAGAATTGCTCAAAAATCCAATGAACCAAGGTCGACACATCAGTCTCTTAAACGTCAACAAACACTCAAGTTCAGTTAAGCTCAAGTGCTCAAAAAGGGCATAAGTAAACCAATATCCTTCAAAAACGTCTCTTCAATATAATGGATAAGTAAAATGAAAGAGTCAAAGCCTACTTGAATTGGACGTGCTAGTTTCGGCCTCATCACCCGGCTGCAGTCATGTCCTCATCTCATTTATGAAACACCTGCAATTCACAACTGCTAATGCAGTTAGCATTCATGCAAAGTTGCCTTGTTGACAAGTTGAGGAAGGGCAAAACGCACAAGATATGGTACCTTCAATGCCCAGTACATGGCGATATTGCTTCTTTTGTAGCAGAAATAAACTGCTGCAGAAAAAGTTAGGTGCCATGCAAATTGTAATGATTGATTGCATTACTCATCACAAATGTATTGGAGTAAAGAGTAGGCCTACACTTATTCAAAAATTTAAGAGAGTAAAAAGTGCTTATAGTGAGTTTTTCTTGATAAATAAATAAATAAATAGGAAACAAATAGAATATAATAGAATAGTAAGCGTTAATATTGATAGGTCAAAGATGCGTCTTTAGCCGTTTCTTGAAAATGACCAAAGACACAGCAGCTCGGGTTGAGTTAGGCAGGTCATTCCACCAGCAGGGAACAGTCAAGGTAAAAGTCAGTGAAAATAATTTTGTGCCTTTGGGATGCAACCACAAGGTGCCGTTCACTTGCAGAACGCAAGCTAGTAGTGAGTTTAGGTAAAGAGAATGGGCAACTACGTCATGACGCAGTGCATCCTGGGTAGCGGCGGCCATCTTTTAGGACATGGCTGTTGTAACTCCAAGAGGCAGTTGGTGGCGGTAATTCTTTGTTTGCCAATTGAGGTTGTATAGAGAAAAAGAAAAAAGGTAAACAAACACACATGGACCGTGCGAAGATCAAGCTCAAGGTTAGCTACCGAGAGAAGCTGAACAAGGAAGCAAAGGAGCGCTACTTGGAGAAAATAAAGGCAATTAACGGGCTCGATCCGTACGAACACAAAGAGTGGTCGACTGATCTGAACAAGCTACCGCAAACGGTACCCAGTCGGGATGACACTCCAGCATTTCATAGGCTGGTTTGCCTGAAAAAACAAAACAGAATTTCTTTGACAAGTGCAGTGCCCGTCTAAAACTGGCCGATTGATTAGTCTGTGCTTGCAGTTGTCTGGATACCTGCTCATCCAAATAACTTCACTCTCAAGTGTAAAGTTGATCGGTAGAACGGTTACAGATACATAACGTAACAGTTACATATGTTATAGAGATTCCTTCCTTTATAGTTTAATTTTATAGCTATGCAGCCAGCTAACTTAGTTTTGCAAAGTTATCTAGTTACTACTCTTTCGTAATTGAAGTTAATGTTACAGTGGTTGTGTTGTTAGTTTTAACTAACGTTACTGTTAGCTAAATTCGTACAACTAAGTTAGCTGGCTGCATAACTATAAAATTAAACTCAACTAAGCTAAACTAGTTAAAGCCCTACCTTGAACGGTTGTTGGGTTGCAACTAGCCTAGTTTAACTAGCTAAATTTGCACAACTAAGTTAGCTGGCTGCATAGCGTTAGCTACAAAATTAAGTTTGTATGGGCAGCTAGCGGTAACCACATAACAGTTAAAGGTGTTGTAATGATAACTTACCTGTGTGAAAATGCCGCGAACACACGAACATGTCGGGAAATGTTGCTGAAGGTGATGTTTGTCCGTCTTACAGCTGCTACCCATGCCGTGCGATGCCTCTTTGTTAACTCTGCGACTTGAGTTCCATTGCTTTGTTTCCAAGCGGGAAAGCTGAAAAATCGTACTCCATTTGTTATACGTTTTCCACGCCGATCGTGAGAACGATTGTGACAATTTATAATGCAGCATGTGTTCACTAGGGCTGGGTGATATATCGCATGACATTGATATGCGCCTCTCGTCAGTAAAGCCGGTTCCTTGATTAGTAGTAAATCACCAGCTTTCAAATGGAGCGGCATTTACTACACAGAGCCGTAGTTCACTGACAAGCTCAGCTATATCGCATTAATATCGCGGACGTATCGCCTGCGATAATTAATGCGATATGGCTCAGCTTGTCAGTTAATTACAGCTCTGTGAAGTAAATGCCGCTCCATTTGAAAGCAGGTGATGGCGATTTACTACTAATCAAGGAACCGGCTTTACTGACGAGAGGCGCATATCAATGTCATGCGATATATCGCCCAACCCTAGCGTTCACCATTCTGTCGTGTTTCTAAATCAAATTACTTCTAAAATATACCACCATCTACCGGAAATACTAACACCACGCTGCTACTCTATGTTTCTCCCATAACCTCCGTGTCCTAAAATCCCACAATACCTTGCGTTACTGTGATCAGCTGACGTCACGATCCCAATCTCTATAGGAGTGCAGAGTGGTTGTTCTGGCAATCATCAGTGCCTTGAATTTGATGTGAGTGGCTATTGGCAAACAGTGCACATACGCTGTCCTCGGCTATTGCTCCCAAATTCTGGATCAGTTTCAGAGGTTTGATAGTGCATGCTGGAAGGCTTGCCAAGAGAGCATTACAATAGTCCAGTCTGGAAAGAACAAAAGGCTTAGGAGTTGTGTAGCATGCACCAATAGGAAGGGCTTGATCTTCCTAACGTTGTATAAGGCAAATCAGCAGGACCAGGCAGTTCTGGCAATGCAGTTTTAAGCAGTAGTATTCTACATTTCCTATATTTATCATGTATCCTGTTGCATGTTTAAAGGTGCAGTATGTTATTTCTCAAAGTCCTTGCTGAACATAGTTGATATTTGAAATCAATCCAAACAAACACATCCCTCTCTTCATTGCTCCGCCTCCAAAGCTCATCCTCCAATCCTAACCGCCCTGCTCCGAGTCGGTCTTGAACCGCACCCGCTGACATGCGAGGCGGGTGCACTAACAAGGGCCCTTAACAATAAACACTGCATTCTCTAGCAGTCATCAGCCAGCAAAACTCTCACTAGCTGGCCACCGTTATTACACACACAGTGCAAGCGTGGATGTCTATTTATCGTAGCAAAAGCGCAACAAAACAATGCTTCCCGAAAAATACAGCGAAGATGATGAACGACAAGGAAGCACAAAAAAAAAGCACACACAGTATGTAAAAACAAGAGTTTGTTGTTAGTTGCCAACAGCTCAGCAGCTCCAGACAATGACACTCAAAACCAATGTTACTCACATATGTAGCGGAATCAAAGCAACCTCCGGCGTCTGTTTTCAGGCCTTCCCGCTTAGCTCTCTCCAGCGCTGGAAGGTTTTTCTAATATTAACGTGGGTCCTAAAGTTCTTTCCTGATCATAACCTTCATTTTCCAGTGATATGAGCTTTTCTCTTTTGTAATGTCTCTCAGCCATCTCTCTTTCAGCAGTCTTTCTTCAAATCTCCCTCTTGCTCGTTCTCTCTCCTCCACTGTCAAACGCCCCCTAACGCTGATTGGCTACATGTTGTTGTGTCATCCAACCAACTTTCAAACATCAATTTTTCAAATATCGCTTACCCCACCTTTAATTCACTATAGGCTATAGAAGGGTATAGAAAAATGATATAAGATTTATATAAGAATTATATAAACTTATACACACCGAACAAGTAAACTCATCTTCTCACAAGCTCACTTAACAGCTTCTTTGTGTTTACATCCACGCTTTTAAAACTATTCTACTAGGAATTTCAGGGAAAATGTCATCACAAGTTTTCATAAGCCTAATGGTGGGGTGATAATAATAATAAAAATGCATTAGGACTAAATATGCTTTAGATTTTATGTTTCTTTTTGTTGTTTTTTTTTCTCAGATATTCAGCTTTGCTTTCTAAATACCAAATACATTAACGCTCCCCGTCCACGTTTTTATTTTCTGTTTTAATCCAACGCAACAAAAAAGTAGCTCTCAGAACATTCTATGACAGAAAACACGTGTCTAACGAAGCGCTATATCATTAGGCACACCTTCGCATTTATTTGCATGCGTAAACCCGCCCCGACCAAAACGCGCAATACGATTGGTCCACTGATGCAGCGTGAGTGACTGCATCGGTGAGGTCAAAGGACGACGTCCAGAAGTAACCCCTCCTCGCATCACACCACCGTGATGCTGCTGTCAAAGAGGCTGGAACTACACAGCCTGTACCATTATGCTGCTATATAGCCTATTAGCCATCACCAGAGAGGAGATGGCTTTCAATTAGGAGGGAATTCATTCAATCGATATTAGTAACGTCCGTTTACACGCACCAGAATTGCTTGCAGACTCTTCTCTCACGGTGAGTACATAAGCTTATTACTGGGAGCGAGTGCCTGCTGCACATGGCACTTCACATACTAGATGGATTTATAAAACATCAACAGCGACTTTGGCTGGCGAACCTACGCAGATCAGAAGGCAGGAGTGTTTGTGATGGTATGAAGAGTTAGCATGTGTGCTAGGTTAAACCGATTGCACTGTTTTAATCAGTGTAAGTTGAGACAGGCAGGTTACATGTTTGAAATTATGATTATCATACTGATCGAAGGCAACTAGTTATGGACTAGAGTTATGGATGAGTGCAAATGAGCTCTAATGTAAGTGTTAGATGATTAAAAAGGAGTGTTAGACATGGTTGAGGGTCCGCGATGCTCTGACTCGTTCGTCAGGTTCGTCAGGCTGGATGAGGTGAGGTCATATTTCTTTCACATGTGTCAGTCCTCCAGGTAAGTTGCTAAATCAAGGTACAGTAATCAGACAGGTTCACATGGAGTCGCGTAAAATGGGTAACATACAATAGCGCTACTGTTGCAGAACTTGTAACGTTAGGTTACTTGTGATATTGAGGGAGCCGATGATGATAACACCATGGTGCTTTGATTGCTAATACATAGTACGCGACCAAAAACACAACAATACTATGGTACCATGTGCACAGAGCATCACTTACAAATAAGTACCAAACATACCATTACTTGGAGGAAGTACATCATATTACATACTATCTAGAGGAAGTACATCATTTTAGCAACCTTCTATGTAAATATCATGGTATTTGTAGTATAAGTCATTGTGGGTCAATGTTGGTGTTGTTACTATTAAAATTTCCTTTAATTGAGATTAAGTAAAATATAAATATTAAATGGAAAACTTAAAAATGTTGCCTTGGCAAATAGCTGAGATTACAAAGTTAACATGGTTAAAAAATACTTATAAAAGAAGCATTTATTAGTCTTAGTTACTGTTAATTAACAACATCTACATGATGAATGAAAAGTTGTATCTGTTAAGATTATTAGAAGACAAAAGCTCTGAACAGAATTACAAAAACTGAAACAAAAATTTGAATAAAAACTGAAAATATAAAAATATGTTAATTCAACTGTTAATAAATACTATTATAGTATATAAATACAACTAAAATTACACTGGTCTAGTTCCATTGTATTATTTATAGGACTGCAGTGTCTTAGTTACTGCACTTGTTTCTTTTATTTGTAAGGCATGACTTGGAAAGTGACTGTTACACACATTTCATGAATATAAAGCAAGTTCCAACATGCATTTCCTGAATGTACCTTGTTGAATCAAGAGAATACATGGTCACCTATTTGTCAGTCATATCTTGTATTTAATAACTCACAGTGGCACTTAAATGACAAAAAATGATAATCAACAAACAAAAAATAATGATATGGTAATCATTCAGTTCCAATATATATAAGAATAATATGATATTAACATGCGATACCAACTCGTTCAGTAAGACGTGATCTGTCTTAGCGAGTTTGCTTTTATTAAACTTGACATGAATTGAAAATCTGAATCTGAAAATCTATTTTCTAAATGCATCTTATTATGAACTACTCCATGCATTGTTTAACTGAAGAACATTTTTGAGCTCGTAATTTTTTATTTAAAAAATCTGGTGAAAATTGGCTTCTCCAATCATTTAGTTTTTTTAAACATCGGCCTTTCTTACAATCAATGGAGAAAACCAAATCCTGACCCTACTTTTTTTTTTTTCTTTTTTTTTTCAATAATATGTTTCAGTCAGCTGTATGTCACAATACGGAAGAACAAATCTGTTGCTACAAGTGTTTGGCAAATTACTCTAAAAAAGTAATTAGCCTAATTACTAGCTAGCTATTAATAACATATTCAACAGTTACTCTCTCTAAAAAGGATTGCATTACTTATTGCTAATTATTTTCTAAATCCCATATCAATCAATGCAAGGATAGACATGAAAATGCTCTTTCAATTCTTTCAAATGAATAATCTAAAATTGCATGAGCTATTTTTCAACTGACCAAAGTATTTAAATGGAGAATGTTATAAAAAAAACATACATTTTAACATAAGATGTTAAATCCACTGTTGTTTATATAGAATAGTTCTATAGCTATAGTATGTAATGCAATTACATCAGACGTAACTAATTCAATTAAGAGTAACATAAGAGTAATCCCTTACTTTACTTTTTCAAGGCAAACGTAATTAAATTACAGTTAATTACTTTGTACAGAGTTAGTCCAAATACTGATTGCTGCTTTTTCTTTTTTTTACATTGTGCAAGTAAAATGCAAGATACACATTTGTATCACATCATCCTTGTTTTTGTCATAATATGTTCATTGGAAAAAAAAATATGTTTATTTAAGTAAAATATGTAATGAAGAAATCATATTTTCTTGTAGTAACATTTGCGTGGTTTTAATGCAAACAAATGGATCTTCTTCTCCCTCCCATAGTGCTTGCAGCCTGTCAGCGTGGCCTACCCATGGCAGAGCAGGACACCGAGAAGAAGCTTCCAGATGTGGCTGCACTGCACTCTCACTTCATTGTGGGCTCTGTGTCCGAGGATAATTCCGAGGATGAGACCGCAGGGAAGCTGGACCTGCAGCTGGAGGACAATCCACGCTCCCTTTCCCCCTCCTCTGTCAGTTCAGACAGCACTTATGAGATGGGTTTTGACAGCCTGGACGGAGCCTTGCTCAATATAAGGTCAGAGATGCTTTGTGTTCTTTGTTTGCAGTTATTGTGACATGGATGTCCACTTTCACCAAGTCTGTATCACGCTTTCTGTGTCTGGTGCTTGAGATCTGATAAGACTAGTACTGGTTGTCTAAATAAGCGATTACATTTGTTAGCTCATGTGTGACGGAAGCGTTGTGCAAAGTGGTGGCTTGAGTACTATGTCCATCAAGGTTCATTTGGGTTCATCTCTTTGCTGTGTGAAAAAGTGCACAAGCGCCTCTCTGTGAGTTTGGTTAACTTCAGTTGCACTGCCAGGCGTGGCAGTGTTTTGCATCTCTATGCCTACTGAGGTCTCACACAGACATGCCATTATGGGTGGTGTGTGTGTGTGTGTGGGTGGGGGGGGGGGGTGAGGGTGAGTGAGTGTGAGAGATGCTTCAGGAATAGCTTGGAGTCAGACTGGAGGCTGTTTTATGTACTCTGCAATAGTGGTAGTGTAATGGTCAAGGATCTGGACTGTTGGCAAAAGGTTTTAAGTTCAGTCCCTCATAGAGTTCTAGGTCCAAAACATGATTTTACAGGTAACTGCAGTTTACTCTCCAGAACTTTTCCTGTCTTTACCGCACTAAATGCAAAACAATTTTTAATGTAATTGTTAATTTTTTTTAATGAATAATAATTTGAAATATATTTGCAGTGTAATCTAATCATCATATTTGACAGTGCTAGTTTAGTATCCTACTATTATATTTTTTTGTTTTAAACTTGTAGTAATTTTGGTGTTTGATTTTTGTATGAGAGAGAGAGAGAGAGAGAGAGAACAATAAAACTCTCCCAGAATGTATTTTACATGTTTTTTGAGCTGCTGAGTGGTTTCTTCACATTCAGTGTTGTCAGAGCTCCTCTCCGCAATACTAGAAAGAGCTGGAATAGAATATCATGAGATATTAAATTTTGCATAGCCTATAGGTAGTAACAGATTAAGAAAATACTGCAGAGACATTTGACTGATTTGAAACTGCCCATTAAACTACAAAGACATGGGTCTTTGCCACTTAGGTCTAAACTCACTTAGGTCTAAAGTCACTTTCTATTATTATTGTTCTATGTGGTCACTGGACCACTTGCAGACACTTCTGGCAAATCTGCTGTTTGTATGCACCTTTGTGAACATGCATCATTTATTTAGTGAAATAATAAACTCATACTGCTCCTCATTGCGTATTTTTGTGTTTTCTGATTTTATTTACTGGTGATTAAATTACGATTATAATACGTCATGCCTCAGTGTTCAGAGAAGTGTTATAGGCCCTCCTCCCCAAATCACTCTGCTATTGTTCAAGGGGAGGGGCTGCAAATTAAAGGAATAGTTCACTTAAAAATAAAAATCCTGTCATCATATACTCACCCTCAAGTTGTTTCAAACCTGTATGAATTTCTTTCTTCTGCTGATAACAAAGGAAGATATTTTGAAAAATGTCGGTAACCAGACAGTTGATGGACCCCACTGACTTCCATAGTAGGAAAAAAAAAATACTATGGAGTCAATGGGGTCCTTCAACTGTTTGGCTACCAACGTGGTTAGAGACATTCCAGTCCTTCCCCCTTAAAGGAGTACTTGATGTGTCCCAGCGTTTGTAACATTATTGCAATACTGTAACTTCAAGTTACACATGATGAATGCTATGTAAGGGACAGATAAGGACAATGTTATGTGCAGTATGCATTTTCTCAGTGTCTTGAATCAAATGACGTCCTATACATTTAGCAACCAGACAGAGCATATTGTGTGAGATTCCGTATCCCACAATGCACTTGCACTTGATCTTTCATTTCCAGAATAACCAGACCCATAAGTAATATCTGCTTTCTTGACTCAAGAATCAGACAGAACTGGATATGCTAACAAACTGTTATTATATCCAGATGATAACTGGATTCCCTGGCTAAATTTAACACGCACATAGCATGCTACTGTTTTATATGCAGCATGTAGCGTACTGCTGATTGATATGCATAATGCATACTTTTTCACGTACTGTTAAAAATACAATAAAGTTAGTAAGATGGTATTAGCAACCACGGTCATCAAAAATACAGAAATTAACACAAAGTGAAAATAAAGTGGATTTAGGGTTAAGATTAAGGATAATATAGTTACCATGGCAAACAGACAATACTAACATGAACTGTTAATAAAACATAAGGACACTGATCCTGATGAATAGAATGAACGTCATTAGTTCATAGTAATTTATTGGTACTCAGGGCAATTGGCTGCATGTACGAGTCTACATCATCGGTCTCAGAGCTTTTCTCTGCATTTATTCATGAGAATGAACTCGTTTAACCCAATCACTTTGCTGTCTTATGCACAAGATCGCATTACAGAGAATGCAAAAATGCCACACAAGACCGTCTGAACGCTGTTCACCTGCCTGTTCAGCTTTGCGTTTGGATACATGTGCCGTAAGTGTATGTGTCGCCCCGGCCCATCGTCCAGACTGCACTCTTGGGTCTCTCTTGCCTCCCCTGTGCCCATTGACTTTTAACAGACCCCCTAAAGTGTGCGCTGGGTTTGGTGGGGTGTAATTGAGAATCAATGGAGGACAGTCACGTGAGAGGAGGCAATGCCTCCATCGCGCTATGATTGGTTATGACTGGATACAACTGGTTTGTGTGATAAATCCCGCCTCTTGTTTCTGTGCGCGTTCGCTAATCATTCTGAATGAACAAAAATGATGGATTTGAGTAAATATCTCAGCCACTTAGATATCACCGCTTTGTCATTTCAAAGTGTGTGGATTTTTTTAGGCAGCAATCAGCTTGGTGAAATTAAAGGTACATCTTCGTGTTTGTGACCAGTGTTTACCGAGCCTGATGATGACTGATGATCTGTAAATAAGTTGACTTTTAAAAAGAACAGCTGAACATCAGTATATATAAAAAAGTAAATTGTTACTGCCTTTAGTTATTATTTTGGAATAAATGTAAAAATGCTTAAAACACTTACTTGATTAGATTTGTACTTGGCTTTAATAAATAGAACATTAATTAGGCTATATTGATTATGTAAAAATACAAAATAAAATTGTATTTGGTTTATTTCACAGGAAAATGTTCAACATTAAGTGTAGGAATAACTGGGACATGAATTTACATTTGATAAAAAAAAAAAAAAAAAAAGAAGAGGACTTTGCCTCCTTTCCTAATGTCAGTTTATATCCGCACTGGAGCAAGTGTGTTTTAAGTTTTTATGTACATATTTCACATACTCTCCTGCTGCAAACATGAACCAGCACCGTGAATGCACAAATATTTCATCATATCTTCTACAAATAAAATATATTATGTGCAATGACACGATGAATCATTCTGATACACAGAGACGATGATGTACAACGAAAATTCAAAGAAGAATGGACAAAAAAGTAACTATGCCTTTATTCTTTCTGTAAAACTGATGTGTGTCATTTGTTCAGAGATTGTAGTGCTCGTAAACATAATGAAAATATCATTATAGGCATTTTTCATATAGACCAATAACTATTAACAATAACAACAACTTATAATGCTGATTTGTTGATATTTCTAAGACTAATTTATCAGAATGTGTTTGATTTGTTCATTATAGATGCTTGTATTCTGTAATGATTTGATTTTTGTGAGTTTGTTGTTGTTGTTTTTTTATATAAATTTTTTTTTCTCTCATATTTTATTATTAATATTAATGTTTATATAATAGGGCTGTGCAATTAATCATAATTTATTTTTCGAAAACAAGATAATCAATGTAAAACGATTATTATGCCGCTGCCGCATTCCGTCCAACGCACATTCCTTTCCTTGACAGCGGTGCACTTTCGTTCCTCCATAAACTTGACATAAAAATCAGCCAAATACGTAAGTGGGTGTTGTAAAATGCAGTGTACTGTTGCTAAACTGGGGGAGTGCTTGATATTAAACAGTGTTATTAAAAGCGCATAAAGCCACGAAAGAGATACTGTTCCCTAGGCAGCTTTCTGTGCGCGCGCTCTGAGACTGAGCAGAACGTGCATAAGCCAAGTATACTGTGTGCTTCAGAAACATGCCTGAACGGTCAAATAGCCTACACACAAAAATGGCGAAATGCCATTTTGGTAAGAATCTTCGTAAACGCAGTCAATTATGTTTTAAGTGAATGTAAAAAGTTGTGAAAGAAAATGCGTGTTTAACAGTATTTGTGGATTAGTCTATATTTAATGTATACAGCAGTGCTATTTTATATTTGATTATTCAATATCTGTTTAGGCTATTACAGATCTGAATACCACTGTTAGTAGGCTACATATTCCTGAAAAACATAAAGCACTGTTATTTAATTTGTATTTTTGTTCTATTGATTTTTTTTTTTTTTTGTCGGTTTTGTTTGTAATTAGTTTCTTTGTTCATATTGACTGTTTACTGTTGTCTTTTTTTTTCTTTTTTTTTTTTTTTTACTGTTTACTGTTGTCTTTTTTTTTTTTTTTTTTTTACTGTTTTTAGGACTTTTTACTTAGATTAATTAACCTAGTATTAGTTTTTGCTGAAGTATCGATAATTGGGAAATTTCACTGACATTTAAAATTACTCGTCATGAAATAAGACTTTGATCATATCACCCACCAATAATTGTGTTAAATAGGCTAATTGTGATTTCAGTATTGACAAAAATTATCGTGATTATGATTTTTACCATAATCGAGCAGCCTTAGTATATAATGAGTGTGTTGCCGGTCTGTGTATTATTGGTTGTTGTCTCCCCTCTTCCCACCCTCTACACTCCCACTTTTCCACAGCTTTACATATCCACAGTTTGTGGAAAAGATTTTTCCACAGTCTATTTCATATCTGATGTGTGAACGACCAGGCTAAAACAGTTTCATGACGTCTGACAAAAGAGTCAACAGCTTTCACGCATGTCTTTCAAAATAAAAGTCTTGCATCAGAAAAGACATTTAGAGAAAAGTTTTTTAATTATTTTTTTTTAAACTATACACTCCACGACCCACTCAAAATGGAGTTGCAACTCACCAGTTGAGAAACACTGATGTACAGTATTAAGTGTGTTAGTACTGCATTCTAAACATAGCTAAATGTTTTTGCATGTAATTTAGAAGTTCTTTATTTCCCTTCTGTAAGCCATCCATAATTCATCATATAAAAAATGATCAAAATCATTGTCATAGTTTAATATTTTTGGAATGTGGCAGTTTTTCTACCAAATCAGCATTTTTGTACACTGCCCCTCACATGACATGCAGGAAAAAATGTATATGTTGCCACAAATTAAAGGGTTAGTTCACCCAAAAATGAAAATTCTGTCAGTAATTATTCACCCTCATGTTGTTCCAACCCCGTAAGACTTTCGTTCATCTTCGGAACACAAATTAAGATATTTTTGATGAAATCTAAGAGCTGGCTCACTCCTTCATAGGCTTCTATGTAATTGCATCTGCCAACACAGAAAAGTCAGTAAAGACATTGTTAAAATAATCTGTGACTACAGTAGCTCAAACTTAAGTTTATCAAGCGACGAGAATGCTTTTTGTGAACTAATCCTTTAAGAATTTGTTCCCACAATTGAATTTTTCTTTATTTTTGTTAAAGGAACACGCCGACTTTTTGGGACTTTAGCTTATTCACCGTATCCCCCAGAGTTAGTTATGTCCATACATACCCTTTTCATCTCCGTGCATGCTGTAACTCTGTCTGACGCATCTACCGCTAGCCTAGCTTAGTACAAAGACTGGAGGTAAACGGCTCCAGCTAGCTTACTGCTCCCAATAAGTGACAAAATAACGCCAACATTTTCCTATTTACATGTTGTGATTTGTATAGTCACAGCGTGCACAATTAACATGGTCACATGAGACATAGCCATCTTCTAACCGTATACATACTGGGAACTATATTCTCAGGAGGCGAAGCACTACTACTTCTGCGGAGTGATTTGCTCGCAGCACCTGAGAAGCCCCGTGGTGAGGAGCAGATAGTTCGCTCAGAGTTGGAGTAAATCACTCCGCAGAAGTAGCAGTATGTTAGCTGGAGCCATTTACCTCCAGTCTTTGTGCTAAGCTAGGCTAGCGGTCGGTGTGTCAGACAGAGTTACGGCACGCACGGAGATGAAAAGGGTATGTGTGGACTTATCTAACTATGGGGGATACGGTGAATAAGCTAAAGTCCCAAAAAGTTGGTGTGTTCCTTTAAATCATGGCCGCGTTGGGCTAATTTGATCCATTGTTTTAATTTACTTTTGTCATGACCATTTTTTTTTCTCTCGCATGTGTGTTGCTCCATATTTTTGTACTGAATTGAAAAGATTTAGTATAGTCAATGCTATAATTTCCAAGTGTCTTTCGTGTTAGTCTTGTTGTATTCAGTGTATTTAAAGGCCACATTGTGAATTATGATGGTGTTGTGTTTGTTTCTCAAGGCCGAGCATGTCAGGACTTCACCTTGTGAAGCAGGGTAGGGACCGTAGACGCCTGGACCTGCAGAGAGACTTTACTGTCGCTTCTCCCGCTGAGTTTGTCACCCGCTTTGGTGGAAACAAAGTCATTGAGAAGGTAAGATCCATGACTGATGTCTGCTATTCTGCTATGCTGCTATACAAGTGTGGTCCAGTAGTATTTTGGTATCATTAAGATACCATTATATTTTTTTTATTAATATTTTGAATTGTTGTATTTATATTTTCTGTATTCATTCAGACTTCTCAGTCTGAAAAGTCATATCAGACTTCATTCGACTTTTACGTCACTATAGATCAACATTTATCACAATTCTGTGCAGATGGGAGTCACTCGAAAGCTTTTACATACCGGTAGTTCTTTGGTCACTCAGTGAATTTGTAAGATGGTTGTGAAGTTAGTCAGTGGAAGGACGGTGAGCTGTTATAATAAAAAATATTACAGCTTTCTTTCTCGTCCTTGTCAGCATCCTTATCGCCTGCGTGCATGGCACATCACCATATAAATAAACGCGTAAACACTGACTTCAGTAATCTTTGTGTTTATTTAAAAAAACTAAAAAACTCTAAAAAAACTCATCTGAAAGGATAGAATCATATTATTTATTTTTTTGGGGGGCTTTTTTTTTGTATTTAATGTGATGTGTTTTTAATTGTGTGCTGTCTGTTGTTTTTTTATGAATTATCGACCATGAGTCTGCAATAAAGTCTATCTATCTATCTATCTATTTCTGTATAATTCTGTGCTTTGCCCCATCTTTGTTATTGTTCTTTTGCGCATGCGGATCAGTTCAGGACTGTGCCCTGTTCATACTCAAATATGATATTGGCCACATTTAAAATTAATGTGAACAGCCAAACAAAAGAAAATAATGGATCTGAGCAAAAAAAAGGAAAGGAATTGAGCACTAAGGCTTGAGTCGATAAGTTGTTGGTAACACTTTACAAGGTCCCATTAGTTAATGTTAGTTCATACATTAACTAACATGAACTGAGAAACTACGAGCATTGAATTTGTAGCAGTACTTCATTTTGTTAAAATGAGTTAATAAAAATTACAACTATTCATTGTTAGTTCATTTTAGTTAAGGTCCATTAAAAATATGAACAGATGCAACTTTTGATTTTAATAATGTATTAATAAATGCTTTAGTAGTATTTTTTTTATTAGTTCATGTTAACTAATGTAGTTAAAATCCCCCTGTAGTCAATAATTGTATCCCTTAAAACTAATTTTTTATCACCAAAATGACATATTTAAATGTTTTTTCCTTGAAAAAAATTCTTCATGCTTTAAAAATGCTTGAATGTAACATCCTTCCCTCATGTAGTATACACGGTTCTATGAATATGCTAATGAGCCCCGCCTCCACTCACTCACACCAGCTCAGAGATCCACTCGTTGACGATCACACGTCGACGTGATTTGTTACAAAGTAGTTTGTGACGTCAGAAACACCAGCGATTTTAAACCACGTTTTTGAGACTGCAGTTTTAAAGAGAAAATACTCAGCAATGGTGTTGACTTATGAATTTGTACATGGTTTGTCTTTGAAAACAACACATGGACATGTAAACAACATTAAAAGCTTGATTTTAACCACAGGGGGACTTTAAATTGAACCACATTGTAAAGCGTTAATGTTCAGTTAACATTTAATAACGGTTATTATTTCAATAACAGAATGTTTTTAATGGTTTTAGTTATAGTTATCTAACCCTGGTCAGACGAAAGCTGCTGAATATCATATTTTTGTTGCTCCAGGTTCTCATTGCCAACAATGGCATTGCTGCTGTGAAGTGCATGCGCTCCATTCGTCGCTGGGCTTATGAAATGTTTCGGAATGAACGGGCCCTACGTTTTGTCGTCATGGTCACCCCAGAGGACCTCAAGGCCAATGCAGGTACGTTTTAAAAAGCTTGGCTTAACTGTTATGCCATAAGAGTTGAAAAATAGCTGAATGACACCTCCCCCCACTCCTAGCTCCATCATGGACTGTCAAATGTATTTAGACAGGATCGCATTGGTCCTTCTCTTCATTGTTTAAACTATGTCAGTTGGCTTTGTCGGCGCAAGCCTGGCCTAATTTGCATAGAAAGAGTTCAGTGAGGAGGAAGTTATTTGTGAAAAGGCCTGTAATCTCAAGTGTGCTCAATTAAATACAGATGTTTAACTATGTCTACAGAGTACATCAAGATGGCAGATCACTATGTACCTGTCCCAGGAGGGACAAACAACAACAACTATGCTAATGTGGAACTCATTTTGGACATAGCTAAACGAATTCCTGTTCAGGTAAATTCATGTGAGCTTTCATGGCTGGTGATCAGCAAATAATAAGTGGCTCCATAAAGTATTTAGACACTTCTGTTCATCATATAAAGCGATCATATCTCTTCACAAGGATTGGATTAAACCCTTCGATTCATATGAATTCATTTTACGACACCCTTATGTCTTTTTTGGATTATCTAAGTTTTGGTTACCTGGACTCAATTGGGAGGACATTAAAAATATCTTGAAGGGATAGTTCACCAAAAAATTTAAATTCTGTCATCATTTACTCACCCTCTACTGAACAAAAAAGATGATATTCTTAAGAATATGTTGATGGACCACACTGCCTTCCATAGGAGAAAATAATACTATGGAAATCAATGGGGTCCATCAACTGTTTGGTGTCTGACATTCTTTAAAATATCATCTTAAGGGTGAGTAAATGACAGAAATTTCATTTTTAGGTGAACTATCCCTTTAAGTTGTGTTTAAAATATTAACTAAAGTCTTATGGGTTTGGAATGACTTGAGAGTGATAAATTATGACAGAATTTTCATTTTTTGGTGAGCCAACCCTTTAAAATGTATTGATGCCATTATATTAGATATCAAAATATCAAATTCTGAGGCAAGGTTTCCCAAACGGAAATTTGTAAACCTCTGGGGTTCTTTTATGAAAAGCCAATCATTAATTAAATCATAAAAATGTAATTCTGGCTTTTTAATGCCTAACATTTGAAAGTAAAGAATTTAAAACACTAGTATTGTAACTTAGTATAAAATAAAAGTATTATTATAATTTTAAATGTATTTTTCACTTTTAAGGTACAATTGTATTATTACAGTATTACTTTGATAAGACAAATATTATTGTACTCTATTTCTGTCTTCATTTTTGTATAATTTTTTATACAAAATAGTAATAATTATAAAAAAACATAAAGAGTGTTGATATAAAATCATTCTCTTTGCCTAGATGTTTCAACAGCAACAATATGAGGCATTTTCTTAAAAGATCTAATCTTATGAGGCGTTTCCTATGAAATGTTTTACAGTTGTACAGTTATATTGTTATGCATAAAAAAAAAAAATCACAATGTAGATGGTAAATAATAGAAAACAAAAATGACATCAAAACATTTATAAAAGATTAAATATTTGTTTTACTACGTCATGTGACAATTAACCGATATCAGAGAAGTGTGAACATGCGAACGGGTTGAATTTTTGAGATTAAATATGTTTTAAAAAGATTTTATGTCAACGGCTGAAAATTTTTTTTGACACTTATTCTCACTTTTTCACCTACTGTCTTTAGGCCGTGTGGGCCGGTTGGGGTCATGCCTCTGAGAACCCCAAACTCCCTGAATTGCTGCACAAGAATGGCATCGCCTTCATGGGTGAGACTGAGTTATTATTATAAAGCACCACATTGATTCAAATATTAATGTACAGTGATAGTGCTGCTCTTTCTATAGCGATTTATATCTTTCATTAGGCCCACCAAGTCAGGCTATGTGGGCTCTCGGGGATAAGATCGCCTCTTCTATTGTGGCCCAGACAGCTGGAATCCCCACGTTGCCCTGGAGTGGATCAGGTTAGTGTCAGCCTCAGACAGCACACCTATGAACTGTTCAGTAAATGTCTGATGTGTATATGCTCGCAAAATTGGTAAGATCGGAATGAAATCACCAGCTCCAAACTGTTGATTGGCTGTTATTATGGCTGTTATTATGTTGGTGTGTGTGCAAGGGGCAGTTGTGGCCTAATGGTTAGAGACTCAGACTGGTAACCTGAAGTTTGCGGACCCAGAAAGCTGACTCAGCTTGAATGGATATTAAATCGAGTTTTCTTTCATGTCTTCTCGCGCGTGAACGGACAAATTCACACAAAATTATGTCAAAATGCCTGTATAGGCAAGTATAGCCTATTTGTGAAACATAGGAGTTATGTCACATAGGAGTGAATGTAAAGAGTTAGAAAAGAAAAGAAAACACGCGCATAGGTTTAGTACGTACGATCATGCGCCCGAACTCGACAATCGACTACTGTGGACTTCAGCCGAAAACAGGATGTAAATACAGGTATGTGCGCTGGCTGAAATTTTATCATTTTTATTCATATCTTGCACATCTACTGCAGTCAGATTCACCGCGTGTTGACTCTGAAGGAATCACTCACATGGCTGTGCACTTGTAATGACACATCAAGGATGTTAAGAGGCTAAAAGCAGGTTTAAAAATTGCCCCATTGAAGTCAACAGGGTGCAAATTTTAAAAAGAGGATAACACGGTGTAGGCAACACCGATTTTTGTCGTTGTTCTCTGTACTGACAGCACTCCAAATTTACAAAAAAATGAGCTCAATGTTAAAATTGACCGGAGTTCTCCTTTAAAGATAAAATATGATAGAGCAATAATATGAAAAGTGAAAGTAATTATAGCTTCTACAATACTGTAACAGGCATAATTAGTCTTGACAATAATTGAAGGAAATGTCTGTTTGCTAAGCCAACTAATTTGATTCATATTCTTTTGGTTTCTCTGCCCAATAGTTTTAAAAATTAAAAATGCAATGAAAATACACGTATCAGTACTCAGTATCGGAAAGTACTAAAAATAAAAGTATCGGTATAGGACTCATTCGGGAAATAGTAGTATCGGTTCATCCCTAGTTATAATGGATTTGGAAAAATTTATTTCTAGCTTAAACTGTCATAAATCTTGAATGCTTTGGCACTTGGCAGATTATTGCTGAAGTGAAGTAAAAAAGTGAACTTAAAGTTATAGAAATTTAAGTAAAAAAAAAAAAAGCACAAATACTATTTAAAATTTTTATATAAAATATATATTTTCAAAACATGTTTTATGGACTACAAGAAAGCATAAATCAAAACATGTTGTGCTCCAGCTTTGAGGTTGATATCTCAAGATTTTGTTTGGGCGCAGTACTAAACGCTTGAAATTCGTTTCGCATTCATTTCCAGAGCAGTCATTTTTGACCGCGAAGAGCACAAGTGTGACTATTTTTTCAGAACCATTTAACTTTTTGGAATTATGTCCATGATTTGTGTGTGCGTGCGTGTGTGTGTTCACATAGCAAGTGCCAAAACCTTTATCAAGTTTCGTACCATTCAGATGAAAAAAAAAAACAAACAATTTCGGTCAATAATGACAGAAGAGCACCAAGGTTAAAACACAGAGTACTTGTAAGTGAGGATTTTCCAATTGAGAAAAACTTCTGACATGCGCACCCAAACCACATGTTGTTGTTTTTTTTTGGAGTTTGACCACCATGTTGCTGTGTCTGTACAGGGCTGACTGTAGAGTGGACTGAGGATGACCAGAAGAAAGGAATTGTTAATGTCCCATCTGATCTGTACGAGCAGGGTTGTGTCCATGATGTGGAGGCTGGACTGAAGGTAAACTACACATTTGCATCATTTACAATGTGACATGTTCATAGTTTAGTTCTGTCAGTGACAGAGCATGTTTTTTCTTGATAGGCGGCTGAACTAGTGGGGTATCCTTTGATGGTGAAGGCGTCTGAAGGAGGAGGAGGAAAGGTATCCGAAAGGTCAACGGTGCAGAAGACTTCCCCAACCTCTTTAGACAGGTCAGAGTTGTTATTCAAGTAAAATCAAGCCAATTCAAATGTATTTATAGTGCTTTTCACAATACACATTGTTTCAAAAGCAGCTTTTCAGAAAATCATGATGTTGATGTTTATAATATTTGAATATCTTTACGCATTTAGCAGATTTGAGCTGGGCGACAATAGTTTTGCGATGATGCAAGCAATCAAGCAGTTTAAATATGCAATATAGTATATATCGGCCTACGCAAGTGTATGTAAAGTTGAACATATACGCTACCGTTCAAAAGTTTTAGATCTGTATGATTTTTGAATATTTTTTAAAAAGTCTCTTCTGCTGGCCAAGGCTGCATTTATTTGATCCAATATACAGCTAAAATAGTAATATTGTGAAATATTTGTACAATTTAAAAATAGGTTTTCTATTTGATTTATATTTTAAAATGCAATTTATTACTGTGTTGGCAAAGCTGAATTAATCCAGTCTTCGGTGTCACATGATCCTTCAGAAATCACTCTAATATGCTGATTTGCTGCTCAAGAAGCATCAGTTATTATTATCAATGTTGAAAACAGTTGTGTACAATTTTTTTTCAGGATTCTTCGATGGATAGAAAGTTCAAAAGAACAGCATTTATCTAAAATAGAAAGCTTTTGTAACATTATAAATGTCTTTGCTGTCGCTTTTGATCAAGTTAATGCATCCTTGCTGAATAAAAGTATTGATTTCTTTTGAACTTTTGAACAGTAGTGTATAATCTTACAAAAGCTTTCCGTTTCAGATAAATGTTGTACTTTTGATTTTTCTAATGATCAAATAATCATTGTTTAATTCTATTCATCAAATTGTATAATTCGTTATTAATTATTTTGTTAATTATTTCAAGTTATTAATTTGTTAACTGGTGAAATTGAGAATTATGAAGCCTGTGAGGTTTCGTTCGTTTTATAACTGCCAGTAGAGTTTTACCCACCTTTTGGTTAACTGTAAACTTTCCAATGTCTATTAGGGTCTCATTTCAGAACTATAACTTCAATACTGTGTTTTCCTCAGGTTCAAGCTGAGGTTCCAGGTTCCCCCATCTTTGTCATGCAATTGGCCAAACATGCCCGTCACCTGGAGGTGCAGATCTTGGCTGATCAGTACGGTAATGCCATCTCTCTGTTCGGCCGTGACTGCTCTGTCCAGCGCAGACACCAGAAGATCATAGAAGAGGCTCCAGCTACTATTGCCACCTCTGATGTGTTTGAGGATATGGAGAAGGTATGACAGACTATCATGAGGCATCAGATTCAGCAGAAGTCGAATGCTAATGCTATATTACCCTAAAATAATTAATAAAGTATCTGCAGCCATGAAGCACTGGGTTACTTAAACGGATAAAAATGAAGAACTGTGTATCTGTTTGTTTCAGTGTGCAGTGAAGTTGGCGAAGATGGTGGGCTACGTGAGTGCAGGTACAGTGGAGTATCTCTACAGTCAGGACAGCAGTTTTTACTTCCTGGAGCTCAACCCTCGTCTTCAAGTGGAACATCCTTGTACTGAGATGGTGGCTGATGTTAACCTGCCTGCGGCCCAACTGCAGGTTTGTATGTGAATATGTTACTATATATATATATATATATATATATATATATATATATATAGTTCAAGTTCCATAGAAAATAATTTTGGCTTGTCCCTCAGTTTGTAAAAACAAAGGGAAGATGCATTTTAAATCCTCTTGTACAATTGCTTCTTTGTACTGTACCTACATTACTGTACAGTCAGTTTTCCTTTGTTTTTATTTTTATTTTATGTGTGTTTTATTTAATGTGGTAAACTCTATCGGCAGCATCTGAAGCCTACTGATGATTAACCCTCAGAGGTCGGAGATCACGCCGGCGTGATCTGCTCGCTTTTTTCCTTATGAGTTGAATTGAGACCCAAAATACTCTTTTGACTTTGATTTTACAAAACAAGTTTCATACATCAATCGATTCTGTTAAATGTGTATTATTTTTGTGTATACTCACAATAAAAACATAGTGTTGTGCTTTTCGACAAATAAAGAAAAATAAACACGAAGCGAGTTCTGCCTTCTCTCTGTCCGTGTAGTCCATTCTGAAACGCGTCCGAAAATGAATCATAACTCAGCGAATACTTCTCACACAGGCACGTGAGATATGTCTTTATGAAGCTTGAAATCTCCTCTTTTAAATGAAGTAATTTATATAAAAAACAAATGTTTTCAACTCATGTAATCCGTTTGAAAGCAAGGAGAGGTACCGTTTTTCCTTCTGCTTCATTATCTCTATAATCAGCTGCGGCCGCCCCGCCCCCGGCGCGATTCACATGTAAATCGTTAGATGATCTAGTATGCATCGCATACGCCCCTCGATCAATGCCATAAAAAGTTTCTTCATCAGACTTACTGATAGTTCATCGCGTTTTGAGTATGAAACGCTTCTCCGGTAATAAAGATGCCCTTCAGATGATTCTGGACAGCGAGGAAGAATGCACCTTTTCCTCAGAGGAAGATTGTAACTCAGAGGACGAACGGCAGCATATTGAAGAGCGAATTCCGCCGAGAACACAATTTCGGAGTAAGTTTTACTTAAAAGTCTTTTGTCTTTTATTTTTCGTGTTCGCATTTATGAGGAAAAAACAATATTACGTGACAGTTCTCCATTATGGACGTGAGCGCTCTAAAAAAAGCACTAAAAGACTTTCAAACTTTCACAGAGACCTCAAAACAGAAAGTACAAATCCTTTCTTTAAAACGAATTTCGTTTTGTATCAATTGTATCTTAATTTTAATATTTTTTTCATTAACAAATTTCCTGGATTTAAACTGCAAATTAACATTTATATTTCTTATAATAAAAATGAAAGACCTATGTTACAGACATATGAAAGACAACATTTCGTTGATTAGTTTTGGATAGATTATACATTTTTAATGTAAAATATCTGCCACCTCAAATAAGCTTTTGTTTGCCAATATTTGCTTATGTTAAATATAATATGTTTTGTCAAAAATAAAGTTATCAAATAATCAATCAAATCCTTAACTTTGAAATATGTATGATAAAATGTATACTTTAGTTTTTACAAAGAAAGATTACACTTGAATTGTTGTTGTAATTGTAACCTTTTTAATAAAAAAATATATTTATAAGGTAGATGTAAACAAACTATTAAAAGGTAAATATAAGCCTTTTCTTTAAATAACTTTTATTGTGTTTTATTATTGACAAATTTGGGGAGAGCATAAATATTCCAAAACTGAAAATACAGTATGAGAATTAACTGCACAATTACTAGACATGTTTTCCTTGGATATTATAGGCCAAATTGCAAGCACAATATGAGGAAAAATAAAAAAGAATTGAGATGCTTCCAACTGTTGCTCTTGCATTCTTGTGGCTCAGTGACTCACCTGAATGAATGGCTAATTAAGTATGCGGGCCCCATTGTCTCCAGGTGTGAACCACTACATATGCATGACCGTAGACGCCCACTCCGCATATGGCCTTTCCAAACAGAAAGTGCTTTGCAAAATTCAAATCAATGTATTGTGTTATGTGAATGATAAGGCAGGGTGATTTTCACTTTATTTTGAAGAAAAAACACTAGGCGATGACATCCATTAGACAAAAGTCTTATTGGCACATATTTAGAATGTGTTTTATGGCCTTATTTCAGAAACTTTAGTTTTTAGTTTTTTCAATAACCACGCATAAACATTATTCTCTCAAAAATGCAGACATGTACATTCTTGTTGCTCACATTTCATGGTAGTCCTGTTTGTGCTAAATAGTGTGTAATTTTTTTTTGCCATTAATATGTTTATAAGCAACTGAAAAAAGCAAAAATGTCAGGGCATGTCAGAACATCTCAAGGACCCCAAAAACACCTTAGACCCCAGAGGGTTAAAGGGATAGTTCACCCAAAAATGAAAATTCTGATAATGATGTATCAGTAATGTCGTTCAAAACCCGTAAGACTTTTGTTTATCTTTGGAACACAAATTAAGATATTTTTGATGAAATCCGAGAGCTTTCTGATCCCCCTCCCCCTTTATTCAATAATAAATTGTTGAATTGATAAATTGTACGCACAAAAAGTATTCTCGTCGCTTCATAAAATTAAGGTTGAATCAGAAAGCTCTCGGATTTCATCTCAAATATCTTAATTTGTTTTCCAAAGATGAACGAAGGTCTTATGGGTTTGGAACGACGTGAGGGTGACAGAATTTTCATTTTTGGGTGAGCTATCCCTTTAAGTTGTATTTAACCTGAAATATTGCTTTAATACATTTTGAGTGGAATGCTGTGATGCAAGCTTTTCACTTAATTAACCGCCTTTGCCACATAGCATAAGGCTCATTCAAATTGCCACAATCACTAGGTTGGCAGCATCTAGTGAACAATATAACACAGTCTCTGCGGCAGACAATGGTCACGTGACAACTGTCGTTTCTATATAGGTCACTTGGTTGAGGCCAGTGTGCTTCAGGTCCAGTGGGAGTGGGACGGGGGGGTTCATACGCTTATGTAACACACAAAGAATGCTGCAGATGAATGAGGGGAATTAATGGAGAGAAAAGGAGAGACTGAAATGGCAATGTGGAGAGAAACACAGTGGGGAATCAATTGCATAACCAAGTGTGTTGAAATTAGAGGGGAAAGTGCATATTTGAAGACAGGAACACATGGATCTTATTCTACATATTTTACTCCCATCAAGGGGCCAGAATATCAGAGATTTTAAGTGTATGCTAATTGCTAAGTGTATGGTAATGCTTTTTTTATTTTATTTTGAAAGCTATTTTTGGTTATTGTGTGACCTGTTTGTTCTGTAATTCAGATCGCTATGGGCATCCCACTTCACCGCATTAAAGACATCAGAGTGATGTACGGGATGCAGCCATGGGGAGACTCCCCCATTGACTATGATGGACTCTCTAACACCCCCTCTCCACGAGGACACGTCATAGCAGCTCGAATTACCAGCGAAAACCCAGATGAGGTGTGTGAGCCTGATTGATACTTAAAGGGTCATCAGGTGAAAATTTAATAAGCTCTGATGTTGATTTCACATGCAAATGAGGGGGGGGGGGGGGGGGGTATCAGTCTCCTCAAAAATATTATGCAGACAAAACTCTTTTCAACATTGATAAAATAAACTTAAGCTTAAGTACCAAAGCAGCTTATTCAGAAACATCATGACACTGAAGACTAGAGTAATCATGGGAATATATATATATATTTGTTTATATTATATTATATTATATTATATTATATTAGAACAATATTACTGTTTTTAAATAAATGCAGCCTTGGTAAAACATAAAAGACTGTTTAAAAAAAATATATATACTGAAAAAAAAAAAAAAAAAAAAAAACACTTTTGAATGTTAGTGGTAATATTATAAAGTAATTGCCATGTAAATTTCTTGTGATAAAGCTTTGTCTGTATTTTCTTTGTGTGTGTTTGTGTGTATGTCAGGGTTTTAAGCCCAGCTCAGGAACTGTCCAGGAATTAAATTTTCGCAGTAACAAGAACGTGTGGGGCTACTTTAGTGTGGCGGCTGCTGGAGGTCTGCATGAGTTTGCTGACTCTCAGTTTGGCCACTGCTTCTCCTGGGGAGAAAACCGAGAGGAAGCCATCTCGTGAGTACTTCCTGTTGCTGAAAATCTGTTTTTGAGAAAAGCAGAGTATGGCAGTATTTGTCACAAAATGACTCGCCTTGTCAGTTTTAATTAATTGCAAATCATGCATAAATATAAGAATCATGCATAAATAAATGATTATGTAAAGGTTATGCAGGTCCGTTCACTTATGCTCATCAATCAAACGTTTGTCCTGCTTGTCCGTTATTTCTCAAGTAGCCAAAACAAATAAAAACAAACAGTTTCCTTATTTTGATAAGAAAAAAGATAATGAGATGTATTATTGATTAAGTTGAATGGGTCATTTTAGGAACATGGTGGTGGCCCTCAAGGAGCTGTCCATCAGAGGAGACTTCAGGACTACAGTAGAGTATCTCATAAAGCTGCTAGAAACTGAAAGCTTCCAGCACAACACCATCGACACGGGTTGGCTGGACAGACTCATCTCAGAGAAGATGCAGGTACATGAATCCACTGTCTTCATTTCACATCACAACTCTCATGAACATGCCTGTAATCCCTTCCCAACATTCACCTGTGACAGCAAGACTAGGGTTGGTTATCGAGAACCGGTTCCATTTTAGAACCGGTAACAAATGTCCAAAAACCAGGGATTTGATAAGACGCACGCATTTCGATTGTGCTTATCGATTCCTGACTTTGGGGCCGTTCACATATCGCGTTTTTTGCACGTGCAAATTCGTTATTTCAAATGTAGGCCAGGCGCGCGCGTTTTCCAGGAGCACCTATCCCACGGCATTCTGAAAACAAAAACCAACTGACCTTTCCGTAACAACATCGAAAGCTTGGCCGAACAGCTGATCATAGCTGTACAGGGCGGGTTTTTATTTCTCATCTACATAAATATATCTAGTAGTAAAGCTAATGCAAGGACTAGAAATCAATGAATTCTTTGCTGATACTCATTTAAAAAAAAAAAACTAATTTGAATCATTAATTCAAACATGTTTAAAATTAATGAATTCAGAGTCTTATTCATAAATACCTTTTTAATTAATGGATGATTCACCGAATAATATTTGAATAAATCTCTCCAGTCTTCTTGAATAAATGATTAAATGGAAAAAAAATTAACAGTCGATTTTTGCCACCTACTGGAGTAATAATGTAATCAACACAATCTTTATTTGAGCAGACATTTTATTGGTTATTGCTTAAAAATTGGCAAGAAAAAAAGGCAGAAATATTTATTAAAGTATTTGCCCTTTTTTTTTTTTTTTTTTCTCTCCAAAAAATATTGGAATCTGAAACAAGAATCGATAAGAACCGGATTCGATAAGCAGAATCGGAATCGCTAAAATTGAAACGAGACCCAACCCTAAACAAGACATTGTGACATTTAATGGTTGATGCTCAAATACGCTTCCCTAATTTGAGTCCACTATATAAGTTACCATTCAGTCACATCATTTAAATGACAAATGGAGACGGTTGTCAGTTTGAATGTCTGTAACTGTGGTTGTAGGCAGAGCGTCCTGACACTATGCTGGGAGTAGTGAGTGGAGCACTGCATGTGGCTGATGTCAACCTCAGGAACAGTGTGTCCAACTTCCTGCACTCACTGGAGAGGTAACAAATCATTTTGTATACCATCTTGAGAGCACTCTTTATTATTATACACTTGTTTTATTGTTTGCATGACTAGTCCAAATATATGAGTATTAGGGCTCGGTATTGACACAGATTTTACTATTTAATTTTGGTTCACAAGCTCTTGATTCGATTCCGATTCATTTGGATATACCTGTATTTCAGATAAAGTACATGTCAATCTCTCAACTAATGCTCAAACTATACAGGAAACCCTGTCAAGTTGGTACATTACTAAAACATTAAATATTATAATAAGTTATAATAACAACGGTGTCCAAATTCAATTGCTATTTATTTTAAGATATTGTAATCAACACTCAAATAAAAAACAACATTTAAGTTGCACATAAGGCAGTTTTTATATCAACTAATGATTTTAATGATAATTATATTTCTACTCAGTTGTGGAGACAGCCTCCAACAGTGGCTGTAATAAAAAAAAAGTTTTGTGCCATATTTATTCAGACTAACAGGTTAAATGTAGGGTTGGTAATTTCCGGAGACGCTCGCAATAGTGAGCTAGCTTTGAAAGCACAAGGTCCCACCCTCCTTTCAGAGCATCTTCAAAACCACGCCTCCTTCAAAACACATGAACAAACAAAAGTGTCACGAGAGACGGCGTTAAAGGAGAACTCCGGTCAATTTTAACATTGAGCTCATTTTTTTGTAAATTTGGAGTGCTGTTAGTACAGAGAACAACGACAAAAAGCGGTGTTGCCTACACCGTGTTATCCTCTTTTTAAAATTTGCACCCTGTTGACTTAAATGGGGCAAGTTTTAAACCTGCTTTTAGCCTCTTAACATCCTTGATGTGTCATTACAAGTGCACAGGTCATGTGAGTGATTCCTTCAGAGTGAACACGGTGAATCTGACTGCAGTAGATGTGAAAGATATGAATAAAAATGATAATAATTTTCGGTCGAAGTCCACAGTAGTTGATTGTCGAGTTCACGCAGTTAGTTAGTTACCTATGATCACGCGCGTGAACTCGACAATCAACTACTGTGGACTTCGACCGAAAACAGGAAATAAATACAGGAATCACGAATCACGGGTTTCCATCTCTTCCAAATGACAGTAGTTATGGTGTGAACGCAGCATAAGCTCGTTGTTTTGGTTCAGGAGGAACTGTAAAATTTTCGGCTGCTGTTTCGGTTGCGGTGCTCTGTGACTGACGTCTGTCTAACTCTGCTATAGCATGAAACACGCATGAGCACTATAGCATGAGCACGTTGCACAGAGGTATGAAAATACATACGTTGACAGGCAGGTAGGACGTCTTATCATTGCATTCGGAATGAAGAGACTTTCAACCAGCATAACAAAAAATGTTTCTGGAACAAATCGCCTACCCTGCCTTTAAGTGAAAATATAATGAATATGCAATATAGTGTATACATTTAGAAAAATGCTCCTCATTAGAGTTATTTTTGAATTGCGTTCCTGAGGTAAGTGTGACTTTACATGGCGTTTTTTACAAGCTGTTTATTGATGTCTTCTGTGATTGAAACACTGATTGAGCGATTACATGAGACATACATTTCAGCAAGTTTGACTGTTTCTATTAGTATACCTTCTGATGTTGATTCATGTTTATTTCGTACTATAACTAGTACTAAAGATGATCATTTTACGTGTGCTCTGTGCAGCGATCTTTCACTCCACATTAAAGAGCGCTGAAATTGTATTTATTATTTGAATTCCGTGATAGAATTCACAGAATTTGAAAGCTGACACATTGTTTGCTATCAAAAGTAACAAAATATCATAAAGCTTATCATGCTTTATTGGATTATAGGCATGCTACAAATAATGTTTAGTGAAGTTTTGCTCATGCATAAACAGAAAATGGTATAGAGTAAAAGGACGCTTTTGAAATTATGAATTAGTATCGGGTCATTTAAAATGAAGATCAGTAAAAAAGGATTAATCAACACTATCAATCCAGTAAATAAGTAGTTGTTATTGCAGTCATGGGATGTTCTCACCCTTTTGCTCTCTTCTCTTGTATGTTTCCAGAGGGCAGGTTTTACCTGCACACACCCTGTTGAACACGGTGGATGTTGAGCTGATCTATGAGGGAACCAAATTTGTTCTAAAGGTGACCAGACAGTCACCTAACTCTTATGTGGTCATCATGAATGAATCTTTAGCGGAGGTGGACGTCCATCGGTTGAGCGATGGAGGTCTGTTGCTTTCATACGACGGCAGCAGCTACACCACCTACATGAAGGAGGAGGTGGACAGGTAGGATTCAGAGTGTCAATACAGGATGGAGAACGCAAAAACATATTGTTAGAAGAGCTGTTCATGTGCGTTCATGGTTCTCAATGTGTAGATTCAACAATGTGTAGATTAATAATTTAAGGCGCAGAACTATATTTAAATGTTGGTTTGTACTTCAGTAAAATTAATTGATTTTCCAAGACATATACATGATATAAAAAGGTGAATGGCATCTAATGCTTTTAATAAATCAATGCTGTATAAAGGAAGCTTTTTTTTTTGCTATTTTCCGATTGGTTAAGATTTCATTTATTTAGCCCTTTTTTAATATTGATTTTAACCACAATAACAAATCTGCAATGTTATTATGCATGTATGTATGCATGTATGCATGTATGTATGTATGTATGTATGTATGTATGTATGCATGTATGTATGTATGTATGTATTTGTATGTTAGGGGCATCAATTAATCAAGTTATCAAGTTTATTAATTGCATTATTATTAATCACATTACATTGAATCTACACATTAATGTGGAAACAACATAAAGATAGTATTTTACTTTTTTATGTGTAACTGCAAGCAAGCCCTAAACTTTAAAAAAAAAAAATTATTACTTAATTTTATAACTACATTTTTACATTTAGCTGTGCCTTTTTATATAGTGTGTTTGGTGATGTTTCTGTCAATTCTGTCAGTTAAACTGTTAAAACAGATGCTGCATTAATTTATTTTTTTACATTTGTTTTTTAATTGTCTTAATTTATTTTCAATATGTTAAAGAAATATTAATGATATTAACATATTATTTTTCCATAATTATTCCATTATATTATTTCTGTTTAATTCAAGAGACTGTAATATTGAGGTAATAAGTTTATCACAAAAAATAGATGTTTATTAGCTCCTCATGTTATATTGCATATAGTTGTTGTTAAAAAAGGGGGTACATTCAAAACATTTGGAGATTTTTATTTATTTATTTTTTTACTAATGATAAATGGCATACATTGTAACTATATTAATATAAATGTTACTCTGTTATTGCCTATCTTGATCATTGTATGTGTTTTTCTTGTATAACAAAAAAAAAAAAAAAAGAATGAAAGAAAATACAGGTTTTTATTTTATTCCTTAGGTATCGCATCATTATCGGTAACAAGACGTGTGTGTTTGAAAAGGAGAATGACCCTTCACTCCTGCGATCATTATCTGCTGGGAAACTCATCCAGTATACTGTGGAGGACGGTGGACACGTGTTTGCTGGACAGTGTTATGCAGAGATAGAGGTGTGTAACATGCAACCATTTCCTCTCTAAGTGGGTAGTCCTCAGGTAAAATAAGCTGCATAAGTAGACCAGACTTTATGGTAATAGTTAAAGTCTGACTGCACAAGACTAGAGCAGTGGTTCTCAATTCCAGTCCTCAGGACCCGCTGCTCTGCACATTTTGTATGTCTCCCTTATTTAACACCAGATGAAACCTGAACCAGATCATCAGCTCATTAGGAGAGACTCCATGAACTGAACTGAGTGTGTCAGATAAGAGAGACATTCAAAATGTGCAGAGCAAGGGGTCCCGAGGACTGGAATTGAGAACCACTGGACTAGAGAGACAACAGAATCTGTTGTGCATGTGTGAAATGTCTTTTTATTTGTTTGCTGCATTATTAATGCAATATATGTCTTTTAGGTGATGAAGATGGTGATGACCCTGACCGCCTCTGAGTCTGGCTGTATTCACTATGTGAAGAGAGCTGGTGCGGTGCTGGAGCCGGGCTGTATCATCGCCAAACTGCAGCTGGATGATCCCAGCAGAGTACAGCAGGTATATCCGTGTGTTACATGTTGTAAATGTATGAGTTTTAGTTAGGTTCCCTTTCAGAAATGATAGAGAGTTGAAGTGGTTTAGTGTCTCCAATGAGTGTGTCTGTTTCAGGCGGAGCTGTATACAGGAGCATTACCCACTGTTCAGTCCGTGGCTCTCCGAGGAGAGAAGCTTCACCGAGTCTTTCACAGCACTCTGGATCACCTAGTGCACATTATGAACGGCTTCTGTCTGCCAGAGCCCTTCTTCAGTGGCAGGGTGAGAAAACGCATGTAGCTCTTCAACCACTTTATTGGACTTCATAGCAGTAGTTCTCAACCTTTTGGCTCCAAGGCCCCCATTGTCCGCAACAATATTCGAAGGCCCTACAATACTAGTTTCTGCATATTCAATTTCAGAATTCAGAAGTTTTAAGAGCTGAATGTGTGCAATGTTGCTGTTTGAGTTTGAAAGTACGTATGTAAAGTTACAAAGCACAAAGTCCATTCCATAGGGAGATATTCTCTCTATCAGTGCACACTGTTTCTGAACTCCTTGAAGCGCCTCAGTTGTAGTCTTCAGTTTTCTTCCAGGAACGTACATGTCACACAATATCCCTCATTTAAATAATTCCCACCCAAGGCATACGCCCTGGTTGAGTTTTTCCGAAGAAACATGCATTTTTCCGAAACTAAAACAGAGCATTCAGACAGAGGGTGAAAACAGGTGCTGCAACAATGTAAATAATACAATTTAAAATAATGTTTTTTGTACATTAAATGATGTAAACATATTCTAGTAGGCCCCATAAACAAAGTTATGAATCCATAATCCATAATTAGCATAATAAGGCCCCTTTAAAATTAGACTACCTTATATATACTGTTTTTTCCTGGAATCCTGGTTGTTCAAGTGTCTGAAGGCATTAATTAAAAAAGAAATGTCTTAATGCTTAGTTGTTTTAGCTTATTATAATGCTTATTTTGTCTTATTGTAAATCAGTAAGTCACCTTGAGGCCCTTTTGAAGTTCAGTGAGGCCCCCTGGTTGAGAACCACTGCTTTAAATAGACACTATTCGTTTTTCGTTGCTCATATACTTATGATATTAGAGACCACCAACATTAACAACATTAGCAGTATTTTTTCTTCAATTTATTTATTAATTATATATTGTATCATGTAAATATAATATAATATATATATAATACATGATAAATTGTATAGTTAATAAATACTTTTTTTTTTTTTTTTTTAAATAAACGCTGTTAATGTTGATGGTCTCTGATCTAAACATAAAAACAAAAATCTATAGAAAAAAAAAACAAGTGAAGTGTAAAAGCAACTGTAATATTGTTAAGCAGCTATTTTATTATTATTATGGCAATAGATGCTATTTACAAATGATTGTGAAAACGATTAATTTATCCCTACACTATTGCTACTGTTGACAATCCAGCGTCTTCCGTAATTTTGTCTGTCCCACCAGACGTCAGTGGGCGGAGTTAGTGTAAATATTCTCTGCCAACAAGGTGGGCTATTTGCACTTTGTGTAATTAGACACTCTGTATTATTATTATTATTATTATTATTATTATTATTATTATTATCACCACTAATATCTTTAAAATGGATGATTTAAGAATGCCATTATTATAACATTTAATGTCATTAATACAACACGTATAACACTTACCCCTGGTTTCACAGACAGGGCTTAAGACTAGTCCTAGACTAAAATGTAAGTCTGAGCTGTTTCCACTGAAATAAACTTGCACTGACTGATCTTAAAAATATATCAGTGCCTTTTTAGTTTTAAGATGCACATCGGTAATGTTTTTTTCTAAGCATGTTTATAAAAATTACTTAAATGTCCTAATTGATCTATGGTCTAATCCTGGCTTAGTCTAAGCCCTGTCTGTGAAACCGGGCCTTAATGTCTTATATTGCATTAGATATCACAAAATATCATACTGCAATAACTATAATCAAATTATTCTAGACTATTTCTCAGAAATAACTCTAGTGTGAATAGCGGGCAATTTGTGTCACTTTGCCAGATCAGGTTTGCTGTAAATTGAAATTAAAATAAAAATTTGTATGTGTGTGTTTTAGCTGAAGGAATGGGTGGAGCTTCTGATGAAGACTCTGAGGGACCCCTCTCTGCCCCTTCTGGAGCTTCAGGACATCATGACGAGTGTTTCAGGCCGGATCCCTCCAGCCGTAGAGAAGGCCATCAAGAAAGAAATGGCTCAATATGCCAGCAACATCACTTCTGTCCTCTGCCAGTTTCCCAGCCAGCAGGTGCGGCTTGTGGACCTTTGAATTCATGTCTATCTGAAGCTATAAAACTGCTACCATTGTTTATAAATGTTGTCAAATTCTCATCTCAGATTGCCAATATACTGGACAGTCATGCTGCCACATTGAACAGGAAGTCAGAGAGAGAGGTCTTCTTCATGAACACTCAGAGCATTGTACAGCTGGTTCAGAAGTTAGTCAAACAACCTCCACATGAACTTAAACCACTGATCTATAGAAATGACTGGATTGATTGTGACATCCTAAAAAAGTGAAGCCACCGTACCGCCGAATTAGTTTTCTCTCACATTCTATTGAATTAATTGGAAAAGCCAAAGAGTTTGAGATGACCTGTAGCTTTCTAACGTTCTCTAAGTTCTCCAAGAGTCTGAAGTGGATGTCAGTCAGCAAAAAGACATCAAGAAATAATATAAATTCTTCACAACTTATTCAAATAAATAACGCTGTCTGCATGTGGATTTAAAGACATGAAGCTTTATTTTCAAGCTTTTATACTGTCACTCCGAGCAAGATGATGCATGGTAAACCTTGGATTTTAATACAAAGTGCAGTATAGTAATGGAGGCTTGTATGTATTGTAATATTTATTGTAGATTCACATTAGTAGATGCACCCATCTTAACGATTTCAGCTCAAAAAGACCATGTGCATTACAGATAACGTCAGAAGTAACAATTCATTTTCATACATGTATCCTAAAAATTAATCCTGTCCCATTGATATTCTGCAAATCTGGTGATTTTAGGTCAAGATTTTGTCTGTAAGTCAATGATGCCCTCTGTCGGTTGGGAATAGTAATTGGCCGTAGGAACACTACTGGTGGCTTCACCGCCTGCTGGCAGTTTAAAGAATGCAATGAGCAATCCAGTCATTTATATTGATCAGTGACTTAAACACAATCGCAAACACCGGTTAACTGGCCTTAATGTCTGTTGTGTACCCAGGTACCGCAGTGGCATCAGAGGTCATATGAAGGCGGTGGTGATGGACCTCCTCAGGCAGTATTTAAGAGTGGAAGTTCAGTTTCAGCATGGTAAGACTGCATATCATTGCCTGGTTTCACAGACAAGGCTTAAGCCTAGTCCCAGGCTAAACTACATGGTTGAGCTGTCTGTGAAACCAGGCCTATATGGCTGTAAATACCATCACTGGAAGTTGCCTTATTTTATCATGTGACCACTGGATGGCACTGTAACATTATGATCCGTTCTTGTGTATTAATAGAAAATAGAAACATGTGAATAATGAGAAAAAAACTATTTAATATATAATATTATATATTAAGATTAGAAAATGTTTGCCATTTAATAAATATTAGCTTTTTCTATTCTTTCCATTATATTTACTGTTTAATTAATAATTAATTGTATTAAATAATTTACTATTCTTTTGTGTATATGTGTGTGTATTACTGTCAGGTCACTATGACAAGTGTGTATTTGCACTCCGAGAGGAAAACAAAGGGGACATGTCCAATGTGCTCAACTACATATTCTCTCATGCAAAAGTCACAAAGAAGAACTCTCTGGTCACCATGTTGATAGTGAGTACACAGTCACGATTTTCAAACTGAGAGTTTAATGTGAATGGTTGTTTTTAATCATTCAGAAGGCCAACTTTTGTATTGTGAGATGTAATAACAGTCGAGATATAATAATAGCATTTATATTTTATCTGTGATTCCAGTCCACTCATGATTCAAATGTTTGTCCCTAACTTCTCTCTGTAGGATCAGCTGTGTGGACGAGACCCCACTCTGACGGACGAGCTCATGGCCATCCTCACAGAACTCACACAGCTCAGCAAGACCACGAATGCCAAGGTGGCACTGCGGGCACGGCAGGTTCTCATCGCTTCTCACCTTCCCTCATACGAGCTTCGACACAATCAGGTGGAATCCATCTTCCTGTCCGCCATTGACATGTACGGACATCAGTTCTGCATTGAGAACCTGCAGGTAGGACATGCTGGATGAATGCGATCGACAGATTTGTAGTGCTATCAGTGTTTTGCCACTACTATGATTGTCAAATGTTGAAGGTTAAGGAAAAATTCAGAATTAAAATCGAAATGGCTTTAGTTTAGTTCATTGAGGAATTTGAATTGAATTGGCCATGCTTACAGGATGTTGAATAGCAGTTAGAAGGGCATTGATAGGAAGTGGAATTTTTGTAAGCTAATTATTTATTACCTGACATTAGTTTTTCTCAAACGATTAGATACATTAGATATATCAAATACATTAACACAGCAGTCAAAACACTTCACATTTTACCATATTGTTATATTATATTTATATAAAATGAACAAGCCATGTAGATCCTTTAATACAGTTTTAGAGCTGAAACTATTAGTTTCTATATACATAACATCTACTATATGTATTATATATATATATATATACATCTAGTTCCTAGTAATACTATAAGTATTAATTGATAATTAATTTTACAATAAATATTGACTTCTTTGTTCATTATTTAATTGATTTAGCTAGTTACACTACAGCTCAGTTTTTTTAAAAGAAATTAATATTTTTATTCACCAAGGATGCATTAAATTGATCAAAGCTGACAGTAAAGTATTTTACATTGTTAAAACAAACAACAACAACAAAATTAAAAGAAATTAATTTCACTTGGACTTTCTATTCAAAAAAGAATCCTGAGGTAAAAAAAACATATCATATTTTCCACAAAAATATTAAGCAGCACAACTTTTTTCAACTAATGTTATTTGAGCTCCAAATCAGCATATTAGAATGATTTCTGAAGGCTGCTGAAAATTCATAAATTACATTTTAAAAAGGTTAAAAGTTATTAAAATAGTTATATTCAGTTATTTTAAATTGTAACAATATTTTACAATATTACAGTTTTACGGTATTTTTGATCAAAATAAATGTAGCCTTGGTGAGATTTCATTAGATAACAAAAAAAATCGTACCGATGTAACACTTTGAACATTAGTGTATATTTGCAGTTTCATTTGATTCCTCTACTGGCACAGAAATTACACATTTTACCTTAAGTTCTAATATTTTACTTCAGAACATTGTGTATTGTCAAATTATTGATACCTTTCTTGATTTTTCTCTAGAAACTGATCCTGTCAGAGACGTCCATCTTTGACGTACTGCCAAATTTCTTTTACCACAGTAATCAGGTGGTACGGATGGCTGCTCTAGAGGTAAGACTGTCATTTTACATGTACTTATCTAAGAAACGGACAGTGTTTATTTTGTCTGTATACAGCAAGATGTCGAACATGGTTCCTGCTCTCTTTCCTTAGGTGTATGTTCGTAGAGCTTACATCGCTTATGAACTCAACAGTGTCCAGCACCGACAGCTGAAAGACAACACCTGCATCGTGGAGTTCCAGTTCATGCTGCCCTCATCCCACCCAAACAGGTACCTCAAGATGTACCGCAGCCCTCCTTCTCACACCTCTCACACCCCCTCGCTTGGACCGTGGAGGAGCATGTCAAAACACAATGAAAGACATGGGCAATTGGGGAAAACATGTTTCAATTCTATATTCATCAGTATATCTGCGTAAAGAAAAACTACTTGTTGGTTGCGACGCAGATTCTCCTCCACTGTACCACAAACCACTTCCCATTTCACCCTTAAAATGCTCTACCTGTGCACAGTCTATGCCACTGATTTACTGTCTGTCATGATCAGGAGGTTTGTATGAAGGAAGAGTAGAAAAGCGTTATTTAGTGACAGGGTCTGAATCACAGGGCCCAGAAAAGTTCGTCTTTAAGGTGTCTCTCATCTGTGCTGGCCACATCCGTGTGTTTCAGGTGACACCGATCTATTGCAAACCAATCAATGCCACCAATAGGACATGCTCAGAGATTGCGCTGATTGGCTGTCTAACAGATCGCTCTTTTTGCACTTCCTTATTCATTCTCTGCTGATTTATGCTTGTGAACTAATTCAGTCTCATCAGGTGCATGTTATGCAATTTTGTGTTTCTTGCTTTTTCAGTTTGTGCATTTAGTCCTATTTAAAAAAAAAAAAAAAAAGAAATTCCCAGCTCTCATTGCTGTTTTGCCTGTGATTTGGATAAAATGAATGGCTAATGCATTTGTACTGTTAAAGTACATGAAGGAGATTTTAGCTGCATTTATTACTGCATTGTTTTAAGAGCTGAATTGTTGCATGTGAGGAGGGGCAGTTATATGTGAAGTGTGTGGCTTGGTTTAGATTTGAAGTGTTCTCAATTTTAATCCCCTAAAATCAAAAGAAAAAAAAAACACATAGGGATCCATGATATTAAAATTCTGGCCGATACGCCAATAATTATTTTGGTGTTATGGCTAATGAATGAAAAAATGGCTGACATTAAAATTCTGTAATTTTTTGTGTTTAAAAAAAAAAAGATTTTTTTTTAAATTATTAAGTCAAAATATTCCTTTTTTTAACAGTGTTATTAAATTATTAGTGTTTTCAAACAAAGGGTTGAGCACTAGATGATGAGGATGTTTGAATTTCGACAGAGTTTTAATATTTTAAAATTTTCAAGCTTCATATTAAAAGTAACAAAGCACAAAGTTTTTTGTGATTATTGGATGGCGCTACAAATGTTTAGTGACGTTTTGTTCACGCTGCGCATCAACAGAAAAGAGAACCCTAACTCTTTTGAACAGTAGTGTCTTGCGCACCCCAATTAATAATTATTATTTTTATTATATTAAATATTAGTAATCCCACTCCTAATTCTCATTACGTAACACATTTTACTTCTGTCCTTATTAGTAATTCACATTATTCTCAGTGATGAATCATTACTATAATACAAGATATATATATTTTTAATAATAACGTAATTTAGTTCATTTAAAACAGTACAGTAATGAGAAAAGTGGAAAATGTGCTTAAGCAGATTTAAAAAATGTAAGAAAAAAATTCACAAAGCAAAAAGGTAAAGCTCCTAGAACAGGCTACATTTTCTTTAAACAAAATCCATTTGTGACTAAATGTGACCTGGATGTGTTCTTGATAGATTTCATAAGATTTACAATGTATTTAAATCAGTCAGTTATGCATTCATGCAGTGACCACATTCAAATAATCACTGAAGACTCATTTGAGACACTTGTATAATATAATTAAACTTTGTGCAAATGCAACAGAATTGTCTTTGAGCCACTTCTCATTGACAGCAGGCTGTGAGTCCAAGTTAAAATCGTACCGAAAGCAGAAACTGTCAGTTATGTGAAAAGGCCACACACTTCTGATCTCTGTCTGACCCCTCCAATTGATGCCTGACACTAACCAACCAGTAATCAATGTTGTTTGATTGCAGAGGGAACATCCCCACTCTAAACAGGTATAGTACACATTCTTTCTTCCCTAAACCAAAGTGTAGACTCGGAAAATAGAGTAGAAAAGCAGTATGGTCAAACACATACATTTTAAATGTAGTATGTATTGTGTACTATGAAGTAATACTAAATAAGTATGCTATTCCGAACATAAAACAAGTGTATTTGAATTCATATTTTAAGACATAATGTAACCTGAAATGAAACACATTCACATCCTACTGAATGGATCGAATCACAACTTCTTTGTGTCTCTCGACATTTTAATCAACCGATTGCAGTTATTTTGTGTACAAGTTTGTTTTAATGAAAACAGCCCTCCATTGGCACTTTTATTCTGTTCTCAGTAAATACAAACTAATTTGCATGGCTTATTGCACTACTCTCAATACAGATGTGTGTGTGTGTGTGTGTGTCTGTCTGAAATTACCTTCAATGTTGTTTGTGCTAGCGCATGCAAATAGGGATACTCCTGTTATATGTTAATTTAAATGAAATTGTTTAGACCTCATACTGGGTTTGAATTAACTACATAATAGTGGCGATTAAATCTGCCGTGTGTATGTGATTGTTTGTGTACGTTCTTGCTCTGTCTGTTTATGTGTGCTGTGCTTACAAGTTTAAAAATGTGACTGTCATCGTTGTCCTCCCAGGAAACTGTCTGCCCCACTACAGGACTACAAACCGCCAGATAACACGGCTAACGCTAGTGCCGCCACAGGGGCTTCTAGTGACTCTGCAGAGAGCGAGGCCAGGTAGTGCAGGACAGGCTACAGTGTTTAATCACAGAGAGGATTTAATCGGGCAAAAGTACTGGGTTTTTTGTTTTGTTTTTATGAAATCCGGGTGTAAATCTTTTTAATTAGTCTTTAAATAAGGGATTGCTGTCCATACTAACATTTGAACAGGAGACTTGTCACATACTGAAGTTTAGTAAATTATGACAATTTATGGTAGATGTGCTGATTTAGCTTGTAATTATGGGTCCTATTAAAGGAATGTTCTGGGCTAAATACAACTTAAAATCAATAGCACTTGCGGCATGTTCCCTCAGTTTGTAAAAACTGGAAAAATGCATTAATAGTAATGCACTTGCAATGGAAGTCTGGGTAAAGTGTACAGCACCACAAAGTAACGTTTAAACAATGTAGACAGCTTTACAGCTTGAATATAAAACTTTTTTGCAGAATAATTTATGGAAGCTCTTTAATTTCTGCTTTTACCTTCTGGGTTTTTTTTGATGCCATGGACCCCCAGTTATAAAGATCCTCAAGGACACTTTGCCTAAAATATAAAGGAAGCTGTATATTGTCACGTACAGTGTAAAAAAAATCAATTTATACTGTGTGCGAAAAATTCTTTCTATTATATAAAAAGTTATTATTTTCTATTATTGTAAAGTAATTATCGTTTCATGTCATGTGTGAGGATCTATAGTAGTAGGCCTGTCAATTAAATTAAATCTTCACAGTTAATCTCACAATTTCTGATTTTAGAAAGAAACATGAAATTAAATCATAATATAATCAAATGTGGTGAGTATTAAAAAATAGTATTAAACCTATTTCATTCATTTCTTATAGTATAAATCAGACCCCAGTTTGGAAAGCTGTGCTTGGTCAACAAGCCCTACATGCGTAACAGTAAACCACTTTTTCTTTTGTTTTTACAAATGGAGGGATGACCAAAATTATGATAATTAACAGCAGGCCAAATATAGATTGTATTTAACCTGGAATATTCTTAACTAACCTGTTCTTCCACCGTGAATTCAAATAAATATAATGAATGAGGATGCATGAATTCACCGATTCAGTGAAGTTTCAGTCATACTTATATTTCCTTTTACATCTGGTCTAATTGCCTCCTGACAACTGGCCCCTTTTATAATGTTCAGCTCTTACACATTCAGCTTGTGAGGAGGCGATGCTGTTCCTATTCACACCTCTGATCTAGGCTGATGTGTGATGGTGATGATCTGGTCTTTCTCCTGGGGTGATCTACCACATTTTTCAGAGGTTATATTGTATGCAGCTGGTTTAATGACAGGTCTTTTTGTTTGTGTGTGTGTCTGTGTGTTTTGTGCTCTCAGAATGTCTTTCTCCTCTAACCTGAACCACTACGGCATGGTCCATGTGGCCAGTGTTAGTGATGTACTCCTGGACACCTCCTTCACTCCACCCTGTCAGCGTATGGGCGCCATGGTTTCCTTCCGCTCCTTCCAGGAGTTCACCAGGTTAGTGTATGTTACGGTTAAATAAAGGCAACATGAATTATAAATGGACTCTTGCTTATTAAATGCCCCTGATCTTAATCTGCACAATTCATCATAATGTATAAAAGTTTAACCCATACATAAACAACAAGAAAATTAGCAAATTATGTTAAGAGTGGAACCCATTCATGCTGACATATTGAGATCACATGACAAGCAAAATACTACTCACTTTATATTTGTTGCCCTCCTATTATTATGCACTTTATAAATATATCAAAGGTGACAAGTAGACCTGAAAATATGGTATTTTTGGCATCGGTAACAGAAAACTTTTTGCGTGATATTTCATCCACACCAGTAGGTGTCAGTATAAAGTCTTAACGCTGTCATTTCATGACACAAAAACTTCAAGATTTTTTTTATTTATTTTTTTTATCTTCCATCGAAATGTAATGAAATTCACCTGTAAACGTTGCAAATTAGGGCTCAGATTTTCACTACTTAATTTTTGTGGCCAAAATATTTCATGGTAATGGTATTATCGTGATATCTATTTGTCAAATTCATTCAAATGAATTTATTCAGTCAAATTCATTTTAAATTTTATTTTGGGTTTTCTCTTCTATGGTTAAGAAATTACTCAAAATCCAAGTGTAGGGAGACGGAAAAAGAGTTTGTAACCAAAACCGTACAAAAAGAGTTCAAAAAGAACTTACTGTTGTTGTTTTTTTTAAAAGACCAAAACATTTGGTGAGAACTTTTTTCAGGTGTGGGTAGAGTTGCTAACTTTCATCTCATCCAACATGATTTTGTGTGGCAAAATTTTGTGTGGATTTTTTTTTTTTTTTTTTGCAGTTTATGACAGGTGGCAACCAGCATTAAGATGCTGTACAGCCACCTATGTTGGAATGTTGTCCACATTACTTCCGCTGGATTATTTGCAATATTTTCTTATTTTTAGTATTAACATGATGTCAATCTTTTTTTTTTTTAAATCCTATTTGAAACCCATCAAATCCCAGGTAAAATCAAGATCCCCAAACATTGTCAAACTGTGTTCACTCAAAATTTAATTGCATTTAAATCTGTAATATTATTTTGTGTTCATAAGTAGAATTATATTGTGATTTACTATTTTGAAGTGTTTTGTGTTGAGGACAGAAGTGAAGGGTAAACGAGATGGATTACGGTCGCTACTCCTGTCTCTTGTGCTTTATAGCTGCCTATTACACGTCTCTGTGGAATACTTGATTTTGATTGGTCAATCGCACCATCCAGCGGTATGTTATTCCCCCAATAACAACCGGTAAAAAATGATAACACCGGCTAATCCGGGTAACTGAAGTTGACGCAATATGCTTACTAGGAACAGTTATTCTTGGTGGAAGTTTTGCGTTTGGTGAGCTAATAAACGATTAAAACTCAAATTAATATTTTGTGTACAATTATTTATTTATGTCATCCGGGTATCGCAGACTCGCTCTCTTGTTTCATACAAACGCAGCTGTGGCCATTTTGTGGCGATTGTTTTGTACACTGTAATGTATTATAATATAATATAATCAAATGAATCTCAAATTAATATCTCTTATCCCCATAATTATTTATGTGATGAAAAACCATGTAATAAGTGGTATGACTACCGTATCCCTTAAATGTCCGTCTTTAAACTTGCGGCTTGCTAACAACTGCTTTCTCCGTGGAAGCTTTGTGTTTGAAGAGCTAATAAAATATTTAGACTCTTGATCAATATTTCACGTCTGGTTATTTACTGTGGCACGTAGCCGTGTAATAAGCAGGATGTTGTACATCCAACCAGTTGTTATCGCAGAATAAACCCCCTCAGGCTGATGCAAGACCCCTTCGTGTCGGGGTCCTGATCACCCTGTTTAAGTTTATTCTGGGATAACAACTGGCTGGATGTACATAATCCCTTCCTTACGAACTCCTAAAAGAAACCACTCATTGCATGTTATGAATTTTGTTTCATGTTGTCTTTATAAAGCAGTTTTCTAAATTTGGTGCTTGAGTGTCTAATGTGACTGTTATGATAGGAACATTAAGGATGTGTTGAGCTGTTTCTCTGACTCACCCCCCTGTACGCCAACCTTTCCTGAGGGGGGCAACCCTGTTCTTTATGGAGAGGAGGACAACAAGGTGAACCTTTCACCCTCTGAACCTGTCATAAAATAACACAAAAAAAACAAAGATTAAAAGTATTTAAAATATAAAAATATTTTGAGTATATTAAATTGTTGTATTGAAGATCTCCTTTTTTTCTGGAAAATCAACGTTTTCTATACCTAGTTTTGTTTGTTTTATTGTAGAGCATTCAAGATGAGCCAATTCATATCCTTAACGTGGCCATAAAGACGGACAGCGACATCGATGACGATGGGCTGGCGGCCATGTTCCGTGAGTTTACCCACT
>NC_137126.1:12749252-12961752 GCF_949319135.1 Squalius cephalus
TATATGAGTTCAGAGGATTAAATGGAACACATATGCCACTTGTATATTGCTTTCTGTCATTTCCTCTGCATAATATCAAGCTTTTTGCCATGAAATGTACATTGCTGTACATATCTTAACTAATAACTTAATGAATTTTATGGCATGGCATTAGAATGTCATAGGTTTACTCTTACTAATGTGACCAATGGACAATCATTTGGACATGATACATTTACCTGATTGCCCAAAATTAATAAAAAGTTTCACATCTTTGACGTGTCTATCAATTTCTTATTTGTTAAAACGATCCAGTAAATTGTATTGACCTGCACACATGATTTTAGTACTTTAGTATTTTATCTCAGAGCACATACCTTTTTCAAAGCCAGATAACCTTTCCTGTTTTGTTTTCCCACTATGCAGTGCTTAGGGTAAACAAATGTTTTTAAGGGGGCAGAAAGACTTTAAATGTCTGTAAGCTGTTAAAAGTATTCAGAAAACTTAAGACACTACACAAAAAAAAAAAATAATAAACTTATTGGTTATTTTAATTTATTTGAATACAAAATTAAAGCATCAGTCACACGTAGCCTACAGCCAGGGAAGTGACAGTACATTACATATCATAGTGCATTGGTGATTACTGTATAAAGACCAAATGTCAATATCTAGCACAAATCTAAAATAAAACATTCCCATATCTAAATGACTATTGGACTTAGTGAAGATCGCTGAATCGCTGATCGATTGCTCCTGTCTGCCTCGCTGCCTGCTGTGAGTGTGTTTGTGTGCTTCGGTGCGGTAAGCTCCGTCTTAGCCTTATATTTCTTTGTTATGAACCATCATTTTACTACCATTTCTAGTTGTTTATACTACTACATTTTACCCAACATCTCAGATTAACCTGACATCGCTAGCTTTTGTTATTAGTACTACTAGCACAAAACGCTAGTAATTCGCTAGCCTGTTAACGCGCGACCCGTGCGCTCAGCTATTTTATTTATTTATTTTTCTCTCGCGCGTCCGCGCCTTTGAGTTCATAAAAAGCTCAGGTGAGTAAGAATCAGTCAACAAACACGGTGAGTAATGTCTTGTCCTGTTATTGTCACTTGCACTTCATGTCACATGTTTAGTATAGCCTTCTCTGTCGACAATATAGGATTTATATGTGATAAATGTAAGGAGACAGTTAGGTTGACAGAGAAGATTTCAGAATTAGAAACACGCATCCAAACTTTAATTGAGGATAGTAAGAGTGCTAGTGCTTTAGATGTTTTGGATGCGCATAGAATAGTGAACACTTTACATGGCGTGGTTCCGGCTGAAGTAGAGCCTTTGCAGCCGGGCAAATGGGTGACAGTGAGGGATCGCTCTAGTCGCGGATCTAAAAACCACTCTTCCGTTCCGATTACCATAACAAATCGATTTGCCCCGCTCAGTGAAACACCCACTGAGAATGATTGTGCCCTAGTTATTGGCGATTCTATTACACGGAACGTGAAAATAGAGACACCAACCACCATAGTCACATGTTTGCCGGGAGCCAGAGCGCCTGACATCAAAGCAAATTTAAAAGTGCTGGCTAATGCTAATCATAAATTCTCTAAGATCATTATTCATGTCGGCACTAATGATGTTCGACTCCGCCAGTCGGAGATCACCAAAATTAATATTAAAGAGGTGTGTGAACTTGCAAGTACGATGTCAAGGACTGTAATTTGCTCTGGCCCCCTTCCTGTTCGCAGGAGTGATGAGATAGTTAGTAGATTGTGTTCGCTTAACGGTTGGCTGTCTCGGTGGTGTCCGCAACATAATATAGAATTCATAGACAATTGGAAAAGTTTTTGGGGCAAACCTGACCTGTTGAAAAGAGATGGTATTCATCCCTCCTGGGATGGTGCTGCTCTTCTCTCTAGTAATATGGCTCATAGTCTTAGAGCTCAAACATGACAATCTGGGGCTCAGGTCAGGAAGCAGACAGACTGGCTAAACCGACCGTCTGCTAGCGGCCTCGCGTCACCCAGGTCAGATAAATCCTATCACATAGAGCCTCTTTCACCTAGCTATCATCATATAGAGACTGTGTCTGTTCCCCGAATTTGGAAATCCAAAAAACGTTTTAACCCATCTAAGGTTAAAAATTTAATTGATGTTCAACAAATAAAAAACAGCTATAATACAGATGAGCAAATGCTAAAGCTTGGGTTGCTGAATATTCGATCGCTTACTTCAAAAGCACTCGTTGTTAACGATATGATTTCAGATAATAACCTAGATTTGCTGTGTTTGACAGAAACCTGGCTAAAACCAAACGATTACATTACTTTAAATGAATCAACCCCGCAAGATTACTGTTATAAACATGAGCCTCGTCTGAAACGCAAAGGGGGTGGTGTTGCTGTAATTTATAGTAATAGTTTCAAAACCACTAAGAAATCAAGTTTCAAATATAATTCTTTTGAAGCATTGGTGCTTAATGTAAAAATATATAGGTAAACGATAAATCACGTTTGAGATTTGTGCTGGGTACTGTATACAGGCCACCAGGGCACCATACAGACTTTATCAAAGAATTTGCGGACTTTCTATCAGAATTAATATTGACTGCATATAAAGTACTAATTGTTGGTGATTTTAATATACACATCGATAATGAAAAAGATGCATTGGGATTGGCATTTAAAGACATTGTAAATTCAATTGGAGTTAGACAACACGTGTCAGGACCTACTCATCGTCGTAATCATACTCTAGATCTAATATTATCACATGGAATAGATGTGGATGCCGTTGAAATTCTGCAGCAGAGCGATGACATCTCAGATCATTATCTAGTTTCGTGTAATTTGCACTTAGCCAAGGCTGCAAAGCCGACTCCGTGTTTCAAATATGTTAGACCTATTACTTCTGCTACTAAAGATTGCTTTATTAATAATCTTCCTGATCAGTTTCATCATCTCAGCATCCCAGATAGCTTAGAAGAACTCGATATTGCAACAGAAACTTTTAACTCTCTCTTTTCCAGCACTTTAGACACAGTTGCTCCGTTGCGCTTAAAGAAGATTAAAGAAAATAGTCCAACGCCGTGGTACAACGAGCACACTCAGGCCCTTAAGAGAGCAGCCAGAAAAATGGAGCGCAACTGGAAGAAAACAAAACTAGAGGTATTTCGCATTTCATGGAAGGAGAGCTCAATTACTTACAGAGAGGCTTTAAAAGCGGCTAGATCTGCTTATTTTTCAACCCTATTAGAAGAAAATAAACATAATCCTAGGTATTTATTTGAAACGGTGGCTAAACTAACGAAAAATAAAGCTTCAAGCCCAGAAGTTTCCAAGCAACACAGCAGTAATGATTTTATGAACTTCTTCACTTATAAGATTGATAATATCAGGGACAAAATTATAACTATGCAACCGTCTACTACAGTATCGCATCAGGCAGTGCATTGTAGCCTCCCTGAGGAAAAATTTGATTCATTCGTTGCTATAGGAGAGGAAGAATTTACTAAACTCATTAAATCATCTAAATCGACAACATGTATGTTAGACCCTATACCAACTAAGCTACTGAAAGAGATGCTTCCAGAGGTCCTAGATCCTCTTCTTAATATCATTAATTCATCTTTGTCTCTAGGATACGTACCAAAAAACTTTAAGCTGGCTATGATTAAACCGCTTGTTAAAAAAAACGCAACTTGATCCTACAGAATTAGTCAATTACAGGCCGATCTCGAATCTACCTTTTCTGTCAAAGATATTAGAAAAGGCAGTATCCTCACAACTGTGTTCCTTTCTTGAAAGAAATGATATCTGCGAGGATTTCCAGTCAGGATTTAGACCGTACCATAGTACCGAGACAGCTCTCGTTAGAGTCACAAATGATTTGCTCTTATCATCCGATCGTGGTTGTATCTCGCTATTAGTGTTACTCGATCTTAGTGCTGCGTTTGACACCATTGACCACAACGTTCTTTTAAATAGATTAGAACATTATGTTGGCATTACGGGAAATGCACTAGCATGGTTTAAATCATACTTATCTGACCGTTATCAGTTTGTAGCAGTAAATGATGAGATGTCTCATCGATCACAAGTTCAGTATGGCGTACCACAAGGCTCAGTACTAGGACCGCTGCTGTTCACTCTGTACATGCTACCATTAGGAGATATCATTAGGAAACATGGAATTAGCTTTCACTGTTATGCTGACGATACTCAGCTGTATATTTCTTCAAAACCTAATGAAACTTATCAATTCATAAAATTAACGGAATGCATAGCAGATATAAAAAATTGGATGACTCGTAATTTCCTACTTCTAAATTCTGAAAAAACAGAGTTTCTAATTATTGGACAAAAAACTTCCTCACGTAATAACCTAGAATACTGTCTAACACTTGATGGCTGCTCTGTTAAGTCTTCGTCGTCGGTTAGGAACCTGGGTGTGCTCTTTGATACCAATCTTTCATTTGAAAGTCACGTGTCTAGTATCTGTAAAACTGCATTTTTCCATCTTAAAAATATATCTAAATTACGCCATATGCTCTCATTGACAAATGCGGAACAATTAGTTCATGCGTTCATGACCTCAAGGCTAGATTATTGCAATGCTCTACTGGGTGGTTGCCCTGCACGTTTAATAAACAAACTACAGCTGGTTCAAAACGCAGCAGCTCGAGTTCTTACCAGAACCAGGAAGTATGACCATGTTAGCCCGGTTCTGTCAAAACTGCATTGGCTCCCTATTAAACATCGCATAAATTTTAAAATATTGCTGATTACTTACAAAGCACTAAATGGTTTAGCTCCGCAGTACTTGAGCGAGCTCTTAACGCATTATAGTCCGTCACGTCTATTGCGATCTCAAAATTCCGGCCAGTTGATAATACCTAGAATATCAAAATCGACTGCTGGTGGTAGATCCTTCTCCTATTTAGCACCAAAACTCTGGAACAGTCTTCCTACCATTGTCCGGGAAGCAGACACACTCTGTCAGTTCAAAGCCAGATTAAAGACACATCTCTTTGACCTAGCATTCACATAATACATTATAGACTTCTATAATTTAATGTTAGGCTGCATAGATTAGGTCAGCCGGAACCGGGAACACTTCCCATAAATCCTGATGTACTCGTTACATCATGAGAAGAATGGCATCTACGCTAATTTTAGTGTCTGTGTTTATCCCGAGGTTTTCCTGCAGCCTGCCGGATCCAGGCCGTATCCAGATCTGACGAAGGACCTTCGCCTGGACCGATGACAACGCAGTGCTGAAGTGCCAACTAGTCTCTCCCTATGGAGGATCCCTCTACCACTCTACAGATAAGGCGTTGTCGGGAAATTCGTTTCGCGTTCCTACCCCAAAGCAACAAAATAAAATAAAATTCTTTATCAAAATTTATAAGGAAAGACAAGTACTTTGTTTAGGCTTGGCTTGTAGGGAATTCCAAACCTGCGTATTTTCAAACGCACATAACTATAGAACCCATTCTAAATGCGCATGTGAACGCCATCAGCGTTTCTCACAGGTTCGCGTTTAAAGTCTGTGTAGAGGGAATGGTGTCGTCTTAGCGGCCCCTAATTTAATAACAAATGATCGTTGCGACGGAAGCAAATCAATCAAAACTAACTTTAGATGGAAAATAACTTAACTCTGCTATAAAGCCAAAACAATCTCTGTTACCTTAAATTATACGCTTATCTCTGTGAAGCTGCTTTGAAACAATCTACGTTGTTAAAAGCGCTATATAAATGAAGATGACTTGACTTAAAGAAAAGAACAATGACAGCATTGCGAGCACAAACGAACCAGACAGGTTTGTAGACGAGATGGATGGAGAACGCGGCTTGCTTGCGTGACGTCACTAGGCTACTCCTCCAAAGATTTTGTGATGTCTAAAGAATTGAATAATTTATGATGGTTCTTTCTACAGCACAAATCGAGCAGAAACAAAAAGCACAGGTTTGGGGCGATTTGGACGGCATGGGGTGGAGAGTGACGCCACTATCCCGAATCCAATGTGTTATTTCTAAGGAGGGGGAAAAGATACAATGTTCATATCGTAACGGCACAAACCGGCAAACATCGAGCACAGACGAGCGGCACAGTTTTGCAACGATTTGGACCATATGGGGTGGACCGTTATGTAACTGTCCTTAAAAAGTTTATTTATTTTATGTTTAAGAGGGGGTCGTAGTTGCAATGTTTCTTTCAACGGCACAAACGAACGACACCGGTTTGGTGCGATTTAGGTGGGTGGAGAGTGACGTCACTGCCCCGAATTATATTTGTTTTTCTAAAGGAGGGGATATAGATACAATGCTCATTTTAACGGCACAAATCGGCACAAACCGAGCACAGACGAACGACAGTTTTTTGTGCGATTTAGACGAAATGGGATGGAGAGTGACGTCACAGCTCCCAAATAAAATGTGTTTATCTGCGAAAGGAAAATAGATACTGTGTTTGTTTTAATGGCACAAACCGAGCACAAACGAATGACACCGGTTTGGAGCGATTTGAATGACATGGGGTGGAGAGTGACGTCACACAACCAAAAAAATAATGTCCATTATCTCAAACACCAAACCAGCACAAACGTTCGTTTTTGCGGCACAAATCAGCACAAACCATAGGCACAAACGAATGGCATAGGTTTGGAGATTATTTCGTTTTATGGGGTGCCAACTTCACGGAGGTGATTTGTCAGCCGAGGATCAAACTGATCCGTCATCTGGGCTGCGTTCAGCCCCGACAAAACGTTGCACAACGTTTTTTAAACAGAAACGTTGATGCGTTGAACACACTGTTCTGATGACGCAAAAGTTGCAACTATGGCAGCTGAGAAGGCCATTCTTTGTGTTCTTTGTGAAGAATTTTCGGAGCCTGATGAAGTCGGTATAAATATGTGTTTAATACTACAAAATATGCCCGATGTTACAGTTACTGCACTTGCCGCCCAGAACAAAAGAGAACATCCCAATCGAGTGAAGGGATTGCTGAAACTAAAATGGAAACACACATCTTACCTAATTCAGAATAAAACACATCTATTTAGCCTCACATACTGACTTTATTTGTAGTTCATACTGTTTTAATACCCTGTATTTTCTTTCTCATTTTTAGGAAAAGCAATTAATTACCATTTTTTATTTCTATACCAAATGTCATACACTTGCAATGAAGCAAAAAAATATAAACAATTAAAGCTGCAAGCAGCGATGAAAAGGGCCCTCGCACCCCTGCCACCGCCACCCGGCGCCTTTAGGAAATGCCTTAAGATTACACTCACCAAATTTGAAGAGGATCAGATCAAAACTGTAGGAGGAGTTTGTTAAAGTACAACATCAGGAAATGGCAAAAACTGCCCAAAATCTGAGAGGAAGTTCAAAATAGCTGACTTCCTGTTGTGTTTAGGGCTACGCTCCAAGAGACTTTTTTGTAGGTATTGGGTCTTTACATGTATGTACCAAATTTCATACCTGTACGTGAAACGTCGAGCCAGGGCAAAATGTAGGGGCAATAAGTAATTTTGAAAACCACATCACACGTACATTTTTACCACTTCTGAAGCGTGTGCAAAGTTTCATGATTTTTCGAGCACGTTTTGTGTTTGCCACACTTCCTGCTACCAGCAGGTGGCGCTATTGCTATAACCATAATGAGCATGGTCATGTGTTCAGGACAGGACTCTTATCAAACATGTGAAGTTTGGGGCAGATTGAAAATTGTATGCCTGAGTTAATGCAGGCTGTCTGTGGTTGCCTAGCAACATCGGAACTGCAAGCAACATTAATATTGAACTTATCTGATCATGCATATATCACCAAAAGGCCGAAATTGGGTGAACATTTGTCAGGCCGCCGAGGGCACAACCTTCGACGAAAACTCAAGATCTTCGCAATTTAACGTCGCAAAGGCCTTCAGATTACACTCACCAAATTTGAAGAGGATCAGATCAAATCTGTAGGAGGAGTTCGTTAAAGTACAACATCAGGAAATTACGAAAAATGCCCAAAATCTAGGAGGAAGTTCAAAATAGCTCACTTCCTGTTGTGTTTAGGGCTATGCTCCAAGAGACTTTTTTATAAGTATTGGGTCATTACATGTATGTACCAAATTTCATACCTGTGCGTGAAATGTAGAGCCGGGGCAAAATGTGGGGGCAATAATTTACCGAATTTGCCCCACCCAATTTTGAAAACCATATCACACGTACATTTTCACCACTTCTGAAGCGTGTGCAAAGTTTCATGAGTTTTCGAGCATGTTTAGGCCCTCTAAAAAGCAATTCACTTTGGAGAAGAAGAAGAAGAAGAATGAATATAGCTGCGAGCAGCGATTGCGGGCCCAAGCCGGTGGCACTAAAGGCACTAAAGTTACACTAAAGGCACCGGGGTGGCGGTGTCACCAGCTTGGGCCCTCCATCGCTGCTCGCAGCTATATATATATATATATATATATATATATATATATATATATATATATATATATATATATATATATATATATTATCGGACAAGTAATATTCTCTGTCTTGTCACTTTAAATATATATATATATATATATATATAAAATTCAGAGGCCGATTTTGCAAATAAATCCACATTCAAACCAAAATATCTGACTTCCTGTTGGTCAGAGCTAATGACTGTAAATTAGAAACTTGTCCGGCTCGATGAGACCAATATATGTACTGATTTTTGTAACTGTGGGTAAAAGTAACCCCCCCATTTTGTCAAAAGCATTTTGAAAGTGACACAGTTCCTGTTGCCAGTTGGTGGCGCTATAACTTTGACTCACAATAGTTGCATCCATCTGACCGGCCTCTTACCACGAACACACTGCTGAAGTTTCATGAAGATCAGTTCATGTGTGCAGAAGTTATAACACTTCGTGTCTCTCTTTTCTCGCCATAAATTCGTTTCCTCGCCACGGCCAAACCGTTCGAGATATCAAAAATCCGTCCGCAATTTAGCATCCTCAATGTCTTGACTTCATGCACACCGAGATTGGTGGGGATGGGATGAATTTTCTAGGAGGAGTATTTCACATTCCACAGCAAGCGTTTTCCAAACAACCCATAATAGCCGACTTCCTGTTGGGCTGGCGTGAAACTTGACAGAGGGAAAGTTGTTCGGCCCGATGAGATCTATATGTGTACCGAGTTTCATATTAATTCATGCAAGCGTGTTTGATATATGGACCAAGATTTCAGACCCCGTTCAAGGGGGCGCTGTTGAGCCCCCCTGCCACGCCCGTTTCTGAAACTTTTCACATGTCTACTGGCTAATAAATGTGATGTATCTGTCGAGTTTCATCCAATTTCAAGCATGCTAAGAGTCTCAAACGCATCCGAAAAGAATATTAAAGTTTGATGCGTTGCCACGGCAACAGTATCTAAGATATCAATAATCCTTTCACAGGTCTACATCTGCCGTGTGTCTACATTATACACATAAAGTTTGAAGCAAATCGGGTAAACATAAGAGGGTGACTTCAAATAATTTTGAAAGTGACACACTTCCTGCTGCCAGTTGGTGGCGCTATAACTTTGACTCACAATAGTCACATCAATGTGATCGGCCTCTGAAAACGAACACACTGCTGAAGTTTTATCAAGATCAGTTAATGTATGCAGAAGTTATAACACACTTCCTTTTTCTCTTTTCTCGCCATAAATTTGTTTCCTCGCCACGGCCAAACCATTCGAGATATCAAAAATCCGTCCGCAATTTAGCATCCTCAATGTCTTGACTTCACGCTGACCGAGTTTGGTGGGGATCGGATGAATTCTGTAGGAGGAGTACATTAAATTCCACAGCATGCGTTTTTCAAACAACCCTGAATAGCCGACTTCCTGTTGGGCTGGCATAAAACTTAGAGCATGAAAGTTGTTCGGCCCAATGAGATCTATATGTGTACCGAGTTTCATATTATTACATGCAAGCGTGTTTGATTTATGGACCAAGTTTTTGGATGCTGTTCCAGGGGGCGCTGTTGAGCCCCCCTGCCACGCCCGGGTACCAGCTTTAGCCCGGCCCTGATGGCCGCGGGTTCTGACCTGTGTGCAAAGTTTCAAGAGTTTTTGAGCACGTTAAGGGCCCCAAAAGCCCCTGAAACCTTGAAAAACAAAGATTAAATGGAATATACAACCCCCCCCCCCCCACACACACACACACACACAGACACACAGAGAGAGAGAGAAAATTCTCCAGAAAATCCACATTCAAACCAAAATATCTGACTTCCTGGTGGTCTGAGGTTATGACTGTAAATTAGAAAGTTGTCCGGCTTGATGAGAACAATACACCTACCAAGTTTTGTGATTCTAGGAAAAACTAAGCCCCCATTTTTGACTAAAGGTGGCGCTACTGAGCCATTTCACCACTCCCGTTTCTGAAACTTTGCACATGTCTACTGGATAATAAATGTGATGTGTCTGTCGAGTTTCATGCATTTTCAAGCATGTGAAGAGTCTCAAAAGCATCCGAAAACAATATTAAAGTTTAATGCGTTGCCACGGCAACAGTATCTAAGATATCAATAATCCTTTCACAGGTCTACATCTGCCGTGTGTTTACATTATACACATAAAGTTTTAAGCAAATCGGGTAAAAATAAGAGGGTGATTTCAAAGCATTTTGAAAGTGACACACTTCCTGTTGCCAGTTGGTGGCGCTATAACTTTGACTCACAAATGTCACATCCATGTGATCGGCCTCTTACAACTAACACACTGCTGAAGTTTCATCAAGATCAGTTAATGTATGCAGAAGTTATAACACACTTCCTGTTTGAATTATTCGCCATAAATTCGTTTCCTTGCCACGGCCAAACCGTTCGAGATATCAAAAATCCGTCCGCAATTTAGCATCCTCAATGTCTTGACTTCATGCCGACCGAGTTTGGAGGCGAATGGATGAATTTCCTAGGAGGAGTACATCAAATTCCACAGCATGCGTTTCCAAACAACCCATAATAGCTGACTTCCTGTTGGTCTGGCGTAAAACTTAGAGCACGAAAGTTGTTCGGCCCGATGAGGTCTACATGTGTACCGAGTTTCATATTATTACATGCAAGCGTGTCTGATTTATGGACAAGTGTTCGGATCCCGTTCCAGGGGGCGCTGTCGAGGCCCCCTGCCACGCCCGGGTACCAGCTTCAGCCCGGCCCTGATGGCCGCGGGTTCTGACCTGTGTGCAAAATTTCAAGAGTTTTCGAGCATGTTAAGGGCCCCAAAAGTGCCCGAAAGGTTGACAAAATAATAATAATAATAATAATTAAAGCTGCAAGCAGCGATGAAAGGGCCCTCGCACCCGTGCCATCAACACTCGGTGGCTTTAGGAAGACAGAGCATGGTTGGGAAATGTACATTTAAGGAGGTATATATAGTAAGAGTATGTCAAAGTCAGTTACAAAATGTTTTGTATAATGGTGATAATAGCATGCTTCATGACTCAGCTAAGTGTTGCTAGCATGTTTAGTCTGTTTCTAGCATGCTTAGTACACAATAATTATGTGGTTAGTACTGCATTACGGTGTTAACCATGTCAGTTTCTGTTGCCAGTAGGTGGCGTTATGGCTATAACTGAATATGAGCATGGATGTGTGTTCAGGACAGAACTCTTATCAAACGTGTGAAGTTTGGTGCAAATTGGACATTGCCTTCTTGAGTAACAACAAAGTCATGTTTCATTGAATTAACATTCTTTAGCACTTAGCTAAGCATTGTTAGCATGTTTTAACATGTTTCTAGCATGTTTAGAACTCAATGGCATTTTTAACATGTTGCTAGAACGGCATAAAAGTGTTAAACATGTCACTTCCTGTTGCCAGTAGGTGGCGCTATTACTATAACTGAATTTGAGCATAGACATGTGTTCAGGCCATGATTCTTATCAAATGTGTGAAGTTTGGGGCAGATTGGACATTCCATGCCTGAATTACAGCAAATTCCTATTTAATTGCAATAATAGCATGCTTTAGCACTTAGCTAAGAGTTTGCTAGCATGTTTTAGCATGTTTCTAGTATGTTGTTAGCATGTTTAGCACTTGCTGGCACTTTTTTATATGTTATTAGGAGTCCATAACAGTGTTAAACATGTCACTTCCTGCTGCCAGCAGGTGGCGCTATGACTGTAAGCATGATCATGTGTTCAGGACAGAACGCTTATCAAAAGTGTGAAGTTTGGGGCAGATTGGACATTCCTTGCCTGAGTTACAGCAAATTCATATTTAATTGCAGTAATATCATTCTTTAGCACTTAGCTAAGTGTTTGCTAGTATGTTTTAGCAAGTCTCTAGTATGTTGGTAGGATGTTTAGCACCTACTTGCATTTTTTTATATGTTATTAGGAGTCAAGAACAGTGTTAAACGTCACTTCCTGTTGCCAGCAGGTGGCACTATGACTATAACTAAATATGAGCATGGACATGTGTTCAAGAGATAACTCTTATCAAACGTGTGAAGTTTGGGGTAGATTGTACATTGCCTTCTTGAGTAACAACAAAGTCCTGTTTCATTGAATTAGCATGGTTTAGCACTTAGCTAAGTACTGCTAGCATGTTTTAACATGTTTCTAGCATGTATAGAACTCAATGGCATTTTTAACATGTTGCTAGAACGGCATCAAAGTGTTAAACATGTCACTTCCTGTTGCCAGTAGGTGGTGCTATTACTATAACTGAATTTGAGCATAGACATGTGTTCAGGCCATGATTCTTATCAAATGTGTGAAGTTTGGGGCAGATTGGACATTACATGCCTGAGTTACAGCAAATTCCTATTTAATTGCAGTAATAGCATGCTTTAGCACTTAGCTAAGTGTTTGCTAGCATGTTTCTAGTATGTTGCTAACCTGTTTAGCACTTGTTGGCTCTTTTTTATATGTTATTAGGAGACCACAAGAGTGTTAAACATGTCACTTCCTGTTACCAGTAGGTGGCGCTATTACTATAACTGAATTTTCTCATGTAGATGTGTTCAGGACAGAACGCTTATCAAAAGTGTGAAGTTTGGGGCAGATTGGACATTCCATGCCTGAGTTACAGCAAATTCCTATTTAATTGCAATAATAGCATGCTTTAGCACTTAGCTAAGAGTTTGCTAGCATGTTTTAGCATGCTTCTATTATGTTGTTAGCATGTTTAGCACTTGCTGGCACTTTTTTATATGTTATTAGGAGTCCATATCAGTGTTAAACATGTCACTTCCTGTTGCCAGCAGGTGGCGCTATGACTGTAACTGAATATGAGCATGGTCATGTGTTCAGGACAGAACGCTTATCAAAAGTGTGAAGTTTGGGGCAGATTGGACATTCCATGCCTGAGTTACAGCAACTTCCTGTTTCATGGCGAAACATCGAAATTTGTCAGGCCGCCGAGGACCCGCCCTTTGACGAAAACTCAAGATCTTCGCAATTTAACGTCGCAAAGGCCTTAAGATTACACTCACCAAATTTGAAGATGATCAGATTAAAACTGTAGGAGGAGTTCGTTAAAGTACGAGGCCTGAAAATGGCAAAAACTGCACAAAAATCTGAGAGGAAGTTCAAAATGGCTGACTTCCTGTTGTGTTTAGGGCTATGCTCCAAGAGACTTTTTTGTAGGTATTAGGTCATTACATGTATGTACCGAATTTCGTGCACGTACGTGGAACGTTGCGGGAGGCGCACTCCGTTGAACTTTTATAGGTGGCGCTATCGAGCCATTTTGCCCCGTCCAATTCTGAAACCTATATCAGATGTAAATTTTCGCCAGTTCTGACGCGTGTGCAAAGTTTCGTGAGTTTTCGAGCATGTTTAGGCCCTCAAAAATGCAATTAAATGCGGAGAAGAAGAAGAAGAATAATAATTAAAGCTGCAAGCAGCGATGAAAGGGCCCTCGCACCCGTGCCATCAACACTCGGTGGCTTTAGGAAGGCAGAGCATGGTTGGGAAATGTACATTTAAGGAGGTATATATAGTAAGAGTATGTCAAAGTCAGTTACAAAATGTTTTGTATAATGGTGATAATAGCATGCTTCATGACTCAGCTAAGTGTTGCTAGCATGTTCAGTCTGTTTCTAGCATGCTTAGTACACAATAATTATGTGGTTAGTACTGCATTACTGTGTTAACCATGTCAGTTTCTGTTGCCAGTAGGTGGCGTTATGACTATAACTGAATATGAGCATGGATGTGTGTTCAGGACAGAACTCTTATCAAACATGTGAAGTTTGGTGCAAATTGGACATTGCCTTCTTGAGTAACAACAAAGTCATGTTTCATTGAATTAGCATTCTTTAGAACTTAGCTAAGCATTGTTAGCATGTTTTAACATGTTGCTAGAACGGCATCAACGTGTTAAACATGTCACTTCCTGTTGCCAGTTGGTGGCGCTATTACTATAACTGAACATTCTCATGTAGATGTGTTCAGGCCATGACTCTTATCAAAAGTGTGAAGTTTGGGGCAGATTGGACATTCCATGCCTGAGTTACAGCAAATTCCTATTTAATTGCAATAATAGCATGCTTTAGCACTTGGCTAAGAGTTTGCTAGCATGTTTTAGCATGTTTCTAGTATGTTGTTAGCATGTTTAACACTTGCTGGCACTTTTTTATATGTTATTAGGAGTCCACAACAGTGTTAAACATGTCACTTCCTGTTGCCAGCAGGTGGCGCTATGACTGTAACTGAATATAAGCATGGTCATGTGTTCAGGACAGAACGCTTATCAAAAGTGTGAAGTTTGGGGCAGATTGGACATTCCATGCCTGAGTTACAGCAAATTCATATTTAATTGCAGTAATATCATTCTTTAGCACTTAGCTAAGTGTTTGCTATTATGTTTTAGCATGTCTCTAGTATGTTGGTAGGATGTTTAGCACCTACTGGCATTTTTTTATATGTTATTAGGAGTCAAGAACAGTGTTAAACGTCACTTCCTGTTGCCAGCAGGTGGCGCTATGACTATAACTAAATATGAGCATGGACATGTGTTCAAGAGATAACTCTTATCAAACGTGTGACGTTTGGGGTAGATTGTACATTGCCTTCTTGAGTAACAACAAAGTCCTGTTTCATTGAATTAGCATGCTTTAGCACTTAGCTAAGTATTGCTAGCATGTTTTAATATGTTTCTAGCATGTTTAGAACTCAATGGCATTTTTAACATGTTGCTAGAACGGCATCAACGTGTTAAACATGTCACTTCCTGTTGCCAGTAGGTGGCGCTATTACTATAACTGAATTTGAGCATAGGCATGCGTTCAGGCCATGATTCTTATCAAACATGTGAAGTTTGGGGCAGATTGGACGTTCCATGCCTGAGTTACAGCAAATTCCTATTTAATTGCAGTAATAGCATGCTTTATCACTTAGCTAAGTGTTTGCTAGCATGTTTCTAGTATGTTGCTAACCTGTTTAGCACTTGCTGGCTCTTTTATATATGTTATTAGGAGACCACAACAGTGTTAAACATGTCACTTCCTGTTGACAGCAGGTGGCGCTATTACTATAACTGAATATTCTCATGTAGATGTGTTCAGGCCATGACTCTTATCAAACGTGTGAAGTTTGGGGCAGATTGGACATTCCATGCCTGTGTTACAGCAAATTCCTATTTAATTGCAGCAATAGCATGCTTTAGCACTTAGCTAAGTGTTTGCTAGCATGTTTTAGCATGTTTCTAGTATGTTGTTAGCATGTTTAGCACTTGCTGGCACTTTTTTTATATGTTTTTATATGTCCACAACAGTGTTTAACATGTCACTTCCTGTTGCCAGCAGGTGGCACTATGACTGTAACTGAATATGAGCATGGTCATGTGTTCAGGACAGAACGTTTATTAAAAGTGTGAAGTTTGGCGCATATTGGACATTGCCTTCTTGAGTAACAACAACATCCTGTTTCATTGAATTAGCATGCTTTAGCACTTAGCTAAGTATTGCTAGCATGTTTTAACATGTTTCTAGCATGTTTAGACCTCAATGGCATTTTTAACATGTTGCTAGAATGGCATCAACGTGTTAAACATGACACTTCCTGTTGCCAGTAGGTGGCGCTATTACTATAACTGAATATTATCATGTAGATGTGTTCAGGACAGAACGCTTATCAAAAGTGTGAAGTTTGGGGCAGATTGGACATTCCATGCCTGAGTTACAGCAAATTCCTATTTAATTGCAATAATAGCATGCTTTAGCACTTAGCTAAGAGTTTGCTAGCATGTTTTAGCATGCTTCTAGTATGTTGTTAGCATGTTTCGCACTTGCTGGCACTTTTTTATATGTTATTAGGAGTCCATAACAGTGTTAAACATGTCACTTCCTGTTGCCAGCAGGTGGCGCTATGACTATAACTGAATATGAGCATGGCCATGTGTTCAGGACAGAACTCTTATCAAACGTGTGAAGTTTGGGGGAGATTGGACATTCCATGCCTGAGTTACAGCAACTTCCTGTTTCATGGCGAAACATCGAAATTTGTAAGGCCGCCGAGGACCCGCCCTTCGACGAAAACTCAAGATCTTCGCAATTTAACGTCGCAAAGGCCTTAAGATTACACTCACCAAATTTGAAGATGATCAGATTAAAACTGTAGGAGGAGTTCGTTAAAGTACGAGGCCTGAAAATGGCAAAAACTGCACAAAAATCTGAGAGGAAGTTCAAAATGGCTGACTTCCTGTTGTGTTTAGGGCTATGCTCCAAGAGACTTTTTTGTAGGTATTAGGTCATTACACGTATGTACCGAATTTCGTGCACGTACGTGGAACGTTGCAGGAGGCGCACTCCGTTGAACTTTTATAGGTGGCGCTATCGAGCCATTTTGCCCCGTCCAATTCTGAAACCTATATCAGATGTAAATTTTCGCCAGTTCTGACGCGTGTGCAAAGTTTCGTGAGTTTTCGCGCATGTTTAGGCCCTCAAAAATGCAATTCAATGCGGAGAAGAATAATAATAATAATAATAAACAGAGCAATTCCAAGAGGGTCCTCACACCATCGGTGCTCGGGCCCTAATAATAATTAAAGCTGCAAGCAGCGATGAAAGGGCCCTCGCACCCGTGCCATCAACACTCGGTGGCTTTAGGAAGACAGAGCATGGTTGGGAAATGTACATTTAAGGAGGTATATATAGTAAGAGTATGTCAAAGTCAGTTACAAAATGTTTTGTATAATGGTGATAATAGCATGCTTCATGACTCAGCTAAGTGTTGCTAGCATGTTTAGTCTGTTTCTAGCATGCTTAGTACACAATAATTATGTGGTTAGTACTGCATTACGGTGTTAACCATGTCAGTTTCTGTTGCCAGTAGGTGGCGTTATGGCTATAACTGAATATGAGCATGGATGTGTGTTCAGGACAGAACTCTTATCAAACGTGTGAAGTTTGGTGCAAATTGGACATTGCCTTCTTGAGTAACAACAAAGTCATGTTTCATTGAATTAACATTCTTTAGCACTTAGCTAAGCATTGTTAGCATGTTTTAACATGTTTCTAGCATGTTTAGAACTCAATGGCATTTTTAACATGTTGCTAGAACGGCATAAAAGTGTTAAACATGTCACTTCCTGTTGCCAGTAGGTGGCGCTATTACTATAACTGAATTTGAGCATAGACATGTGTTCAGGCCATGATTCTTATCAAATGTGTGAAGTTTGGGGCAGATTGGACATTCCATGCCTGAATTACAGCAAATTCCTATTTAATTGCAATAATAGCATGCTTTAGCACTTAGCTAAGAGTTTGCTAGCATGTTTTAGCATGTTTCTAGTATGTTGTTAGCATGTTTAGCACTTGCTGGCACTTTTTTATATGTTATTAGGAGTCCATAACAGTGTTAAACATGTCACTTCCTGCTGCCAGCAGGTGGCGCTATGACTGTAAGCATGATCATGTGTTCAGGACAGAACGCTTATCAAAAGTGTGAAGTTTGGGGCAGATTGGACATTCCTTGCCTGAGTTACAGCAAATTCATATTTAATTGCAGTAATATCATTCTTTAGCACTTAGCTAAGTGTTTGCTAGTATGTTTTAGCAAGTCTCTAGTATGTTGGTAGGATGTTTAGCACCTACTTGCATTTTTTTATATGTTATTAGGAGTCAAGAACAGTGTTAAACGTCACTTCCTGTTGCCAGCAGGTGGCGCTATGACTATAACTAAATATGAGCATGGACATGTGTTCAAGAGATAACTCTTATCAAACGTGTGAATTTTGGGGTAGATTGTACATTGCCTTCTTGAGTAACAACAAAGTCCTGTTTCATTGAATTAGCATGGTTTAGCACTTAGCTAAGTACTGCTAGCATGTTTTAACATGTTTCTAGCATGTATAGAACTCAATGGCATTTTTAACATGTTGCTAGAACGGCATCAAAGTGTTAAACATGTCACTTCCTGTTGCCAGTAGGTGGTGCTATTACTATAACTGAATTTGAGCATAGACATGTGTTCAGGCCATGATTCTTATCAAATGTGTGAAGTTTGGGGCAGATTGGACATTACATGCCTGAGTTACAGCAAATTCCTATTTAATTGCAGTAATAGCATGCTTTAGCACTTAGCTAAGTGTTTGCTAGCATGTTTCTAGTATGTTGCTAACCTGTTTAGCACTTGTTGGCTCTTTTTTATATGTTATTAGGAGACCACAAGAGTGTTAAACATGTCACTTCCTGTTACCAGTAGGTGGCGCTATTACTATAACTGAATTTTCTCATGTAGATGTGTTCAGGACAGAACGCTTATCAAAAGTGTGAAGTTTGGGGCAGATTGGACATTCCATGCCTGAGTTACAGCAAATTCCTATTTAATTGCAATAATAGCATGCTTTAGCACTTAGCTAAGAGTTTGCTAGCATGTTTTAGCATGCTTCTAGTATGTTGTTAGCATGTTTCGCACTTGCTGGCACTTTTTTATATGTTATTAGGAGTCCATAACAGTGTTAAACATGTCACTTCCTGTTGCCAGCAGGTGGCGCTATGACTATAACTGAATATGAGCATGGCCATGTGTTCAGGACAGAACTCTTATCAAACGTGTGAAGTTTGGGGGAGATTGGACATTCCATGCCTGAGTTACAGCAACTTCCTGTTTCATGGCGAAACATCGAAATTTGTAAGGCCGCCGAGGACCCGCCCTTCGACGAAAACTCAAGATCTTCGCAATTTAACGTCGCAAAGGCCTTAAGATTACACTCACCAAATTTGAAGATGATCAGATTAAAACTGTAGGAGGAGTTCGTTAAAGTACGAGGCCTGAAAATGGCAAAAACTGCACAAAAATCTGAGAGGAAGTTCAAAATGGCTGACTTCCTGTTGTGTTTAGGGCTATGCTCCAAGAGACTTTTTTGTAGGTATTAGGTCATTACACGTATGTACCGAATTTCGTGCACGTACGTGGAACGTTGCAGGAGGCGCACTCCGTTGAAATTTTATAGGTGGCGCTATCGAGCCATTTTGCCCCGTCCAATTCTGAAACCTATATCAGATGTAAATTTTCGCCAGTTCTGACGCGTGTGCAAAGTTTTGTGAGTTTTCGCGCATGTTTAGGCCCTCAAAAATGCAATTCAATGCGGAGAAGAATAATAATAATAATTAAAGCTGCAAGCAGCGATGAAAAGGGCCCTCGCACCCCTGCCACCGCCACCCGGCACCTTTAGGAAAGGCCTTAAGATTACACTCACCAAATTTGAAGAGGATCAGATCAAAACTGTAGGAGTTTGTTAAAGTACAACATCAGGAAATGGCAAAAACTGCCCAAAATCTGACAGGAAGTTCAAAATAACTGACTTCCTGTTGTGTTTAGGGCTATGCTCCAAGAGACTTTTTTGTAGGTATTGGGTCTTTACATGTGTGTACCAAATTTCATACCTGTACGTGAAACGTCGAGCCGGGGCAAAATGTAGGGGCAATAAGTAAGCCATTTTGCCCCACCCAATTTTTAAAACCACATCACACGTAAATTGTCACCACTTCTGAAGCGTGTGCAAAGTTTCATGATTTTTCGAGCACGTTTTGTATTTGCCACACTTCCTGCTACCAGCAGGTGGTGCTATTGCTATAATCATAATGAGCATTGGCATGTGTTCAGGACAGGACTCTTATCAAACATGTGAAGTTTGTGGCAGATTGAAAATTGTATGCCTGAGTTACTGCAGGCTGTCTGTGGTTGCCTAGCAACATCAGAACTGCAAGCAACATTAATATTGAACTTATCTGATCATGCATATATCACCAAAAGGCCGAAATTGGGTGAACTAGTGCAAAAAATGCCCGTGCAAAATCAGTTTTTGTGTGTGTTTTTAGTAATTGTTGGTTTGGTGTGTGCTCATTGTTACAATTACACAGCAAAAGTTCAGTGACATTTTTATTTGTGCATGGTAAAAAGCACACAGTGAACTCCGAGAAAACGCTATGCTTGAGCAAACAGTTTGTGAATAGGCAACTACAAATGATGCCCGTGAAAGAGACTGTGAACGCATTGAATAGGATATGTTTAGTTGGTGAATAGCATAGGCTACTATTACACAGTAGCGACAACGTTAAGCGCACCAGAATGAAATATAATATTCAGAAGTAAACACTAACAGCATAGCTGACTTACAGATTCAGTTTACATCCACAAATGAATAAGCACCTCGATTCAGGGAGCAGTGCAAAGTGCCCGTGCAAAATCAGTTTTTGTGAGCTGATCGCCGTCAAAAAAGTTCAGGAGATATTTCTTGCGATGGCAATATGATCAAAAATAACTTTATATTGATTCAATGGATTAATAGCATTTAAAAAAAAAAAAAAAAAGTCATGAATTTATTGCATTTTTGGGAAAAAATAATCCGTTTTTATAATAAATCTTAAAAAATTCAAATCCAGATTTTGATTTTCAATGTTGTTATAACCTAAAGATGCTATGTGAAAGTTTGAAACAGAAAATAGTGGTTTTCACACATTTAGTGGTTATCTCACATTCGAGAGATATGCGAATAACACACAGACAGACAGACGGACGTTTCTGTAATTTATAGATAGATGGATTTATCACGTTCGGGAACCAAACTATAATATTCAGAAGTAAACAGTGTAGCTGACTGAGTGTTTATGTCAGAATGTTTATTTTTAAACCACAGCCTTCTTGGGGCTTCTTTGACCGATACAACTCTCTAATGTCAGAATGTTTATTTTTAAACCACAACCTTCTAAAAATGATATATTTAACGATATCTTTTGCATTTCTCATCCAAACAATGTCAAACTTGGCACTGCACTTACTCGTGCCCGTGGCAAGACACCTGTCGAGTTTGAAATCAATCGGACTAACGGTTCGAGAGATATGCGAGGAACAGACACACACACACACAGACAGACAGACAGACAGACGTTCCTGTAATTTATAGATAGATGTTTGTCAGGCCGCCGAGGGCACACCCTTCGACGAAAACTCTAGATCTTCGCAATTTAACGTCACAAAGGCCTTAAGATTACACTCACCAAATTTGAAGAGTATCAGATCAAATCTGTAGGAGGAGTTCGTTAAAGTACAACATCAGGAAATTACGAAAAATGCCCAAAATCCAGGAGGAAGTTCAAAATAGCTCACTTCCTGTTGTGTTTAGGGCTATGCTCCAAGAGACTTTTCTGTAGGTATTGGGTCATTACATGTATGTACCAAATTTCATACCTGTACGTGAAACCAGGAGCCGGGGCAAAATGTGGGGGCAATAATTTACCGAATTTGCCCCCCCCAATTCTGAAAACCATATCACACGTAAATTTTCACCACTTCTGAAGCGTGTGCAAAGTTTCATGAGTTTTCGAGCATGTTTAGGCCCTCTAAAAAGCGATTCACTTTGGAGAAGAAGAATAATAATAAACGGAGCAAAAACAATAGGGTCCTCTCACCATCGGTGCTCGGGCCCTAATAATTAAAGCTGCAAGCAGCGATGAAAGGGCCCTCGCACCCCTGCCACCGCCACCCGGCGCCTTTAGGAAATGCCTTAAGATTACACTCACCAAATTTGAAGAGGATCAGATCAAAACTGTAGGAGGAGTTTGTTAAAGTACAACATCAGGAAATGGCAAAAACTGCCCAAAATCTGAGAGGAAGTTCAAAATAGCTGACTTCCTGTTGTGTTTAGGGCTACGCGCCAAGAGACTTTTTTGTAGGTATTGGGTCTTTACATGTATGTACCAAATTTCATACCTGTACGTGAAACCAGGAGCCGGGGCAAAATATAGGGGCAATAAGTAAGCCATTTTGCCCCACCCAATTTTGAAAACCACATCACACGTAAATTTTCACCACATCTGAAGCGTGTGCAAAGTTTCATGATTTTTCGAGCACGTTTTGTATTTGCCACACTTCCTGCTACCAGCAGGTGGCGCTATTGCTATAACCATAATGAGCATGGTCATGTGTTCAGGACAGGACTCTTATCAAACATGTGAAGTTTGGGGCAGATTGAAAAATGTATGGCTGAGTTACTGCAGGCTGTCTGTGGTTGCCTAGCAACATCGGAACTGCAAGCAACATTATTATTGAACTTATCTGATCATGCATATATCACCAAAAGGCTGAAATTGGGTGAACGTTTGTCAGGCCGCCGATGGCACACCCTTCGACGAAAACTCAAGATCTTCGCAATTTAACGTCGCAAAGGCCTTCAGATTACACTCACCAAATTTGAAGAGGATCAGATCAAAACTGTAGGAGGAGTTCGTTAAAGTACAACATCAGGAAATTACGAAAAATGCCCAAAATCTAGGAGGAAGTTCAAAATAGCTCACTTCCTGTTGTGTTTAGGGCTATGCTCCAAGAGACTTTTTTGTAGGTATTGGGTCATTACATGTATGTACCAAATTTCATACCTGTGCGTGAAACCAGGAGCCGGGGCAAAATGTGGGGGCAATAATTTACCGAATTTGCCCCACCCAATTTTGAAAACCATATCACACGTAAATTTTCACCACTTCTGAAGCGTGTGCAAAGTTTCATGAGTTTTCGAGCATGTTTAGGCCCTCTAAAAAGCGATTCACTTTGGAGAAGAATAATAATAATAATAATTAAAGCTGCAAGCAGCGATGGAAAGGGCCCTCGCACCCCTGCCACCGCCACCCGGCACCTTTAGGAAAGGCCTTAAGATTACACTCACCAAATTTGAAGAGGATCAGATCAAAACTGTAGGAGGAGTTTGTTAAAGTACAACATCAGGAAATGGCAAAAACTGCCCAAAATCTGAGAGGAAGTTCAAAATAGCTGACTTCCTGTTGTGTTTAGGGCTACGCTCCAAGAGACTTTTTTGTAGGTATTGGGTCATTACATGTATGTACCAAATTTCATACCTGTACGTGAAACGTCGAGCCAGGGCAAAATGTAGGGGCAATAATTAAGCCATTTTGCCCCACCCAATTTTGAAAACCATATCACACGTAAATTTTCACCACTTCTGAAGCGTGTGCAAAGTTTCATGATTTTTCGAGCACGTTTTGTATTTGCCACACTTCCTGCTACCAGCAGGTGGCGCTATTGCTATAACCAAATATGAGCATGGTCATGTGTTCAGGACAGGACTCTTATCAAACATGTGAAGTTTGGGGCAGATTGGAAATTGTATGCCTAAGTTACTGCAGGCTGTCTGTGGTTGCCTAGCAACATCGGAACTGCAAGCAACATTAATATTGAACTTATCTGATCATGCATATATCACCAAAAGGCCGAAATTGGGTGAACTAGTGCAAAAAATGCCCGTGCAAAATCAGTTTTTGTGTGTGTTTTTAGTAATTGTTGGTTTGGTGTGTGCTCATTGTTACAATTACACAGCAAAAGTTCAGTGACATTTTTATTTGTGCATGGTAAAAAGCACACAGTGAACTCTGAGAAAACGCTATGCTTGAGCAAACAGTTTGTGAATAGGCAACTACAAATGATGCCCGTGAAAGAGACTGTGAACGCATTGAATAGGATATGTTTAGTTGGTGAATAGCATAGGCTACTATTACACAGTAGCGACAACGTTAAGCGCACCAGAATGAAATATAATATTCAGAAGTAAACACTAACAGCATAGCTGACTTACAGATTCAGTTTACATCCACAAATGAATAAGCACCTCGATTCAGGGAGCAGTGCAAAGTGCCCGTGCAAAATCAGTTTTTGTGAGCTGATCGCCGTCAAAAAAGTTCAGGAGATATTTCTTGCGATGGCAATATGATCAAAAATAACTTTATATTGATTCAATGGATTAATTGCATTTTGAAAAAAAAAAAAAAAGTCATGAATTTATTGCATTTTTGGGAAAAAATAATCCGTTTTTATAATAAATCTTAAAAAATTCAAATCCAGATTTTGATTTTCAATGTTGTTATAACCTAAAGATGCTATGTGAAAGTTTGAAACAGAAAATAGTGGTTTTCACACATTTAGTGGTTATCTCACATTCGAGAGATATGCGAATAACACACAGACAGACAGACGGACGTTTCTGTAATTTATAGATAGATGGATTTATCACGTTCGGGAACCAAACTATAATATTCAGAAGTAAACAGTGTAGCTGACTGAGTGTTTATGTCAGAATGTTTATTTTTAAACCACAGCCTTCTTGGGGCTTCTTTGACCGATACAACTCTCTAATGTCAGAATGTTTATTTTTAAACCACAACCTTCTAAAAATGATATATTTAACGATATCTTTTGCATTTCTCATCCAAACAATGTCAAACGTGGCACTGCACTTACTCGTGCCCGTGGCGAGACACCTGTCGAGTTTGAAATCAATCGGACTAACGGTTCGAGAGATATGCGAGGAACAGACACACACACACACAGACAGACAGACAGACAGACGTTCCTGTAATTTATAGATAGATGTTTGTCAGGCCGCCGAGGGCACACCCTTCGACGAAAACTCTAGATCTTCGCAATTTAACGTCACAAAGGCCTTAAGATTACACTCACCAAATTTGAAGAGTATCAGATCAAATCTGTAGGAGGAGTTCGTTAAAGTACAACATCAGGAAATTACGAAAAATGCCCAAAATCCAGGAGGAAGTTCAAAATAGCTCACTTCCTGTTGTGTTTAGGGCTATGCTCCAAGAGACTTTTCTGTAGGTATTGGGTCATTACATGTATGTACCAAATTTCATACCTGTACGTGAAACCAGGAGCCGGGGCAAAATGTGGGGGCAATAATTTACCGAATTTGCCCCCCACAATTCTGAAAACCATATCACACGTAAATTTTCACCACTTCTGAAGCGTGTGCAAAGTTTCATGAGTTTTCGAGCATGTTTAGGCCCACTAAAAAGCGATTCACTTTGGAGAAGAAGAATAATAATAAACGGAGCAAAAACAATAGGGTCCTCTCACCATCGGTGCTCGGGCCCTAATAAACGGAGCAAAAACAATAGGGTCCTCTCACCATCGGTGCTCGGGCCCTAATAAACAGAGCAATTCCAAGAGGGTCCTCACACCATCGGTGCTCGGGCCCTAATTAAAGCTGCAAGCAGCGATGAAAGGGCCCTCGCACCCGTGCCATCAACACTCGGTGGCTTTAGGAAGGCAGAGCATGGTTGGGAAATGTACATTTAAGGAGGTATATATAGTAAGAGTATGTCAAAGTCAGTTACAAAATGTTTTGTATAATGGTGATAATAGCATGCTTCATGACTCAGCTAAGTGTTGCTAGCATGTTCAGTCTGTTTCTAGCATGCTTAGTACACAATAATTATGTGGTTAGTACTGCATTACTGTGTTAACCATGTCAGTTTCTGTTGCCAGTAGGTGGCGTTATGACTATAACTGAATATGAGCATGGATGTGTGTTCAGGACAGAACTCTTATCAAACATGTGAAGTTTGGTGCAAATTGGACATTGCCTTCTTGAGTAACAACAAAGTCATGTTTCATTGAATTAGCATTCTTTAGAACTTAGCTAAGCATTGTTAGCATGTTTAAACATGTTGCTAGAACGGCATCAACGTGTTAAACATGTCACTTCCTGTTGCCAGTTGGTGGCGCTATTACTATAACTGAACATTCTCATGTAGATGTGTTCAGGCCATGACTCTTATCAAAAGTGTGAAGTTTGGGGCAGATTGGACATTCCATGCCTGAGTTACAGCAAATTCCTATTTAATTGCAATAATAGCATGCTTTAGCACTTGGCTAAGAGTTTGCTAGCATGTTTTAGCATGTTTCTAGTATGTTGTTAGCATGTTTAACACTTGCTGGCACTTTTTTATATGTTATTAGGAGTCCACAACAGTGTTAAACATGTCACTTCCTGTTGCCAGCAGGTGGCGCTATGACTGTAACTGAATATAAGCATGGTCATGTGTTCAGGACAGAACGCTTATCAAAAGTGTGAAGTTTGGGGCAGATTGGACATTCCATGCCTGAGTTACAGCAAATTCATATTTAATTGCAGTAATATCATTCTTTAGCACTTAGCTAAGTGTTTGCTATTATGTTTTAGCATGTCTCTAGTATGTTGGTAGGATGTTTAGCACCTACTGGCATTTTTTTATATGTTATTAGGAGTCAAGAACAGTGTTAAACGTCACTTCCTGTTGCCAGCAGGTGGCGCTATGACTATAACTAAATATGAGCATGGACATGTGTTCAAGAGATAACTCTTATCAAACGTGTGACGTTTGGGGTAGATTGTACATTGCCTTCTTGAGTAACAACAAAGTCCTGTTTCATTGAATTAGCATGCTTTAGCACTTAGCTAAGTATTGCTAGCATGTTTTAATATGTTTCTAGCATGTTTAGAACTCAATGGCATTTTTAACATGTTGCTAGAACGGCATCAACGTGTTAAACATGTCACTTCCTGTTGCCAGTAGGTGGCGCTATTACTATAACTGAATTTGAGCATAGGCATGCGTTCAGGCCATGATTCTTATCAAACATGTGAAGTTTGGGGCAGATTGGACGTTCCATGCCTGAGTTACAGCAAATTCCTATTTAATTGCAGTAATAGCATGCTTTATCACTTAGCTAAGTGTTTGCTAGCATGTTTCTAGTATGTTGCTAACCTGTTTAGCACTTGCTGGCTCTTTTATATATGTTATTAGGAGACCACAACAGTGTTAAACATGTCACTTCCTGTTGACAGCAGGTGGCGCTATTACTATAACTGAATATTCTCATGTAGATGTGTTCAGGCCATGACTCTTATCAAACGTGTGAAGTTTGGGGCAGATTGGACATTCCATGCCTGTGTTACAGCAAATTCCTATTTAATTGCAGCAATAGCATGCTTTAGCACTTAGCTAAGTGTTTGCTAGCATGTTTTAGCATGTTTCTAGTATGTTGTTAGCATGTTTAGCACTTGCTGGCACTTTTTTTATATGTTTTTATATGTCCACAACAGTGTTTAACATGTCACTTCCTGTTGCCAGCAGGTGGCACTATGACTGTAACTGAATATGAGCATGGTCATGTGTTCAGGACAGAACGTTTATTAAAAGTGTGAAGTTTGGCGCATATTGGACATTGCCTTATTGAGTAACAACAACATCCTGTTTCATTGAATTAGCATGCTTTACCACTTAGCTAAGTATTGCTAGCATGTTTTAACATTAGCTAGCATGTTTTAACATGTTTCTAGCATGTTTAGACCTCAATGGCATTTTTAACATGTTGCTAGAATGGCATCAACGTGTTAAACATGACACTTCCTGTTGCCAGTAGGTGGCGCTATTACTATAACTGAATATTATCATGTAGATGTGTTCAGGACAGAACGCTTATCAAAAGTGTGAAGTTTGGGGCAGATTGGACATTCCATGCCTGAGTTACAGCAAATTCCTATTTAATTGCAATAATAGCATGCTTTAGCACTTAGCTAAGAGTTTGCTAGCATGTTTTAGCATGCTTCTAGTATGTTGTTAGCATGTTTAGCACTTGCTGGCACTTTTTTATATGTTATTAGGAGTCCATAACAGTGTTAAACATGTCACTTCCTGTTGCCAGCAGGTGGCGCTATGACTATAACTGAATATGAGCATGGCCATGTGTTCAGGACAGAACTCTTATCAAACGTGTGAAGTTTGGGGCAGATTGGACATTCCATGCCTGAGTTACAGCAACTTCCTGTTTCATGGCGAAACATCGAAATTTGTAAGGCCGCCGAGGACCCGCCCTTCGACGAAAACTCAAGATCTTCGCAATTTAACGTCGCAAAGGCCTTAAGATTACACTCACCAAATTTGAAGATGATCAGATTAAAACTGTAGGAGGAGTTCGTTAAAGTACGAGGCCTGAAAATGGCAAAAACTGCACAAAAATCTGAGAGGAAGTTCAAAATGGCTGACTTCCTGTTGTGTTTAGGGCTATGCTCCAAGAGACTTTTTTGTAGGTATTAGGTCATTACACATATGTACCGAATTTCGTGCACGTACGTTGAACGTTGCGGGAGGCGCACTCCGTTGAACTTTTATAGGTGGCGCTATCGAGCCATTTTGCCCCGTCCAATTCTGAAACCTATATCAGATGTAAATTTTCGCCAGTTCTGACGCGTGTGCAAAGTTTCGTGAGTTTTCGCGCATGTTTAGGCCCTCAAAAATGCAATTCAATGCGGAGAATAATAATAATAATAATAATAATTAAAGCTGCAAGCAGCGATGAAAGGGCCCTCGCACCCCTGCCACCGCCACCCGGCGCCTTTAGGAAATGCCTTAAGATTACACTCACCAAATTTGAAGAGAATCAGATCAAAACTGTAGGAGGAGTATGTTAAAGTACAACATCAGGAAATTACGAAAAATGTCCAAAATCTAGGAAGAAGTTCAAAATAGATCACTTCCTGTTGTGTTTAGGGCTATGCTCCAAGAGACTTTTCTGTAGGTATTGGGTCAATACATGCATGTACCAAATTTCATACCTGTACGTGAAACCAGGAGCCAGGGTAAAATGTGGGGGCAATAATTTACCGAATTTGCCCCCCCAATTCTGAAAACCATATCACACGTAAATTTTCACCACTTCTGAGGCGTGTGCAAAGTTTCATGATTTTTCGAGCATGTTTTGTATTTGCCACACTTCCTGCTACCAGCAGGTGGCGCTATTCCTATAACCTAATATGAGCTTGGTCATGTGTTCAGGACAGGACTCTTATCAAACATGTGAAGTTTGGGACAGATTGAAAAATGTATGGCTGAGTTACTGCAGGCTGTCTGTGGTTGCCTAGCAACATCGGAACTGCAAGCAACATTATTATTGAACTTATCTGATCATGCATATATCACCAAAAGGCCGAAATTGGGTGAACGTTTGTCAGGCCGCCGAGGGCACACCCTTCGACGAAAACTCAAGATCTTCGCAATTTAACGTCGCAAAGGCCTTCAGATTACACTCACCAAATTTGAAGAGGATCAGATCAAAACTGTAGGAGGAGTTCGTTAAAGTACAACATCAGGAAATTACGAAAAATGCCCAAAATCTAGGAGGAAGTTCAAAATAGCTCACTTCCTGTTGTGTTTAGGGCTATGCTCCAAGAGACTTTTTTGTAGGTATTGGGTCATTACATGTATGTACCAAATTTCATACCTGTAAGTGAAACCAGGAGCCGGGGCAAAATGTGGGGGCAATAATTTACCGAATTTACCCCACCCAATTTTGAAAACCATATCACACGTAAATTTTCACCACTTCTGAAGCGTGTGCAAAGTTTCATGAGTTTTCGAGCATGTTTAGGCCCTCTAAAAAGCGATTCACTTTGGAGAAGAATAATAATAATAATTAAAGCTGCAAGCAGCGATGAAAGGGCCCTCGCACCCGTGCCATCAGCACTCGGTGGCTTTAGGAAGGCAGAGCATGGTTGGGAAATGTACATTTAAGGAGGTATATATAGTAAGAGTATGTCAAAGTCAGTTACAAAATGTTTTGTATAATGGTGATAATAGCATGCTTCATGACTCAGCTAAGTGTTGCTAGCATGTTCAGTCTGTTTCTAGCATGCTTAGTACACAATAATTATGTGGTTAGTACTGCATTACTGTGTTAACCATGTCAGTTTCTGTTGCCAGTAGGTGGCGTTATGACTATAACTGAATATGAGCATGGATGTGTGTTCAGGACAGAACTCTTATCAAACATGTGAAGTTTGGTGCAAATTGGACATTGCCTTCTTGAGTAACAACAAAGTCATGTTTCATTGAATTAGCATTCTTTAGAACTTAGCTAAGCATTGTTAGCATGTTTTAACATGTTGCTAGAACGGCATCAACGTGTTAAACATGTCACTTCCTGTTGCCAGTTGGTGGCGCTATTACTATAACTGAACATTCTCATGTAGATGTGTTCAGGCCATGACTCTTATCAAAAGTGTGAAGTTTGGGGCAGATTGGACATTCCATGCCTGAGTTACAGCAAATTCCTATTTAATTGCAATAATAGCATGCTTTAGCACTTGGCTAAGAGTTTGCTAGCATGTTTTAGCATGTTTCTAGTATGTTGTTAGCATGTTTAACACTTGCTGGCACTTTTTTATATGTTATTAGGAGTCCACAACAGTGTTAAACATGTCACTTCCTGTTGCCAGCAGGTGGCGCTATGACTGTAACTGAATATAAGCATGGTCATGTGTTCAGGACAGAACGCTTATCAAAAGTGTGAAGTTTGGGGCAGATTGGACATTCCATGCCTGAGTTACAGCAAATTCATATTTAATTGCAGTAATATCATTCTTTAGCACTTAGCTAAGTGTTTGCTATTATGTTTTAGCATGTCTCTAGTATGTTGGTAGGATGTTTAGCACCTACTGGCATTTTTTTATATGTTATTAGGAGTCAAGAACAGTGTTAAACGTCACTTCCTGTTGCCAGCAGGTGGCGCTATGACTATAACTAAATATGAGCATGGACATGTGTTCAAGAGATAACTCTTATCAAACGTGTGACGTTTGGGGTAGATTGTACATTGCCTTCTTGAGTAACAACAAAGTCCTGTTTCATTGAATTAGCATGCTTTAGCACTTAGCTAAGTATTGCTAGCATGTTTTAATATGTTTCTAGCATGTTTAGAACTCAATGGCATTTTTAACATGTTGCTAGAACGGCATCAACGTGTTAAACATGTCACTTCCTGTTGCCAGTAGGTGGCGCTATTACTATAACTGAATTTGAGCATAGGCATGCGTTCAGGCCATGATTCTTATCAAACATGTGAAGTTTGGGGCAGATTGGACGTTCCATGCCTGAGTTACAGCAAATTCCTATTTAATTGCAGTAATAGCATGCTTTATCACTTAGCTAAGTGTTTGCTAGCATGTTTCTAGTATGTTGCTAACCTGTTTAGCACTTGCTGGCTATTTTATATATGTTATTAGGAGACCACAACAGTGTTAAACATGTCACTTCCTGTTGACAGCAGGTGGCGCTATTACTATAACTGAATATTCTCATGTAGATGTGTTCAGGCCATGACTCTTATCAAACGTGTGAAGTTTGGGGCAGATTGGACATTCCATGCCTGTGTTACAGCAAATTCCTATTTAATTGCAGCAATAGCATGCTTTAGCACTTAGCTAAGTGTTTGCTAGCATGTTTTAGCATGTTTCTAGTATGTTGTTAGCATGTTTAGCACTTGCTGGCACTTTTTTTATGTTTTTATATGTCCACAACAGTGTTTAACATGTCACTTCCTGTTGCCAGCAGGTGGCACTATGACTGTAACTGAATATGAGCATGGTCATGTGTTCAGGACAGAACGTTTATTAAAAGTGTGAAGTTTGGCGCATATTGGACATTGCCTTCTTGAGTAACAACAACATCCTGTTTCATTGAATTAGCATGCTTTAGCACTTAGCTAAGTATTGCTAGCATGTTTTAACATGTTTCTAGCATGTTTAGACCTCAATGGCATTTTTAACATGTTGCTAGAATGGCATCAACGTGTTAAACATGACACTTCCTGTTGCCAGTAGGTGGCGCTATTACTATAACTGAATATTATCATGTAGATGTGTTCAGGACAGAACGCTTATCAAAAGTGTGAAGTTTGGGGCAGATTGGACATTCCATGCCTGAGTTACAGCAAATTCCTATTTAATTGCAATAATAGCATGCTTTAGCACTTAGCTAAGAGTTTGCTAGCATGTTTTAGCATGCTTCTAGTATGTTGTTAGCATGTTTCGCACTTGCTGGCACTTTTTTATATGTTATTAGGAGTCCATAACAGTGTTAAACATGTCACTTCCTGTTGCCAGCAGGTGGCGCTATGACTATAACTGAATATGAGCATGGCCATGTGTTCAGGACAGAACTCTTATCAAACGTGTGAAGTTTGGGGGAGATTGGACATTCCATGCCTGAGTTACAGCAACTTCCTGTTTCATGGCGAAACATCGAAATTTGTAAGGCCGCCGAGGACCCGCCCTTCGACGAAAACTCAAGATCTTCGCAATTTAACGTCGCAAAGGCCTTAAGATTACACTCACCAAATTTGAAGATGATCAGATTAAAACTGTAGGAGGAGTTCGTTAAAGTACGAGGCCTGAAAATGGCAAAAACTGCACAAAAATCTGAGAGGAAGTTCAAAATGGCTGACTTCCTGTTGTGTTTAGGGCTATGCTCCAAGAGACTTTTTTGTAGGTATTAGGTCATTACACGTATGTACCGAATTTCGTGCACGTACGTGGAACGTTGCAGGAGGCGCACTCCGTTGAACTTTTATAGGTGGCGCTATCGAGCCATTTTGCCCCGTCCAATTCTGAAACCTATATCAGATGTAAATTTTCGCCAGTTCTGACGCGTGTGCAAAGTTTCGTGAGTTTTCGCGCATGTTTAGGCCCTCAAAAATGCAATTCAATGCGGAGAAGAATAATAATAATAATAATAAACAGAGCAATTCCAAGAGGGTCCTCACACCATCGGTGCTCGGGCCCTAATTAAAGCTGCAAGCAGCGATGAAAAGGGCCCTCGCACCCCTGCCACCGCCACCCGGCACCTTTAGGAAAGGCCTTAAGATTACACTCACCAAATTTGAAGAGGATCAGATCAAAACTGTAGGAGGAGTTTGTTAAAGTACAACATCAGGAAATGGCAAAAACTGCCCAAAATCTGACAGGAAGTTCAAAATAACTGACTTCCTGTTGTGTTTAGGGCTATGCTCCAAGAGACTTTTTTGTAGGTATTGGGTCTTTACATGTGTGTACCAAATTTCATACCTGTACGTGAAACGTCGAGCCGGGGCAAAATGTAGGGGCAATAAGTAAGCCATTTTGCCCCACCCAATTTTTAAAACCACATCACACGTAAATTGTCACCACTTCTGAAGCGTGTGCAAAGTTTCATGATTTTTCGAGCACGTTTTGTATTTGCCACACTTCCTGCTACCAGCAGGTGGTGCTATTGCTATAATCATAATGAGCATTGGCATGTGTTCAGGACAGGAGTCTTATCAAACATGTGAAGTTTGTGGCAGATTGAAAATTGTATGCCTGAGTTACTGCAGGCTGTCTGTGGTTGCCTAGCAACATCAGAACTGCAAGCAACATTAATATTGAACTTATCTGATCATGCATATATCACCAAAAGGCCGAAATTGGGTGAACTAGTGCAAAAAATGCCCGTGCAAAATCAGTTTTTGTGTGTGTTTTTAGTAATTGTTGGTTTGGTGTGTGCTCATTGTTACAATTACACAGCAAAAGTTCAGTGACATTTTTATTTGTGCATGGTAAAAAGCACACAGTGAACTCCGAGAAAACGCTATGCTTGAGCAAACAGTTTGTGAATAGGCAACTACAAATGATGCCCGTGAAAGAGACTGTGAACGCATTGAATAGGATATGTTTAGTTGGTGAATAGCATAGGCTATTATTACACAGTAGCGACAACGTTAAGCGCACCAGAATGAAATATAATATTCAGAAGTAAACACTAACAGCATAGCTGACATACAGATTCAGTTTACATCCACAAATGAATAAGCACCTCGATTCAGGGAGCAGTGCAAAGTGCCCGTGCAAAATCAGTTTTTGTGAGCTGATCGCCGTCAAAAAAGTTCAGGAGATATTTCTTGCGATGGCAATATGATCAAAAATAACTTTATATTGATTCAATGGATTAATAGCATTTTGAAAAAAAAAAAAAAAGTCATGAATTTATTGCATTTTTGGGAAAAAATAATCCGTTTTTATAATAAATCTTAAAAAATTCAAATCCAGATTTTGATTTTCAATGTTGTTATAACCTAAAGATTCTATGTGAAAGTTTGAAACAGAAAATAGTGGTTTTCACACATTTAGTGGTTATCTCACATTCGAGAGATATGCGAATAACACACAGACAGACAGACGGACGTTTCTGTAATTTATAGATAGATGGATTTATCACGTTCGGGAACCAAACTATAATATTCAGAAGTAAACAGTGTAGCTGACTGAGTGTTTATGTCAGAATGTTTATTTTTAAACCACAGCCTTCTTGGGGCTTCTTTGACCGATACAACTCTCTAATGTCAGAATGTTTATTTTTAAACCACAACCTTCTAAAAATGATATATTTAACGATATCTTTTGCATTTCTCATCCAAACAATGTCAAACTTGGCACTGCACTTACTCGTGCCCGTGGCGAGACACCTGTCGAGTTTGAAATCAATCGGACTAACGGTTCGAGAGATATGCGAGGAACAGACACACACACACACAGACAGACAGACAGACAGACGTTCCTGTAATTTATAGATAGATGTTTGTCAGGCCGCCGAGGGCACACCCTTCGACGAAAACTCTAGATCTTCGCAATTTAACGTCACAAAGGCCTTAAGATTACACTCACCAAATTTGAAGAGTATCGGATCAAATCTGTAGGAGGAGTTCGTTAAAGTACAACATCAGGAAATTACGAAAAATGCCCAAAATCCAGGAGGAAGTTCAAAATAGCTCACTTCCTGTTGTGTTTAGGGCTATGCTCCAAGAGACTTTTCTGTAGGTATTGGGTCATTACATGTATGTACCAAATTTCATACCTGTACGTGAAACCAGGAGCCGGGGCAAAATGTGGGGGCAATAATTTACCGAATTTGCCCCCCCCAATTCTGAAAACCATATCACACGTAAATTTTCACCACTTCTGAAGCGTGTGCAAAGTTTCATGAGTTTTCGAGCATGTTTAGGCCCTCTAAAAAGCGATTCACTTTGGAGAAGAAGAATAATAATAAACGGAGCAAAAACAATAGGGTCCTCTCACCATCGGTGCTCGGGCCCTAATTAAAGCTGCAAGCAGCGATGAAAAGGGCCCTCGCACCCCTGCCACCGCCACCCGGCACCTTTAGGAAAGGCCTTAAGATTACACTCACCAAATTTGAAGAGGATCAGATCAAAACTGTAGGAGTTTGTTAAAGTACAACATCAGGAAATGGCAAAAACTGCCCAAAATCTGACAGGAAGTTCAAAATAACTGACTTCCTGTTGTGTTTAGGGCTATGCTCCAAGAGACTTTTTTGTAGGTATTGGGTCTTTACATGTGTGTACCAAATTTCATACCTGTACGTGAAACGTCGAGCCGGGGCAAAATGTAGGGGCAATAAGTAAGCCATTTTGCCCCACCCAATTTTTAAAACCACATCACACGTAAATTGTCACCACTTCTGAAGCGTGTGCAAAGTTTCATGATTTTTCGAGCACGTTTTGTATTTGCCACACTTCCTGCTACCAGCAGGTGGTGCTATTGCTATAATCATAATGAGCATTGGCATGTGTTCAGGACAGGACTCTTATCAAACATGTGAAGTTTGTGGCAGATTGAAAATTGTATGCCTGAGTTACTGCAGGCTGTCTGTGGTTGCCTAGCAACATCAGAACTGCAAGCAACATTAATATTGAACTTATCTGATCATGCATATATCACCAAAAGGCCGAAATTGGGTGAACTAGTGCAAAAAATGCCCGTGCAAAATCAGTTTTTGTGTGTGTTTTTAGTAATTGTTGGTTTGGTGTGTGCTTATTGTTACAATTACACAGCAAAAGTTCAGTGACATTTTTATTTGTGCATGGTAAAAAGCACACAGTGAACTCCGAGAAAACGCTATGCTTGAGCAAACAGTTTGTGAATAGGCAACTACAAATGATGCCCGTGAAAGAGACTGTGAACGCATTGAATAGGATATGTTTAGTTGGTGAATAGCATAGGCTACTATTACACAGTAGCGACAACGTTAAGCGCACCAGAATGAAATATAATATTCAGAAGTAAACACTAACAGCATAGCTGACTTACAGATTCAGTTTACATCCACAAATGAATAAGCACCTCGATTCAGGGAGCAGTGCAAAGTGCCCGTGCAAAATCAGTTTTTGTGAGCTGATCGCCGTCAAAAAAGTTCAGGAGATATTTCTTGCGATGGCAATATGATCAAAAATAACTTTATATTGATTCAATGGATTAATAGCATTTAAAAAAAAAAAAAAAGTCATGAATTTATTGCATTTTTGGGAAAAAATAATCCGTTTTTATAATAAATCTTAAAAAATTCAAATCCAGATTTTGATTTTCAATGTTGTTATAACCTAAAGATGCTATGTGAAAGTTTGAAACAGAAAATAGTGGTTTTCACACATTTAGTGGTTATCTCACATTCGAGAGATATGCGAATAACACACAGACAGACAGACGGACGTTTCTGTAATTTATAGATAGATGGATTTATCACGTTCGGGAACCAAACTATAATATTCAGAAGTAAACAGTGTAGCTGACTGAGTGTTTATGTCAGAATGTTTATTTTTAAACCACAGCCTTCTTGGGGCTTCTTTGACCGATACAACTCTCTAATGTCAGAATGTTTATTTTTAAACCACAACCTTCTAAAAATGATATATTTAACGATATCTTTTGCATTTCTCATCCAAACAATGTCAAACTTGGCACTGCACTTACTCGTGCCCGTGGCAAGACACCTGTCGAGTTTGAAATCAATCGGACTAACGGTTCGAGAGATATGCGAGGAACAGACACACACACACACAGACAGACAGACAGACAGACGTTCCTGTAATTTATAGATAGATGTTTGTCAGGCCGCCGAGGGCACACCCTTCGACGAAAACTCTAGATCTTCGCAATTTAACGTCACAAAGGCCTTAAGATTACACTCACCAAATTTGAAGAGTATCAGATCAAATCTGTAGGAGGAGTTCGTTAAAGTACAACATCAGGAAATTACGAAAAATGCCCAAAATCCAGGAGGAAGTTCAAAATAGCTCACTTCCTGTTGTGTTTAGGGCTATGCTCCAAGAGACTTTTCTGTAGGTATTGGGTCATTACATGTATGTACCAAATTTCATACCTGTACGTGAAACCAGGAGCCGGGGCAAAATGTGGGGGCAATAATTTACCGAATTTGCCCCCCACAATTCTGAAAACCATATCACACGTAAATTTTCACCACTTCTGAAGCGTGTGCAAAGTTTCATGAGTTTTCGAGCATGTTTAGGCCCTCTAAAAAGCGATTCACTTTGGAGAAGAAGAATAATAATAAACGGAGCAAAAACAATAGGGTCCTCTCACCATCGGTGCTCGGGCCCTAATTAAAGCTGCAAGCAGCGATGAAAGGGCCCTCGCACCCGTGCCATCAACACTCGGTGGCTTTAGGAAGGCAGAGCATGGTTGGGAAATGTACATTTAAGGAGGTATATATAGTAAGAGTATGTCAAAGTCAGTTACAAAATGTTTTGTATAATGGTGATAATAGCATGCTTCATGACTCAGCTAAGTGTTGCTAGCATGTTCAGTCTGTTTCTAGCATGCTTAGTACACAATAATTATGTGGTTAGTACTGCATTACTGTGTTAACCATGTCAGTTTCTGTTGCCAGTAGGTGGCGTTATGACTATAACTGAATATGAGCATGGATGTGTGTTCAGGACAGAACTCTTATCAAACATGTGAAGTTTGGTGCAAATTGGACATTGCCTTCTTGAGTAACAACAAAGTCATGTTTCATTGAATTAGCATTCTTTAGAACTTAGCTAAGCATTGTTAGCATGTTTTAACATGTTGCTAGAACGGCATCAACGTGTTAAACATGTCACTTCCTGTTGCCAGTTGGTGGCGCTATTACTATAACTGAACATTCTCATGTAGATGTGTTCAGGCCATGACTCTTATCAAAAGTGTGAAGTTTGGGGCAGATTGGACATTCCATGCCTGAGTTACAGCAAATTCCTATTTAATTGCAATAATAGCATGCTTTAGCACTTGGCTAAGAGTTTGCTAGCATGTTTTAGCATGTTTCTAGTATGTTGTTAGCATGTTTAACACTTGCTGGCACTTTTTTATATGTTATTAGGAGTCCACAACAGTGTTAAACATGTCACTTCCTGTTGCCAGCAGGTGGCGCTATGACTGTAACTGAATATAAGCATGGTCATGTGTTCAGGACAGAACGCTTATCAAAAGTGTGAAGTTTGGGGCAGATTGGACATTCCATGCCTGAGTTACAGCAAATTCATATTTAATTGCAGTAATATCATTCTTTAGCACTTAGCTAAGTGTTTGCTATTATGTTTTAGCATGTCTCTAGTATGTTGGTAGGATGTTTAGCACCTACTGGCATTTTTTTATATGTTATTAGGAGTCAAGAACAGTGTTAAACGTCACTTCCTGTTGCCAGCAGGTGGCGCTATGACTATAACTAAATATGAGCATGGACATGTGTTCAAGAGATAACTCTTATCAAACGTGTGACGTTTGGGGTAGATTGTACATTGCCTTCTTGAGTAACAACAAAGTCCTGTTTCATTGAATTAGCATGCTTTAGCACTTAGCTAAGTATTGCTAGCATGTTTTAATATGTTTCTAGCATGTTTAGAACTCAATGGCATTTTTAACATGTTGCTAGAACGGCATCAACGTGTTAAACATGTCACTTCCTGTTGCCAGTAGGTGGCGCTATTACTATAACTGAATTTGAGCATAGGCATGCGTTCAGGCCATGATTCTTATCAAACATGTGAAGTTTGGGGCAGATTGGACGTTCCATGCCTGAGTTACAGCAAATTCCTATTTAATTGCAGTAATAGCATGCTTTATCACTTAGCTAAGTGTTTGCTAGCATGTTTCTAGTATGTTGCTAACCTGTTTAGCACTTGCTGGCTCTTTTATATATGTTATTAGGAGACCACAACAGTGTTAAACATGTCACTTCCTGTTGACAGCAGGTGGCGCTATTACTATAACTGAATATTCTCATGTAGATGTGTTCAGGCCATGACTCTTATCAAACGTGTGAAGTTTGGGGCAGATTGGACATTCCATGCCTGTGTTACAGCAAATTCCTATTTAATTGCAGCAATAGCATGCTTTAGCACTTAGCTAAGTGTTTGCTAGCATGTTTTAGCATGTTTCTAGTATGTTGTTAGCATGTTTAGCACTTGCTGGCACTTTTTTTATATGTTTTTATATGTCCACAACAGTGTTTAACATGTCACTTCCTGTTGCCAGCAGGTGGCACTATGACTGTAACTGAATATGAGCATGGTCATGTGTTCAGGACAGAACGTTTATTAAAAGTGTGAAGTTTGGCGCATATTGGACATTGCCTTCTTGAGTAACAACAACATCCTGTTTCATTGAATTAGCATGCTTTAGCACTTAGCTAAGTATTGCTAGCATGTTTTAACATGTTTCTAGCATGTTTAGACCTCAATGGCATTTTTAACATGTTGCTAGAATGGCATCAACGTGTTAAACATGACACTTCCTGTTGCCAGTAGGTGGCGCTATTACTATAACTGAATATTATCATGTAGATGTGTTCAGGACAGAACGCTTATCAAAAGTGTGAAGTTTGGGGCAGATTGGACATTCCATGCCTGAGTTACAGCAAATTCCTATTTAATTGCAATAATAGCATGCTTTAGCACTTAGCTAAGAGTTTGCTAGCATGTTTTAGCATGCTTCTAGTATGTTGTTAGCATGTTTCGCACTTGCTGGCACTTTTTTATATGTTATTAGGAGTCCATAACAGTGTTAAACATGTCACTTCCTGTTGCCAGCAGGTGGCGCTATGACTATAACTGAATATGAGCATGGCCATGTGTTCAGGACAGAACTCTTATCAAACGTGTGAAGTTTGGGGGAGATTGGACATTCCATGCCTGAGTTACAGCAACTTCCTGTTTCATGGCGAAACATCGAAATTTGTAAGGCCGCCGAGGACCCGCCCTTCGACGAAAACTCAAGATCTTCGCAATTTAACGTCGCAAAGGCCTTAAGATTACACTCACCAAATTTGAAGATGATCAGATTAAAACTGTAGGAGGAGTTCGTTAAAGTACGAGGCCTGAAAATGGCAAAAACTGCACAAAAATCTGAGAGGAAGTTCAAAATGGCTGACTTCCTGTTGTGTTTAGGGCTATGCTCCAAGAGACTTTTTTGTAGGTATTAGGTCATTACACGTATGTACCGAATTTCGTGCACGTACGTGGAACGTTGCAGGAGGCGCACTCCGTTGAACTTTTATAGGTGGCGCTATCGAGCCATTTTGCCCCGTCCAATTCTGAAACCTATATCAGATGTAAATTTTCGCCAGTTCTGACGCGTGTGCAAAGTTTCGTGAGTTTTCGCGCATGTTTAGGCCCTCAAAAATGCAATTCAATGCGGAGAAGAATAATAATAATTAAAGCTGCAAGCAGCGATGAAAGGGCCCTCGCACCCGTGCCATCAACACTCGGTGGCTTTAGGAAGACAGAGCATGGTTGGGAAATGTACATTTAAGGAGGTATATATAGTAAGAGTATGTCAAAGTCAGTTACAAAATGTTTTGTATAATGGTGATAATAGCATGCTTCATGACTCAGCTAAGTGTTGCTAGCATGTTTAGTCTGTTTCTAGCATGCTTAGTACACAATAATTATGTGGTTAGTACTGCATTACGGTGTTAACCATGTCAGTTTCTGTTGCCAGTAGGTGGCGTTATGGCTATAACTGAATATGAGCATGGATGTGTGTTCAGGACAGAACTCTTATCAAACGTGTGAAGTTTGGTGCAAATTGGACATTGCCTTCTTGAGTAACAACAAAGTCATGTTTCATTGAATTAACATTCTTTAGCACTTAGCTAAGCATTGTTAGCATGTTTTAACATGTTTCTAGCATGTTTAGAACTCAATGGCATTTTTAACATGTTGCTAGAACGGCATAAAAGTGTTAAACATGTCACTTCCTGTTGCCAGTAGGTGGCGCTATTACTATAACTGAATTTGAGCATAGACATGTGTTCAGGCCATGATTCTTATCAAATGTGTGAAGTTTGGGGCAGATTGGACATTCCATGCCTGAATTACAGCAAATTCCTATTTAATTGCAATAATAGCATGCTTTAGCACTTAGCTAAGAGTTTGCTAGCATGTTTTAGCATGTTTCTAGTATGTTGTTAGCATGTTTAGCACTTGCTGGCACTTTTTTATATGTTATTAGGAGTCCATAACAGTGTTAAACATGTCACTTCCTGCTGCCAGCAGGTGGCGCTATGACTGTAAGCATGATCATGTGTTCAGGACAGAACGCTTATCAAAAGTGTGAAGTTTGGGGCAGATTGGACATTCCTTGCCTGAGTTACAGCAAATTCATATTTAATTGCAGTAATATCATTCTTTAGCACTTAGCTAAGTGTTTGCTAGTATGTTTTAGCAAGTCTCTAGTATGTTGGTAGGATGTTTAGCACCTACTTGCATTTTTTTATATGTTATTAGGAGTCAAGAACAGTGTTAAACGTCACTTCCTGTTGCCAGCAGGTGGCGCTATGACTATAACTAAATATGAGCATGGACATGTGTTCAAGAGATAACTCTTATCAAACGTGTGAAGTTTGGGGTAGATTGTACATTGCCTTCTTGAGTAACAACAAAGTCCTGTTTCATTGAATTAGCATGGTTTAGCACTTAGCTAAGTACTGCTAGCATGTTTTAACATGTTTCTAGCATGTATAGAACTCAATGGCATTTTTAACATGTTGCTAGAACGGCATCAAAGTGTTAAACATGTCACTTCCTGTTGCCAGTAGGTGGTGCTATTACTATAACTGAATTTGAGCATAGACATGTGTTCAGGCCATGATTCTTATCAAATGTGTGAAGTTTGGGGCAGATTGGACATTACATGCCTGAGTTACAGCAAATTCCTATTTAATTGCAGTAATAGCATGCTTTAGCACTTAGCTAAGTGTTTGCTAGCATGTTTCTAGTATGTTGCTAACCTGTTTAGCACTTGTTGGCTCTTTTTTATATGTTATTAGGAGACCACAAGAGTGTTAAACATGTCACTTCCTGTTACCAGTAGGTGGCGCTATTACTATAACTGAATTTTCTCATGTAGATGTGTTCAGGACAGAACGCTTATCAAAAGTGTGAAGTTTGGGGCAGATTGGACATTCCATGCCTGAGTTACAGCAAATTCCTATTTAATTGCAATAATAGCATGCTTTAGCACTTAGCTAAGAGTTTGCTAGCATGTTTTAGCATGCTTCTATTATGTTGTTAGCATGTTTAGCACTTGCTGGCACTTTTTTATATGTTATTAGGAGTCCATATCAGTGTTAAACATGTCACTTCCTGTTGCCAGCAGGTGGCGCTATGACTGTAACTGAATATGAGCATGGTCATGTGTTCAGGACAGAACGCTTATCAAAAGTGTGAAGTTTGGGGCAGATTGGACATTCCATGCCTGAGTTACAGCAACTTCCTGTTTCATGGCGAAACATCGAAATTTGTCAGGCCGCCGAGGACCCGCCCTTTGACGAAAACTCAAGATCTTCGCAATTTAACGTCGCAAAGGCCTTAAGATTACACTCACCAAATTTGAAGATGATCAGATTAAAACTGTAGGAGGAGTTCGTTAAAGTACGAGGCCTGAAAATGGCAAAAACTGCACAAAAATCTGAGAGGAAGTTCAAAATGGCTGACTTCCTGTTGTGTTTAGGGCTATGCTCCAAGAGACTTTTTTGTAGGTATTAGGTCATTACATGTATGTACCGAATTTCGTGCACGTACGTGGAACGTTGCGGGAGGCGCACTCCGTTGAACTTTTATAGGTGGCGCTATCGAGCCATTTTGCCCCGTCCAATTCTGAAACCTATATCAGATGTAAATTTTCGCCAGTTCTGACGCGTGTGCAAAGTTTCGTGAGTTTTCGAGCATGTTTAGGCCCTCAAAAATGCAATTAAATGCGGAGAAGAAGAAGAATAATAATAATTAAAGCTGCAAGCAGCGATGAAAGGGCCCTCGCACCCGTGCCATCAACACTCGGTGGCTTTAGGAAGGCAGAGCATGGTTGGGAAATGTACATTTAAGGAGGTATATATAGTAAGAGTATGTCAAAGTCAGTTACAAAATGTTTTGTATAATGGTGATAATAGCATGCTTCATGACTCAGCTAAGTGTTGCTAGCATGTTCAGTCTGTTTCTAGCATGCTTAGTACACAATAATTATGTGGTTAGTACTGCATTACTGTGTTAACCATGTCAGTTTCTGTTGCCAGTAGGTGGCGTTATGACTATAACTGAATATGAGCATGGATGTGTGTTCAGGACAGAACTCTTATCAAACATGTGAAGTTTGGTGCAAATTGGACATTGCCTTCTTGAGTAACAACAAAGTCATGTTTCATTGAATTAGCATTCTTTAGAACTTAGCTAAGCATTGTTAGCATGTTTTAACATGTTGCTAGAACGGCATCAACGTGTTAAACATGTCACTTCCTGTTGCCAGTTGGTGGCGCTATTACTATAACTGAACATTCTCATGTAGATGTGTTCAGGCCATGACTCTTATCAAAAGTGTGAAGTTTGGGGCAGATTGGACATTCCATGCCTGAGTTACAGCAAATTCCTATTTAATTGCAATAATAGCATGCTTTAGCACTTGGCTAAGAGTTTGCTAGCATGTTTTAGCATGTTTCTAGTATGTTGTTAGCATGTTTAACACTTGCTGGCACTTTTTTATATGTTATTAGGAGTCCACAACAGTGTTAAACATGTCACTTCCTGTTGCCAGCAGGTGGCGCTATGACTGTAACTGAATATAAGCATGGTCATGTGTTCAGGACAGAACGCTTATCAAAAGTGTGAAGTTTGGGGCAGATTGGACATTCCATGCCTGAGTTACAGCAAATTCATATTTAATTGCAGTAATATCATTCTTTAGCACTTAGCTAAGTGTTTGCTATTATGTTTTAGCATGTCTCTAGTATGTTGGTAGGATGTTTAGCACCTACTGGCATTTTTTTATATGTTATTAGGAGTCAAGAACAGTGTTAAACGTCACTTCCTGTTGCCAGCAGGTGGCGCTATGACTATAACTAAATATGAGCATGGACATGTGTTCAAGAGATAACTCTTATCAAACGTGTGACGTTTGGGGTAGATTGTACATTGCCTTCTTGAGTAACAACAAAGTCCTGTTTCATTGAATTAGCATGCTTTAGCACTTAGCTAAGTATTGCTAGCATGTTTTAATATGTTTCTAGCATGTTTCGAACTCAATGGCATTTTTAACATGTTGCTAGAACGGCATCAACGTGTTAAACATGTCACTTCCTGTTGCCAGTAGGTGGCGCTATTACTATAACTGAATTTGAGCATAGGCATGCGTTCAGGCCATGATTCTTATCAAACATGTGAAGTTTGGGGCAGATTGGACGTTCCATGCCTGAGTTACAGCAAATTCCTATTTAATTGCAGTAATAGCATGCTTTATCACTTAGCTAAGTGTTTGCTAGCATGTTTCTAGTATGTTGCTAACCTGTTTAGCACTTGCTGGCTCTTTTATATATGTTATTAGGAGACCACAACAGTGTTAAACATGTCACTTCCTGTTGACAGCAGGTGGCGCTATTACTATAACTGAATATTCTCATGTAGATGTGTTCAGGCCATGACTCTTATCAAACGTGTGAAGTTTGGGGCAGATTGGACATTCCATGCCTGTGTTACAGCAAATTCCTATTTAATTGCAGCAATAGCATGCTTTAGCACTTAGCTAAGTGTTTGCTAGCATGTTTTAGCATGTTTCTAGTATGTTGTTAGCATGTTTAGCACTTGCTGGCACTTTTTTTATATGTTTTTATATGTCCACAACAGTGTTTAACATGTCACTTCCTGTTGCCAGCAGGTGGCACTATGACTGTAACTGAATATGAGCATGGTCATGTGTTCAGGACAGAACGTTTATTAAAAGTGTGAAGTTTGGCGCATATTGGACATTGCCTTCTTGAGTAACAACAACATCCTGTTTCATTGAATTAGCATGCTTTAGCACTTAGCTAAGTATTGCTAGCATGTTTTAACATGTTTCTAGCATGTTTAGACCTCAATGGCATTTTTAACATGTTGCTAGAATGGCATCAACGTGTTAAACATGACACTTCCTGTTGCCAGTAGGTGGCGCTATTACTATAACTGAATATTATCATGTAGATGTGTTCAGGACAGAACGCTTATCAAAAGTGTGAAGTTTGGGGCAGATTGGACATTCCATGCCTGAGTTACAGCAAATTCCTATTTAATTGCAATAATAGCATGCTTTAGCACTTAGCTAAGAGTTTGCTAGCATGTTTTAGCATGCTTCTAGTATGTTGTTAGCATGTTTCGCACTTGCTGGCACTTTTTTATATGTTATTAGGAGTCCATAACAGTGTTAAACATGTCACTTCCTGTTGCCAGCAGGTGGCGCTATGACTATAACTGAATATGAGCATGGCCATGTGTTCAGGACAGAACTCTTATCAAACGTGTGAAGTTTGGGGGAGATTGGACATTCCATGACTGAGTTACAGCAACTTCCTGTTTCATGGCGAAACATCGAAATTTGTAAGGCCGCCGAGGACCCGCCCTTTGACGAAAACTCAAGATCTTCGCAATTTAACGTCGCAAAGGCCTTAAGATTACACTCACCAAATTTGAAGATGATCAGATTAAAACTGTAGGAGGAGTTCGTTAAAGTACGAGGCCTGAAAATGGCAAAAACTGCACAAAAATCTGAGAGGAAGTTCAAAATGGCTGACTTCCTGTTGTGTTTAGGGCTATGCTCCAAGAGACTTTTTTGTAGGTATTAGGTCATTACACGTATGTACCGAATTTCGTGCACGTACGTGGAACGTTGCAGGAGGCGCACTCCGTTGAACTTTTATAGGTGGCGCTATCGAGCCATTTTGCCCCGTCCAATTCTGAAACCTATATCAGATGTAAATTTTCGCCAGTTCTGACGCGTGTGCAAAGTTTCGTGAGTTTTCGCGCATGTTTAGGCCCTCAAAAATGCAATTCAATGCGGAGAAGAATAATAATAATAATAATAAACAGAGCAATTCCAAGAGGGTCCTCACACCATCGGTGCTCGGGCCCTAATTAAAGCTGCAAGCAGCGATGAAAGGGCCCTCGCACCCCTGCCACCACCACCCGGCGCCTTTAGGAAATGCCTTAAGATTACACTCACCAAATTTGAAGAGGATCAGATCAAAACTGTAGGAGGAGTTTGTTAAAGTACAACATCAGGAAATGGCAAAAACTGCCCAAAATCTGAGAGGAAGTTCAAAATAGCTCACTTCCTGTTGTGTTTAGGGCTATGCTCCAAGAGACTTTTCTGTAGGTATTGGGTCAATACATGTATGTACCAAATTTCATACCTGTACGTGAAACCAGGAGCCGGGGCAAAATGTGGGGGCAATAATTTACCGAATTTGCCCCCCCCAATTCTGAAAACCATATCACACGTAAATTTTCACCACTTCTGAAGCGTGTGCAAAGTTTCATGATTTTTCGAGCATGTTTTGTATTTGCCACACTTCCTGCTACCAGCAGGTGGCGCTATTGCTATAACCAAATATGAGCATGGTCATGTGTTCAGGACAGGACTCTTATCAAACATGTGAAGTTTGGGACAGATTGGAAATTGTATGGCTGAGTTACTGCAGGCTGTCTGTGGTTGCCTAGCAACATCGGAACTGCAAGCAACATTAATATTGAACTTATCTGATCATGCATATATCACCAGAAGGCCGAAATTGGGTGAACGTTTGTCAGGCCGCCGAGGGCACACCCTTCGACGAAAACTCTAGATCTTCGCAATTTAACGTCACAAAGGCCTTAAGATTACACTCACCAAATTTGAAGAGGATCAGATCAAATCTGTAGGAGGAGTTCGTTAAAGTACAACATCAGGAAATTACGAAAAATGCCCAAAATCTAGGAGGAAGTTCAAAATAGCTCACTTCCTGTTGTGTTTAGGGCTATGCTCCAAGAGACTTTTCTGTAGGTATTGGGTCATTACATGTATGTACCAAATTTCATACCTGTACGTGAAACCAGGAGCCGGGGCAAAATGTGGGGGCAATAATTTACCGAATTTGCCCCCCCCAATTATGAAAACCATATCACACGTAAATTTTCACCACTTCTGAAGCGTGTGCAAAGTTTCATGAGTTTTCGAGCATGTTTAGGCCCTCTAAAAAGCGATTCACTTTGGAGAAGAAGAAGAAGAATAATTAAAGCTGCAAGCAGCGATGAAAAGGGCCCTCGCACCCCTGCCACCGCCACCCGGCACCTTTAGGAAAGGCCTTAAGATTACACTCACCAAATTTGAAGAGGATCAGATCAAAACTGTAGGAGGAGTTTGTTAAAGTACAACATCAGGAAATGGCAAAAACTGCCCAAAATCTGACAGGAAGTTCAAAATAACTGACTTCCTGTTGTGTTTAGGGCTATGCTCCAAGAGACTTTTTTGTAGGTATTGGGTCTTTACATGTGTGTACCAAATTTCATACCTGTACGTGAAACGTCGAGCCGGGGCAAAATGTAGGGGCAATAAGTAAGCCATTTTGCCCCACCCAATTTTTAAAACCACATCACACGTAAATTGTCACCACTTCTGAAGCGTGTGCAAAGTTTCATGATTTTTCGAGCACGTTTTGTATTTGCCACACTTCCTGCTACCAGCAGGTGGTGCTATTGCTATAATCATAATGAGCATTGGCATGTGTTCAGGACAGGAGTCTTATCAAACATGTGAAGTTTGTGGCAGATTGAAAATTGTATGCCTGAGTTACTGCAGGCTGTCTGTGGTTGCCTAGCAACATCAGAACTGCAAGCAACATTAATATTGAACTTATCTGATCATGCATATATCACCAAAAGGCCGAAATTGGGTGAACTAGTGCAAAAAATGCCCGTGCAAAATCAGTTTTTGTGTGTGTTTTTAGTAATTGTTGGTTTGGTGTGTGCTCATTGTTACAATTACACAGCAAAAGTTCAGTGACATTTTTATTTGTGCATGGTAAAAAGCACACAGTGAACTCCGAGAAAACGCTATGCTTGAGCAAACAGTTTGTGAATAGGCAACTACAAATGATGCCCGTGAAAGAGACTGTGAACGCATTGAATAGGATATGTTTAGTTGGTGAATAGCATAGGCTATTATTACACAGTAGCGACAACGTTAAGCGCACCAGAATGAAATATAATATTCAGAAGTAAACACTAACAGCATAGCTGACATACAGATTCAGTTTACATCCACAAATGAATAAGCACCTCGATTCAGGGAGCAGTGCAAAGTGCCCGTGCAAAATCAGTTTTTGTGAGCTGATCGCCGTCAAAAAAGTTCAGGAGATATTTCTTGCGATGGCAATATGATCAAAAATAACTTTATATTGATTCAATGGATTAATAGCATTTTGAAAAAAAAAAAAAAAGTCATGAATTTATTGCATTTTTGGGAAAAAATAATCCGTTTTTATAATAAATCTTAAAAAATTCAAATCCAGATTTTGATTTTCAATGTTGTTATAACCTAAAGATTCTATGTGAAAGTTTGAAACAGAAAATAGTGGTTTTCACACATTTAGTGGTTATCTCACATTCGAGAGATATGCGAATAACACACAGACAGACAGACGGACGTTTCTGTAATTTATAGATAGATGGATTTATCACGTTCGGGAACCAAACTATAATATTCAGAAGTAAACAGTGTAGCTGACTGAGTGTTTATGTCAGAATGTTTATTTTTAAACCACAGCCTTCTTGGGGCTTCTTTGACCGATACAACTCTCTAATGTCAGAATGTTTATTTTTAAACCACAACCTTCTAAAAATGATATATTTAACGATATCTTTTGCATTTCTCATCCAAACAATGTCAAACTTGGCACTGCACTTACTCGTGCCCGTGGCGAGACACCTGTCGAGTTTGAAATCAATCGGACTAACGGTTCGAGAGATATGCGAGGAACAGACACACACACACACAGACAGACAGACAGACAGACGTTCCTGTAATTTATAGATAGATGTTTGTCAGGCCGCCGAGGGCACACCCTTCGACGAAAACTCTAGATCTTCGCAATTTAACGTCACAAAGGCCTTAAGATTACACTCACCAAATTTGAAGAGTATCGGATCAAATCTGTAGGAGGAGTTCGTTAAAGTACAACATCAGGAAATTACGAAAAATGCCCAAAATCCAGGAGGAAGTTCAAAATAGCTCACTTCCTGTTGTGTTTAGGGCTATGCTCCAAGAGACTTTTCTGTAGGTATTGGGTCATTACATGTATGTACCAAATTTCATACCTGTACGTGAAACCAGGAGCCGGGGCAAAATGTGGGGGCAATAATTTACCGAATTTGCCCCCCCCAATTCTGAAAACCATATCACACGTAAATTTTCACCACTTCTGAAGCGTGTGCAAAGTTTCATGAGTTTTCGAGCATGTTTAGGCCCTCTAAAAAGCGATTCACTTTGGAGAAGAAGAATAATAATAAACGGAGCAAAAACAATAGGGTCCTCTCACCATCGGTGCTCGGGCCCTAATTAAAGCTGCAAGCAGCGATGAAAGGGCCCTCGCACCCGTGCCATCAACACTCGGTGGCTTTAGGAAGGCAGAGCATGGTTGGGAAATGTACATTTAAGGAGGTATATATAGTAAGAGTATGTCAAAGTCAGTTACAAAATGTTTTGTATAATGGTGATAATAGCATGCTTCATGACTCAGCTAAGTGTTGCTAGCATGTTCAGTCTGTTTCTAGCATGCTTAGTACACAATAATTATGTGGTTAGTACTGCATTACTGTGTTAACCATGTCAGTTTCTGTTGCCAGTAGGTGGCGTTATGACTATAACTGAATATGAGCATGGATGTGTGTTCAGGACAGAACTCTTATCAAACATGTGAAGTTTGGTGCAAATTGGACATTGCCTTCTTGAGTAACAACAAAGTCATGTTTCATTGAATTAGCATTCTTTAGAACTTAGCTAAGCATTGTTAGCATGTTTTAACATGTTGCTAGAACGGCATCAACGTGTTAAACATGTCACTTCCTGTTGCCAGTTGGTGGCGCTATTACTATAACTGAACATTCTCATGTAGATGTGTTCAGGCCATGACTCTTATCAAAAGTGTGAAGTTTGGGGCAGATTGGACATTCCATGCCTGAGTTACAGCAAATTCCTATTTAATTGCAATAATAGCATGCTTTAGCACTTGGCTAAGAGTTTGCTAGCATGTTTTAGCATGTTTCTAGTATGTTGTTAGCATGTTTAACACTTGCTGGCACTTTTTTATATGTTATTAGGAGTCCACAACAGTGTTAAACATGTCACTTCCTGTTGCCAGCAGGTGGCGCTATGACTGTAACTGAATATAAGCATGGTCATGTGTTCAGGACAGAACGCTTATCAAAAGTGTGAAGTTTGGGGCAGATTGGACATTCCATGCCTGAGTTACAGCAAATTCATATTTAATTGCAGTAATATCATTCTTTAGCACTTAGCTAAGTGTTTGCTATTATGTTTTAGCATGTCTCTAGTATGTTGGTAGGATGTTTAGCACCTACTGGCATTTTTTTATATGTTATTAGGAGTCAAGAACAGTGTTAAACGTCACTTCCTGTTGCCAGCAGGTGGCGCTATGACTATAACTAAATATGAGCATGGACATGTGTTCAAGAGATAACTCTTATCAAACGTGTGACGTTTGGGGTAGATTGTACATTGCCTTCTTGAGTAACAACAAAGTCCTGTTTCATTGAATTAGCATGCTTTAGCACTTAGCTAAGTATTGCTAGCATGTTTTAATATGTTTCTAGCATGTTTCGAACTCAATGGCATTTTTAACATGTTGCTAGAACGGCATCAACGTGTTAAACATGTCACTTCCTGTTGCCAGTAGGTGGCGCTATTACTATAACTGAATTTGAGCATAGGCATGCGTTCAGGCCATGATTCTTATCAAACATGTGAAGTTTGGGGCAGATTGGACGTTCCATGCCTGAGTTACAGCAAATTCCTATTTAATTGCAGTAATAGCATGCTTTATCACTTAGCTAAGTGTTTGCTAGCATGTTTCTAGTATGTTGCTAACCTGTTTAGCACTTGCTGGCTCTTTTATATATGTTATTAGGAGACCACAACAGTGTTAAACATGTCACTTCCTGTTGACAGCAGGTGGCGCTATTACTATAACTGAATATTCTCATGTAGATGTGTTCAGGCCATGACTCTTATCAAACGTGTGAAGTTTGGGGCAGATTGGACATTCCATGCCTGTGTTACAGCAAATTCCTATTTAATTGCAGCAATAGCATGCTTTAGCACTTAGCTAAGTGTTTGCTAGCATGTTTTAGCATGTTTCTAGTATGTTGTTAGCATGTTTAGCACTTGCTGGCACTTTTTTTATATGTTTTTATATGTCCACAACAGTGTTTAACATGTCACTTCCTGTTGCCAGCAGGTGGCACTATGACTGTAACTGAATATGAGCATGGTCATGTGTTCAGGACAGAACGTTTATTAAAAGTGTGAAGTTTGGCGCATATTGGACATTGCCTTCTTGAGTAACAACAACATCCTGTTTCATTGAATTAGCATGCTTTAGCACTTAGCTAAGTATTGCTAGCATGTTTTAACATGTTTCTAGCATGTTTAGACCTCAATGGCATTTTTAACATGTTGCTAGAATGGCATCAACGTGTTAAACATGACACTTCCTGTTGCCAGTAGGTGGCGCTATTACTATAACTGAATATTATCATGTAGATGTGTTCAGGACAGAACGCTTATCAAAAGTGTGAAGTTTGGGGCAGATTGGACATTCCATGCCTGAGTTACAGCAAATTCCTATTTAATTGCAATAATAGCATGCTTTAGCACTTAGCTAAGAGTTTGCTAGCATGTTTTAGCATGCTTCTAGTATGTTGTTAGCATGTTTCGCACTTGCTGGCACTTTTTTATATGTTATTAGGAGTCCATAACAGTGTTAAACATGTCACTTCCTGTTGCCAGCAGGTGGCGCTATGACTATAACTGAATATGAGCATGGCCATGTGTTCAGGACAGAACTCTTATCAAACGTGTGAAGTTTGGGGGAGATTGGACATTCCATGCCTGAGTTACAGCAACTTCCTGTTTCATGGCGAAACATCGAAATTTGTAAGGCCGCCGAGGACCCGCCCTTCGACGAAAACTCAAGATCTTCGCAATTTAACGTCGCAAAGGCCTTAAGATTACACTCACCAAATTTGAAGATGATCAGATTAAAACTGTAGGAGGAGTTCGTTAAAGTACGAGGCCTGAAAATGGCAAAAACTGCACAAAAATCTGAGAGGAAGTTCAAAATGGCTGACTTCCTGTTGTGTTTAGGGCTATGCTCCAAGAGACTTTTTTGTAGGTATTAGGTCATTACACGTATGTACCGAATTTCGTGCACGTACGTGGAACGTTGCAGGAGGCGCACTCCGTTGAACTTTTATAGGTGGCGCTATCGAGCCATTTTGCCCCGTCCAATTCTGAAACCTATATCAGATGTAAATTTTCGCCAGTTCTGACGCGTGTGCAAAGTTTCGTGAGTTTTCGCGCATGTTTAGGCCCTCAAAAATGCAATTCAATGCGGAGAAGAATAATAATAATAATAATTAAAGCTGCAAGCAGCGATGAAAGGGCCCTCGCACCCGTGCCATCAACACTCGGTGGCTTTAGGAAGGCAGAGCATGGTTGGGAAATGTACATTTAAGGAGGTATATATAGTAAGAGTATGTCAAAGTCAGTTACAAAATGTTTTGTATAATGGTGATAATAGCATGCTTCATGACTCAGCTAAGTGTTGCTAGCATGTTCAGTCTGTTTCTAGCATGCTTAGTACACAATAATTATGTGGTTAGTACTGCATTACTGTGTTAACCATGTCAGTTTCTGTTGCCAGTAGGTGGCGTTATGACTATAACTGAATATGAGCATGGATGTGTGTTCAGGACAGAACTCTTATCAAACATGTGAAGTTTGGTGCAAATTGGACATTGCCTTCTTGAGTAACAACAAAGTCATGTTTCATTGAATTAGCATTCTTTAGAACTTAGCTAAGCATTGTTAGCATGTTTTAACATGTTGCTAGAACGGCATCAACGTGTTAAACATGTCACTTCCTGTTGCCAGTTGGTGGCGCTATTACTATAACTGAACATTCTCATGTAGATGTGTTCAGGCCATGACTCTTATCAAAAGTGTGAAGTTTGGGGCAGATTGGACATTCCATGCCTGAGTTACAGCAAATTCCTATTTAATTGCAATAATAGCATGCTTTAGCACTTGGCTAAGAGTTTGCTAGCATGTTTTAGCATGTTTCTAGTATGTTGTTAGCATGTTTAACACTTGCTGGCACTTTTTTATATGTTATTAGGAGTCCACAACAGTGTTAAACATGTCACTTCCTGTTGCCAGCAGGTGGCGCTATGACTGTAACTGAATATAAGCATGGTCATGTGTTCAGGACAGAACGCTTATCAAAAGTGTGAAGTTTGGGGCAGATTGGACATTCCATGCCTGAGTTACAGCAAATTCATATTTAATTGCAGTAATATCATTCTTTAGCACTTAGCTAAGTGTTTGCTATTATGTTTTAGCATGTCTCTAGTATGTTGGTAGGATGTTTAGCACCTACTGGCATTTTTTTATATGTTATTAGGAGTCAAGAACAGTGTTAAACGTCACTTCCTGTTGCCAGCAGGTGGCGCTATGACTATAACTAAATATGAGCATGGACATGTGTTCAAGAGATAACTCTTATCAAACGTGTGACGTTTGGGGTAGATTGTACATTGCCTTCTTGAGTAACAACAAAGTCCTGTTTCATTGAATTAGCATGCTTTAGCACTTAGCTAAGTATTGCTAGCATGTTTTAATATGTTTCTAGCATGTTTAGAACTCAATGGCATTTTTAACATGTTGCTAGAACGGCATCAACGTGTTAAACATGTCACTTCCTGTTGCCAGTAGGTGGCGCTATTACTATAACTGAATTTGAGCATAGGCATGCGTTCAGGCCATGATTCTTATCAAACATGTGAAGTTTGGGGCAGATTGGACGTTCCATGCCTGAGTTACAGCAAATTCCTATTTAATTGCAGTAATAGCATGCTTTATCACTTAGCTAAGTGTTTGCTAGCATGTTTCTAGTATGTTGCTAACCTGTTTAGCACTTGCTGGCTCTTTTATATATGTTATTAGGAGACCACAACAGTGTTAAACATGTCACTTCCTGTTGACAGCAGGTGGCGCTATTACTATAACTGAATATTCTCATGTAGATGTGTTCAGGCCATGACTCTTATCAAACGTGTGAAGTTTGGGGCAGATTGGACATTCCATGCCTGTGTTACAGCAAATTCCTATTTAATTGCAGCAATAGCATGCTTTAGCACTTAGCTAAGTGTTTGCTAGCATGTTTTAGCATGTTTCTAGTATGTTGTTAGCATGTTTAGCACTTGCTGGCACTTTTTTTATATGTTTTTATATGTCCACAACAGTGTTTAACATGTCACTTCCTGTTGCCAGCAGGTGGCACTATGACTGTAACTGAATATGAGCATGGTCATGTGTTCAGGACAGAACGTTTATTAAAAGTGTGAAGTTTGGCGCATATTGGACATTGCCTTCTTGAGTAACAACAACATCCTGTTTCATTGAATTAGCATGCTTTAGCACTTAGCTAAGTATTGCTAGCATGTTTTAACATGTTTCTAGCATGTTTAGACCTCAATGGCATTTTTAACATGTTGCTAGAATGGCATCAACGTGTTAAACATGACACTTCCTGTTGCCAGTAGGTGGCGCTATTACTATAACTGAATATTATCATGTAGATGTGTTCAGGACAGAACGCTTATCAAAAGTGTGAAGTTTGGGGCAGATTGGACATTCCATGCCTGAGTTACAGCAAATTCCTATTTAATTGCAATAATAGCATGCTTTAGCACTTAGCTAAGAGTTTGCTAGCATGTTTTAGCATGCTTCTAGTATGTTGTTAGCATGTTTCGCACTTGCTGGCACTTTTTTATATGTTATTAGGAGTCCATAACAGTGTTAAACATGTCACTTCCTGTTGCCAGCAGGTGGCGCTATGACTATAACTGAATATGAGCATGGCCATGTGTTCAGGACAGAACTCTTATCAAACGTGTGAAGTTTGGGGGAGATTGGACATTCCATGCCTGAGTTACAGCAACTTCCTGTTTCATGGCGAAACATCGAAATTTGTAAGGCCGCCGAGGACCCGCCCTTCGACGAAAACTCAAGATCTTCGCAATTTAACGTCGCAAAGGCCTTAAGATTACACTCACCAAATTTGAAGATGATCAGATTAAAACTGTAGGAGGAGTTCGTTAAAGTACGAGGCCTGAAAATGGCAAAAACTGCACAAAAATCTGAGAGGAAGTTCAAAATGGCTGACTTCCTGTTGTGTTTAGGGCTATGCTCCAAGAGACTTTTTTGTAGGTATTAGGTCATTACACGTATGTACCGAATTTCGTGCACGTACGTGGAACGTTGCAGGAGGCGCACTCCGTTGAACTTTTATAGGTGGCGCTATCGAGCCATTTTGCCCCGTCCAATTCTGAAACCTATATCAGATGTAAATTTTCGCCAGTTCTGACGCGTGTGCAAAGTTTCGTGAGTTTTCGCGCATGTTTAGGCCCTCAAAAATGCAATTCAATGCGGAGAAGAATAATAATAATAATTAAAGCTGCAAGCAGCGATGAAAAGGGCCCTCGCACCCCTGCCACCGCCACCCGGCGCCTTTAGGAAATGCCTTAAGATTACACTCACCAAATTTGAAGAGGATCAGATCAAAACTGTAGGAGGAGTACGTTAAAGTACAACATCAGGAAATTACGAAAAATGTCCAAAATCTAGGAGGAAGTTCAAAATAGATCACTTCCTGTTGTGTTTAGGGCTATGCTCCAAGAGACTTTTCTGTAGGTATTGGGTCAATACATGCATGTACCAAATTTCATACCTGTACGTGAAACCAGGAGCCGGGGCAAAATGTGGGGGCAATAATTTACCGAATTTGCCCCCCCCAATTCTGAAAACCATATCACACGTAAATTTTCACCACTTCTGAGGCGTGTGCAAAGTTTCATGATTTTTCGAGCATGTTTTGTATTTGCCACACTTCCTGCTACCAGCAGGTGGCGCTATTGCTATAACCAAATATGAGCATGGTCATGTGTTCAGGACAGGACTCTTATCAAACATGTGAAGTTTGGGACAGATTGGAAATTGTATGGCTGAGCTACTGCAGGCTGTCTGTGGTTGCCTAGCAACATCGGAACTGCATTCAACATTAATATTGAACTTATCTGATCATGCATATATCACCAGAAGGCCGAAATTGGGTGAACGTTTGTCAGGCCGCCGAGGGCACACCCTTCGACGAAAACTCTAGATCTTCGCAATTTAACGTCACAAAGGCCTTAAGATTACACTCACCAAATTTGAAGAGGATCAGATCAAATCTGTAGGAGGAGTTCGTTAAAGTACAACATCAGGAAATTCCGAAAAATGCCCAAAATCTAGGAGGAAGTTCAAAATAGCTCACTTCCTGTTGTGTTTAGGGCTATGCTCCAAGAGACTTTTCTGTAGGTATTGGGTCATTACATGTATGTACCAAATTTCATACCTGTACGTGAAACCAGGAGCCGGGGCAAAATGTGGGGGCAATAATTTACCGAATTTGCCCCCCCCAATTCTGAAAACCATATCACACGTAAATTTTCACCACTTCTGAAGCGTGTGCAAAGTTTCATGAGTTTTCGAGCATGTTTAGGCCCTCTAAAAAGCGATTCACTTTGGAGAAGAAGAAGAAGAATAATAATAAACGGAGCAAAAACAATAGGGTCCTCTCACCATCGGTGCTCGGGCCCTAATAATAAACAGAGCAATTCCAAGAGGGTCCTCACACCATCGGTGCTCGGGCCCTAATTAAAGCTGCAAGCAGCGATGGAAAGGGCCCTCGCACCCCTGCCACCGCCACCCGGCGCCTTTAGGAAATGCCTTAAGATTACACTCACCAAATTTGAAGAGGATCAGATCAAAACTGTAGGAGGAGTTTGTTAAAGTACAACATCAGGAAATGGCAAAAACTGCCCAAAATCTGAGAGGAAGTTCAAAATAGCTGACTTCCTGTTGTGTTTAGGGCTACGCTCCAAGAGACTTTTTTGTAGGTATTGGGTCTTTACATGTATGTACCAAATTTCATACCTGTACGTGAAACCAGGAGCCGGGGCAAAATATAGGGGCAATAAGTAAGCCATTTTGCCCTACCCAATTTTGAAAACCACATCACACGTAAATTTTCACCACTTCTGAAGCATGTGCAAAGTTTCATGATTTTTCGAGCACGTTTTGTATTTGCCACACTTCCTGCTACCAGCAGGTGGCGCTATTGCTATAACCATAATGAGCATGGTCATGTGTTCAGGACAGGACTCTTATCAAACATGTGAAGTTTGGGGCAGATTGGAAATTGTATGGCTGAGTTACTGCAGGCTGTCTGTGGTTGCCTAGCAACATCGGAACTGCAAGCAACATTATTATTGAACTTATCTGATCAAGCATATATCACCAAAAGGCCGAAATTGGGTGAATGTTTGTCAGGCCGCCGAGGGCACACCCTTCGACGAAAACTCAAGATCTTCGCAATTTAACGTCGCAAAGGCCTTCAGATTACACTCACCAAATTTGAAGAGGATCAGATCAAAACTGTAGGAGGAGTTTGTTAAAGTACAACATCAGGAAATTACGAAAAATGCCCAAAATCTAGGAGGAAGTTCAAAATAGCTCACTTCCTGTTGTGTTTAGGGCTATGCTCCAAGAGACTTTTTTGTAGGTATTGGGTCATTACATGTATGTACCAAATTTCATACCTGTAAGTGAAACCAGGAGCCGGGGCAAAATGTGGGGGCAATAATTTACCGAATTTGCCCCACCCAATTTTGAAAACCATATCACACGTAAATTTTCACCACTTCTGAAGCGTGTGCAAAGTTTCATGAGTTTTCAAGCATGTTTAGGCCCTCTAAAAAGCGATTCACTTTGGAGAAGAATAATAATAATAATAATAAACGGAGCAAAAACAATAGGGTCCTCTCACCATCGGTGCTCGGGCCCTAATAATAAACAGAGCAATTCCAAGAGGGTCCTCACACCATCGGTGCTCGGGCCCTAAATATAGCTGCGAGCAGCGATTACGGGCCCAAGCCGGTGGCACCGCAACCCCGGTGCCTTTAGTTACCTAAAGGCACCGGGGTGGCGGTACCGCCGGCTTTGGCCCTCCATCGCTGCTCGCAGCTATATTTATATATATATATATATATATATATATACATATACATACATACATACATACACACACATACATATATATATATATATATATATATTATTGTTCAAAAGTTTGGGGTCAGTAAGATTTTTAATGTTTTTAGGAGAAGTCTCTTCTGCTCACCAAGGCTGCATTTATTGATTAAAAATACAAACAAAAACAGTAATATTGTGAAATATTATTCCAATTTAAAACAGCTGTTTTCAATTTTTAAATATTTTACATAGTAATTCATTTCTGTGATCAAAGTTGAGTTTTCAGCATCATTACTCCAGTCTTCAGTGTCACATGATCCTTCAGAAATCATACTAATATGATGATTGATGCTCAATAAATATTCATTATTATTTTCAATGTTGAAAACAGTTGTGTACAGATTTTTTTTTTCAAAATGCTTTGATGAATGTAAAATTCAAAAGAACAGCATATATTTCAAATATATATATTTTTAACATTATAAATGTCTTTACTGTAACTGTTGATCAGTTTAACTCATCCTTCATAAATAAAAGTACTGATTTATTTTATTTATTTCCCCAAAAAATAAAATTTTAATTATTACTAACCCAAAACTTTTGAGCGGTAGTGTTTAACGTTACAAAAGCTTTAGATTTCAGATAAATGCTGTTCTTTTGAACTTTCTATTCATCAAAGACTGTACACAACTGTTTTCGACATTTAAAATAATAATGAATGTTTCTTGAGTATCAATCATCATATTAGAATAATTTCTGAAGGATCATGTGACAGTGACGACTGGAGTAATGATGCTGAAAACTCAGCTTTGATCACAGGAATAAATAACAGTTTAAAATATATTAAAATAGAAAGCAGCTGTTTTAAATTGGAATAATATTTTACAATATTACTGTTTTTGTTTGTATTTTTAATCAAATAAATGCAGCCTTGGTGAGCAGAAGAAACTTCTCTGTTATGTGCGCGCCACAGACTGCACGCACGTCCGCTTAGAGTTCCGGAACGCCTTTTGCCTTCCGTCAATATTACGTTATTAGAAAAATATTTTTTTAGAGAATCGATTTTTTGACATTTGTGAATCGATTCAGAATCGTCCACGTCCGCATCGCGATGCATCTAAGAATAATTTTTTTCTCCCACCCCTGGATTTCATACAACAGGTTAATAAACAGTTACAATTAAGTCACTTACATTTTAGATGCAATGTTGACTGTTTTTGTTCTGTTTCAGCAGCGAAAATAGTTAAACAAAGATCACGGCAGAACCATCACGCATCACGTGTTTTCTCATAACTGAACGATTCAGCATTTTTAACGAATCGGTTGACTCAAAGATTGAATGATCAATCCATAAACATCTGTCTTAATCATGATCGACTCATTCGAACAAATCGTTTGAACGAATGAATCAATGACTCGCTTATTAAGATGGATGCCTGGCGACACCTAATAGCGGTTTAGTGTTGTTTAAAAGCATCATTCTTTCCCACATGTGTGTGATTTGTGTGTGCAACATTATCATTATTTTTCTTACACTATTATATTAGCGATTTAAAAGCACCCACTCGTGTCACACGTCGATTAACCGGTGGGAAAATATCCTCAGACACATACCTAATACATGTATATTTAAATACAATATTGGCCTACCTGGTAAAAAGTTTTATATACTATTTTGATGTCCTTTTGGACACAAGAGGGCAGTATAGCCCTATGTTTGCTTTTTTGTTGAACCAAATAGCACTAAATAGCCTGTTTTAACTTTTTCATTCTTCTTGAATTGCAAAAACAGAATAAAATGGGTTTAGTTGTGATATTTGTATACTTTTATATAGAAATAAATGGTATATAATTACATTTTTAGAAGATTTTTAGTGTTTCCTTTTTGGACACTATTTAATCCCTCGCCATAGCAAAACCGTTTGAGATATTTATTATCCATTCACAATTTAGCATATTTAATGTAGTTTCATCATGTTGAAAAAGTTTGGTACGAATAAAATAAATAGTTTAAGAGGAGTGGCTAAAAATTCAGAGGCTGATTTTGCAAAAAAAATCACATTCAGACCAAAATATCTGACTTCCTGATGGCCAGAGCTATTGAATGTAAATTAGAAAGTTGTCCGGCTTGATGAGAACAATATCCAAACTATTTTTTCTTTACTGTAGTTAAAACTAACCCCCCCACTTTTGTCAAAAGCATGTTGAAAGTGACACACTTCCTGCTGCCAGTTGGTGGCGCTATAACTTTGACTCACAATAGCTACATCCATCTGATTGGCCTCTTACCACGAACACACTGCTGAAGTTTCATCAAGATCAGTTAATGTATGCAGAAGTTATTCCACTTCCGTGTTTCTCTTTTCTCGCCATAAATTCGATTCCTCGCCACAGCCAAACCGTTCGAGATATCAAAAATCCGTCCGCAATTTAGCATCCTCAAAGTCTTGACTACATGCACACCGAGTTTGAAGGGGACACGGTGAATTTTCTAGGAGGAGTATTTCACATTCCACAGCAAGCGTTTTCCAAACAACCCATAATAGCCGACTTCCTGTTGGGCTGGCGTAAAACTTGACCGGGGTAAAGTTGTTCGGCCAGATGAGATCTATATGTGTACCGAGTTTCATATTAATTCATGCGAGCGTGTTTGATATATGGATCAAGTTTTAGAACCCCGTTCAAGGGGGCGCTGTTGAGCCCCCCAGCCACGCCCGGGTACCAGCTTCAGCCCGGCCCTGATGGCCGTGGGTTCTGACCTGTGTGCAAAGTTTCAAGAGTTTTTGAGCACGTTAAGGACCCCAAAAGCCCCTGAAACCTTGATTAACAATATAAAAGCAATAGTCAAATCCCCCCCTCCCCTCACACACACACAGACACAGAGAGAGGGAGAGAAAATTCTTCAGAAAATCCACATTCAAACCAAAATATCTCTCTTCCTGTTGGTCGGAGATGGTTCATGTAAATTAGAAAGTTGTCCGTCTTGATGAGAACAATACACATACCAAGTTTTGTTGCTGTTGATAAAACTAACCCCCCCACTTATGACTAAAGGTGGCGCTACTGAGCCCCTCACCACGCCCGTTTCTGAAACTTTGCACATGTCTACTGGATAATAAATGTGATGTGTCTGTCGAGTTTCATGCAATTTCAAGTATGTTAAGAGTCTCAAAAGCATAAAAAAAGAATATTAAAGTTTGATGCGTTGCCACGGCAACAGTATCTAAGATATCAATAATCCTTTCACAGGTTTACATCTGCCGTGTGTCTACATTGTACACATAAAGTTTGAAGCAAATCTGGTAAAAATAAGACAGTGATTTCAAAGCATTTTAATAGTGATGTACTTCCTGCTGCCTGTTGGTGGCGCTATAACTTTGACTCACAATAGTCACATCTGTGCGATCGGCCTCTTACAACGAACACACTGCTGAAGTTTCATCAAGATCAGTTAATGTATGCAGAAGTTATAACACACTTCCTGTTTCATTTTTTCGCCATAAATTCGTTTCCTCGCCACGGCCAAACCGTTCGAGATATCAAAAATCCGTCCGCAATTTAGCATCCTCAATGTCTTGACTTCATGCACACCGAGTTTGGAGGCGAATCGATGAATTCCCTAGGAGGAGTACATTAAATTCCACAGCATGCGTTTCCAAACAACCCTAAATAGCCGACTTCCTGTTGGGCTGGCGTAAAACTTAGAGCACGAAAGTTGTTCGGCCCGATGAGATCTATATGTGTACCGAGTTTCATATTATTACATGCAAGCGTGTCTGATTTATGGACAAGTGTTCGGATCCCGTTCCAGGGGGCGCTGTCGAGCCCCCCTGCCACGCCCGGGTACCAGCTTCAGTCCGGCCCTGATGGCCGCGGGTTCTGACGTGTGTGCAAAATTTCAAGAGTTTTTGAGCATGTTAAGGACCCCAAAAGTGCCCGAAAGGTTGACAAAATAATAATAATAATAATAATTAAAGCTGCAAGCAGCGATGAAAGGGCCCTCGCACCCGTGCCATCAACACTCGGTGGCTTTAGGAAGGCAGAGCATGGTTGGGAAATGTACATTTAAGGAGGTATATATAGTAAGAGTATGTCAAAGTCAGTTACAAAATGTTTTGTATAATGGTGATAATAGCATGCTTCATGACTCAGCTAAGTGTTGCTAGCATGTTCAGTCTGTTTCTAGCATGCTTAGTACACAATAATTATGTGGTTAGTACTGCATTACTGTGTTAACCATGTCAGTTTCTGTTGCCAGTAGGTGGCGTTATGACTATAACTGAATATGAGCATGGATGTGTGTTCAGGACAGAACTCTTATCAAACATGTGAAGTTTGGTGCAAATTGGACATTGCCTTCTTGAGTAACAACAAAGTCATGTTTCATTGAATTAGCATTCTTTAGAACTTAGCTAAGCATTGTTAGCATGTTTTAACATGTTGCTAGAACGGCATCAACGTGTTAAACATGTCACTTCCTGTTGCCAGTTGGTGGCGCTATTACTATAACTGAACATTCTCATGTAGATGTGTTCAGGCCATGACTCTTATCAAAAGTGTGAAGTTTGGGGCAGATTGGACATTCCATGCCTGAGTTACAGCAAATTCCTATTTAATTGCAATAATAGCATGCTTTAGCACTTGGCTAAGAGTTTGCTAGCATGTTTTAGCATGTTTCTAGTATGTTGTTAGCATGTTTAACACTTGCTGGCACTTTTTTATATGTTATTAGGAGTCCACAACAGTGTTAAACATGTCACTTCCTGTTGCCAGCAGGTGGCGCTATGACTGTAACTGAATATAAGCATGGTCATGTGTTCAGGACAGAACGCTTATCAAAAGTGTGAAGTTTGGGGCAGATTGGACATTCCATGCCTGAGTTACAGCAAATTCATATTTAATTGCAGTAATATCATTCTTTAGCACTTAGCTAAGTGTTTGCTATTATGTTTTAGCATGTCTCTAGTATGTTGGTAGGATGTTTAGCACCTACTGGCATTTTTTTATATGTTATTAGGAGTCAAGAACAGTGTTAAACGTCACTTCCTGTTGCCAGCAGGTGGCGCTATGACTATAACTAAATATGAGCATGGACATGTGTTCAAGAGATAACTCTTATCAAACGTGTGACGTTTGGGGTAGATTGTACATTGCCTTCTTGAGTAACAACAAAGTCCTGTTTCATTGAATTAGCATGCTTTAGCACTTAGCTAAGTATTGCTAGCATGTTTTAATATGTTTCTAGCATGTTTAGAACTCAATGGCATTTTTAACATGTTGCTAGAACGGCATCAACGTGTTAAACATGTCACTTCCTGTTGCCAGTAGGTGGCGCTATTACTATAACTGAATTTGAGCATAGGCATGCGTTCAGGCCATGATTCTTATCAAACATGTGAAGTTTGGGGCAGATTGGACGTTCCATGCCTGAGTTACAGCAAATTCCTATTTAATTGCAGTAATAGCATGCTTTATCACTTAGCTAAGTGTTTGCTAGCATGTTTCTAGTATGTTGCTAACCTGTTTAGCACTTGCTGGCTCTTTTATATATGTTATTAGGAGACCACAACAGTGTTAAACATGTCACTTCCTGTTGACAGCAGGTGGCGCTATTACTATAACTGAATATTCTCATGTAGATGTGTTCAGGCCATGACTCTTATCAAACGTGTGAAGTTTGGGGCAGATTGGACATTCCATGCCTGTGTTACAGCAAATTCCTATTTAATTGCAGCAATAGCATGCTTTAGCACTTAGCTAAGTGTTTGCTAGCATGTTTTAGCATGTTTCTAGTATGTTGTTAGCATGTTTAGCACTTGCTGGCACTTTTTTTATATGTTTTTATATGTCCACAACAGTGTTTAACATGTCACTTCCTGTTGCCAGCAGGTGGCACTATGACTGTAACTGAATATGAGCATGGTCATGTGTTCAGGACAGAACGTTTATTAAAAGTGTGAAGTTTGGCGCATATTGGACATTGCCTTCTTGAGTAACAACAACATCCTGTTTCATTGAATTAGCATGCTTTACCACTTAGCTAAGTATTGCTAGCATGTTTTAACATTAGCTAGCATGTTTTAACATGTTTCTAGCATGTTTAGACCTCAATGGCATTTTTAACATGTTGCTAGAATGGCATCAACGTGTTAAACATGACACTTCCTGTTGCCAGTAGGTGGCGCTATTACTATAACTGAATATTCTCATGTAGATGTGTTCAGGACAAAACGTTTATCAAAAGTGTGAAGTTTGGGGCAGATTGGACATTCCATGCCTGAGTTACAGCAAATTCCTATTTAATTGCAATAATAGCATGCTTTAGCACTTAGCTAAGAGTTTGCTAGCATGTTTTAGCATGCTTCTAGTATGTTGTTAGCATGTTTAGCACTTGCTGGCACTTTTTTATATGTTATTAGGAGTCCATAACAGTGTTAAACATGTCACTTTCTGTTGCCAGCAGGTGGCGCTATGACTATAACTGAATATGAGCATGGCCATGTGTTCAGGACAGAACTCTTATCAAACGTGTGAAGTTTGGGGCAGATTGGACATTCCATGCCTGAGTTACAGCAACTTCCTGTTTCATGGCGAAACATCGAAATTTGTAAGGCCGCCGAGGACCCGCCCTTCGACGAAAACTCAAGATCTTCGCAATTTAACGTCGCAAAGGCCTTAAGATTACACTCACCAAATTTGAAGATGATCAGATTAAAACTGTAGGAGGAGTTCGTTAAAGTACGAGGCCTGAAAATGGCAAAAACTGCACAAAAATCTGAGAGGAAGTTCAAAATGGCTGACTTCCTGTTGTGTTTAGGGCTATGCTCCAAGAGACTTTTTTGTAGGTATTAGGTCATTACACGTATGTACCGAATTTCGTGCACGTACGTTGAACGTTGCGGGAGGCGCACTCCGTTGAACTTTTATAGGTGGCGCTATCGAGCCATTTTGCCCCGTCCAATTCTGAAACCTATATCAGATGTAAATTTTCGCCAGTTCTGACGTGTGTGCAAAGTTTCGTGAGTTTTCGCGCATGTTTAGGCCCTCAAAAATGCAATTCAATGCGGAGAAGAATAATAATAATAATTAAAGCTGCAAGCAGCGATGAAAGGGCCCTCGCACCCGTGCCATCAACACTCGGTGGCTTTAGGAAGACAGAGCATGGTTGGGAAATGTACATTTAAGGAGGTATATATAGTAAGAGTATGTCAAAGTCAGTTACAAAATGTTTTGTATAATGGTGATAATAGCATGCTTCATGACTCAGCTAAGTGTTGCTAGCATGTTTAGTCTGTTTCTAGCATGCTTAGTACACAATAATTATGTGGTTAGTACTGCATTACGGTGTTAACCATGTCAGTTTCTGTTGCCAGTAGGTGGCGTTATGGCTATAACTGAATATGAGCATGGATGTGTGTTCAGGACAGAACTCTTATCAAACGTGTGAAGTTTGGTGCAAATTGGACATTGCCTTCTTGAGTAACAACAAAGTCATGTTTCATTGAATTAACATTCTTTAGCACTTAGCTAAGCATTGTTAGCATGTTTTAACATGTTTCTAGCATGTTTAGAACTCAATGGCATTTTTAACATGTTGCTAGAACGGCATAAAAGTGTTAAACATGTCACTTCCTGTTGCCAGTAGGTGGCGCTATTACTATAACTGAATTTGAGCATAGACATGTGTTCAGGCCATGATTCTTATCAAATGTGTGAAGTTTGGGGCAGATTGGACATTCCATGCCTGAATTACAGCAAATTCCTATTTAATTGCAATAATAGCATGCTTTAGCACTTAGCTAAGAGTTTGCTAGCATGTTTTAGCATGTTTCTAGTATGTTGTTAGCATGTTTAGCACTTGCTGGCACTTTTTTATATGTTATTAGGAGTCCATAACAGTGTTAAACATGTCACTTCCTGCTGCCAGCAGGTGGCGCTATGACTGTAAGCATGATCATGTGTTCAGGACAGAACGCTTATCAAAAGTGTGAAGTTTGGGGCAGATTGGACATTCCTTGCCTGAGTTACAGCAAATTCATATTTAATTGCAGTAATATCATTCTTTAGCACTTAGCTAAGTGTTTGCTAGTATGTTTTAGCAAGTCTCTAGTATGTTGGTAGGATGTTTAGCACCTACTTGCATTTTTTTATATGTTATTAGGAGTCAAGAACAGTGTTAAACGTCACTTCCTGTTGCCAGCAGGTGGCGCTATGACTATAACTAAATATGAGCATGGACATGTGTTCAAGAGATAACTCTTATCAAACGTGTGAATTTTGGGGTAGATTGTACATTGCCTTCTTGAGTAACAACAAAGTCCTGTTTCATTGAATTAGCATGGTTTAGCACTTAGCTAAGTACTGCTAGCATGTTTTAACATGTTTCTAGCATGTATAGAACTCAATGGCATTTTTAACATGTTGCTAGAACGGCATCAAAGTGTTAAACATGTCACTTCCTGTTGCCAGTAGGTGGTGCTATTACTATAACTGAATTTGAGCATAGACATGTGTTCAGGCCATGATTCTTATCAAATGTGTGAAGTTTGGGGCAGATTGGACATTACATGCCTGAGTTACAGCAAATTCCTATTTAATTGCAGTAATAGCATGCTTTAGCACTTAGCTAAGTGTTTGCTAGCATGTTTCTAGTATGTTGCTAACCTGTTTAGCACTTGTTGGCTCTTTTTTATATGTTATTAGGAGACCACAAGAGTGTTAAACATGTCACTTCCTGTTACCAGTAGGTGGCGCTATTACTATAACTGAATTTTCTCATGTAGATGTGTTCAGGACAGAACGCTTATCAAAAGTGTGAAGTTTGGGGCAGATTGGACATTCCATGCCTGAGTTACAGCAAATTCCTATTTAATTGCAATAATAGCATGCTTTAGCACTTAGCTAAGAGTTTGCTAGCATGTTTTAGCATGCTTCTAGTATGTTGTTAGCATGTTTCGCACTTGCTGGCACTTTTTTATATGTTATTAGGAGTCCATAACAGTGTTAAACATGTCACTTCCTGTTGCCAGCAGGTGGCGCTATGACTATAACTGAATATGAGCATGGCCATGTGTTCAGGACAGAACTCTTATCAAACGTGTGAAGTTTGGGGGAGATTGGACATTCCATGCCTGAGTTACAGCAACTTCCTGTTTCATGGCGAAACATCGAAATTTGTAAGGCCGCCGAGGACCCGCCCTTCGACGAAAACTCAAGATCTTCGCAATTTAACGTCGCAAAGGCCTTAAGATTACACTCACCAAATTTGAAGATGATCAGATTAAAACTGTAGGAGGAGTTCGTTAAAGTACGAGGCCTGAAAATGGCAAAAACTGCACAAAAATCTGAGAGGAAGTTCAAAATGGCTGACTTCCTGTTGTGTTTAGGGCTATGCTCCAAGAGACTTTTTTGTAGGTATTAGGTCATTACACGTATGTACCGAATTTCGTGCACGTACGTGGAACGTTGCAGGAGGCGCACTCCGTTGAACTTTTATAGGTGGCGCTATCGAGCCATTTTGCCCCGTCCAATTCTGAAACCTATATCAGATGTAAATTTTCGCCAGTTCTGACGCGTGTGCAAAGTTTCGTGAGTTTTCGCGCATGTTTAGGCCCTCAAAAATGCAATTCAATGCGGAGAAGAATAATAATAATAATAATAAACAGAGCAATTCCAAGAGGGTCCTCACACCATCGGTGCTCGGGCCCTAATAATTAAAGCTGCAAGCAGCGATGAAAGGGCCCTCGCACCCGTGCCATCAACACTCGGTGGCTTTAGGAAGGCAGAGCATGGTTGGGAAATGTACATTTAAGGAGGTATATATAGTAAGAGTATGTCAAAGTCAGTTACAAAATGTTTTGTATAATGGTGATAATAGCATGCTTCATGACTCAGCTAAGTGTTGCTAGCATGTTCAGTCTGTTTCTAGCATGCTTAGTACACAATAATTATGTGGTTAGTACTGCATTACTGTGTTAACCATGTCAGTTTCTGTTGCCAGTAGGTGGCGTTATGACTATAAATGAATATGAGCATGGATGTGTGTTCAGGACAGAACTCTTATCAAACATGTGAAGTTTGGTGCAAATTGGACATTGCCTTCTTGAGTAACAACAAAGTCATGTTTCATTGAATTAGCATTCTTTAGAACTTAGCTAAGCATTGTTAGCATGTTTTAACATGTTGCTAGAACGGCATCAACGTGTTAAACATGTCACTTCCTGTTGCCAGTTGGTGGCGCTATTACTATAACTGAACATTCTCATGTAGATGTGTTCAGGCCATGACTCTTATCAAAAGTGTGAAGTTTGGGGCAGATTGGACATTCCATGCCTGAGTTACAGCAAATTCCTATTTAATTGCAATAATAGCATGCTTTAGCACTTGGCTAAGAGTTTGCTAGCATGTTTTAGCATGTTTCTAGTATGTTGTTAGCATGTTTAACACTTGCTGGCACTTTTTTATATGTTATTAGGAGTCCACAACAGTGTTAAACATGTCACTTCCTGTTGCCAGCAGGTGGCGCTATGACTGTAACTGAATATAAGCATGGTCATGTGTTCAGGACAGAACGCTTATCAAAAGTGTGAAGTTTGGGGCAGATTGGACATTCCATGCCTGAGTTACAGCAAATTCATATTTAATTGCAGTAATATCATTCTTTAGCACTTAGCTAAGTGTTTGCTATTATGTTTTAGCATGTCTCTAGTATGTTGGTAGGATGTTTAGCACCTACTGGCATTTTTTTATATGTTATTAGGAGTCAAGAACAGTGTTAAACGTCACTTCCTGTTGCCAGCAGGTGGCGCTATGACTATAACTAAATATGAGCATGGACATGTGTTCAAGAACTCTTATCAAACGTGTGACGTTTGGGGTAGATTGTACATTGCCTTCTTGAGTAACAACAAAGTCCTGTTTCATTGAATTAGCATGCTTTAGCACTTAGCTAAGTATTGCTAGCATGTTTTAATATGTTTCTAGCATGTTTAGAACTCAATGGCATTTTTAACATGTTGCTAGAACGGCATCAACGTGTTAAACATGTCACTTCCTGTTGCCAGTAGGTGGCGCTATTACTATAACTGAATTTGAGCATAGGCATGCGTTCAGGCCATGATTCTTATCAAACATGTGAAGTTTGGGGCAGATTGGACGTTCCATGCCTGAGTTACAGCAAATTCCTATTTAATTACAGTAATAGCATGCTTTATCACTTAGCTAAGTGTTTGCTAGCATGTTTCTAGTATGTTGCTAACCTGTTTAGCACTTGCTGGCTCTTTTATATATGTTATTAGGAGACCACAACAGTGTTAAACATGTCACTTCCTGTTGACAGCATAGCAGTTGATAGCTGCGAGCAGCGATTACGGGCCCAAGCCGGTGGCACCGCAATCCTGGTGCCAGGGTGGCGGTGCCGGCGGCTTTGGCCCTCCATCGCTGCTCGCAGCTATATTTATATTTATATATATATATATATATATATATATATATATACACACACACACACACATATATATATATATATATATATATATATATATATATATATATATACACACACACACATACATACATTATATATATATATATATAAATAAATTTAAGGGACAAGACACAGATAATTTTACTTGCCTGAACTAATTAGAACAAAGAAAAAAATAAAATAAAATAATAAGTAGGGGATCACTAAATCGAGAGAATTATTCTGATTTTATGATACACTCAAAATATTCCACAACAAATCCTTTAAATGTAATGATATTCAGAACGGAACAAGAATAAAAAATAAAAAATAAACTATAAACAAAGTCAAAACGAAAAAATAAATATAATAAAAAAATTTAATTTCAAGCAATCCATGGCATGATTTATTTATTTTTTGGACTAAAACATTCTGGCTTTTTTTAAACTCCAACATAATTCTTAAATTGAATAATAATAATAATAAAAGAATAAAATGGGTTTAGTTCTGATTTCGTTGAAATCGCTCGCTCTCCGTACCTAACTTTTCCTGAATACAATCACTATTGAAACTGTGACATTGATTTCATACAACAGGTTATTAACAGTTAAAATGAAGTCATTTACATTTTAGATGCAATATTGACTGTTTTTGTTCTGTTTCAGCAGCGGAAATAGTTAAACAAAGATCACAGAAGAACGCATCTCACAGGAACGTGTTTTCTCATAACTGAATGATTCAGCATTTTGAACGAATTGGTTGACTCAAAGATTGAATGATCAATCCATAAACATCTGTTTATGTTTATGGATTGGATGTTTATGGATCCATGTTTATGGATCTGTATGTTATGGATTACGAATCATTTGAACGAATGAATCAATGACTCGCTCATTAAGACGGTCACTTGGCGACATCTAATGGCGGTTTAGTGTTGTTTAAAAGCATAATTCTTTCCAACGTGTGTGTGATTTGTGTGTGCACCATTATAAATGTCCGTGCGGACGTCCGTATTTTTCTTTTACTTTTATATTAGCGATACAAAAGCACCCACTCGTGTCACACACGTCGATTAACCGGTGGGAAAATATCCTCAGACACATACCTAATAAATGTATATTTAAATACATTATTGGCCTAGCTGGTAAAAAGTTTTATATATTATTTCGATGTCCTTTTGGACACAAGAGGGCAGTATAGCCCTATGTATGACTTGAATTTTTTTTTTACTTTACTGTTTTAAAATTTAGAATAAAATTAGAATAAAATTCTTTTTAAAAACAGAATAAAATGGGTTTAGTTGTGATATTTGTATACTTTTATATAGAAATAAATGGTATAAAATTACATTTTTAGAAGATTTGAGGCTTTTAGTGCCTTTTGGAGGCTGATTTTGCAAAAAATCCACATTCAAACCAAAATATCTGACTTCCTGATGGTCGGAGCTAATGACTTTAAATTAGAAAGTTGTCCGGGTCGATGAGATCAACATACGTACTGAGTTGTGCTACTGTAGGTAAAACAACCCCCCCAACTTTTGTCAAAAGCATTTTGAAAGTGACACATTTCCTGCTGCCAGTTGGTGGCGCTATAACTTTGACACACAATAGTTACATCCATCTGATCGGCCTCTTACCATGAACAAACTGCTGAAGTTTCATCAAGATCAGTTAATGTATGCATTAGTTATAACACTTCGTTTTTCTCTTTTCTCGCCATTAATTCGTTTCCTCGCCACAGCCAAACCGTTCGAGATATCAAAAATCCGTCCGCAATTTAGCATCATCAATGTCTTGACTTCACGCTGACCGAGTTTGGAGGCGAATCGATGTATTTCCTAGGAGGAGTACATTAAATTCCACAGCAAGCATTTCCAAACAACCCTAAATAGCCGACTTCCTGTTGGGCTGGCGTAAAAAGTAAAAGTACGAAAGTTGTTCGGCCCGATGAGATCTATATGTGTACCGAGTTTCATATTATTACATGCAAGCGTGTTTGATATATGGACCAAGTTTTAGAACCCCGTTCAAGGGGGCGCTGTTGAGCCCCCCTGCCACGCCCGGCTACCAGATTCAGCCCCGCCCTGATGGCCGCGGGTTCTGACCTGTGTGCAAAGTTTCAAGAGTTTTCGAGCACGTTTAGGGACCCAAAAGCCCCAGAAACCTTGAAAAACAAATGAAAAAGTAAATCTCACTCAACTGACAAATCACCCCCACCCCTCACACACTCAGAGACAGAGAGAGAGAGAAATTTCTCCAAAAAATCACATTCAAACCAAAATATCTGACTTTCTGTTGCTTTGAGCTAATAAGTGTAAATTAGAAAGTTGTCCGGCTCGATAAGAACAATATACATACCAAGTTTTGTGATTCTAGGTAAAACTAAGCCCCCATTTTTGACTAAAGGTGGCGCTACTGAGCCCCTCACCACGCCCGTTTCTGAAACTTTGCCCATGTCTACTGGATAATAAGTGTGATGTGTCTGTCGAGTTTCATGCAATTTCAAGTATGTTAAGAGTCTCAAAAGCATCAAAAAAGAATATTAAAGTTTGATGCGTTGCCATGGCAACAGTATCTAAGATATCAATAATCCTTTCACAGGTCTACATCTGCCGTGTGTCTACATCATACACATAAAGTTTGAAGCAAATCAGGTAAAAATAAGAGAGTGATTTCAAAGCATTTTGAAAGTGACACACTTCCTGCTGCCAGTTGGTGGCGCTATAACTTTGACTCACAATAATCACATCCTTGTGTTCGGCCTCTGAAAACGAACACACTGCTGAAGTTTCATCAAGATCAGATAATGTATGCTGAAGTTATAACACACTTCCTGTGTCCCTTATTCGCCATAAATTCGTTTCCTTGCCACGGCCAAACCGTTCGAGATATCAAAAATCCGTCCGCAATTTAGCATCCTCAATGTCTTGACTTCATGCTGACCGAGTTTGGAGGCGATTGGATGAATTCTCTAGGAGGAGTACATTAAATTCCACAGCATGCGTTTCAAAACAACCCATAATAGCCGACTTCCTGTTGGGCTGGCGTAAAAAGTAAAAGTACGAAAGTTGTTCGGCCCGATGAGATCTATATGTGTACCGAGTTTCATATTATTACATGCAAGCGTGTCTGATTTATGGACCAAGTTTTCGGACCCCGTTCAAGGGGGCGCTGTCGAGCCACCCTGCCACGCCCGGGTACCAGCTTCAGCCCAGCCCTGATGGCCACGGGTTCTGACCCGTGTGCAAAGTTTCAAGAGTTTTCGAGCACGTTAAGGGTCTCAAAAGTGCCCGAAAGGTTGACAGAAAAATAATAATAATAATAATAATAATAAATATAGCTGCGAGCAGCGATTACGGGCCCAAGCCGGTGGCACCGCAACCCCGGTGCCTTTAGTTACCTAAAGGCACCGGGGTGGCGGTACCGCCGGCTTTGGCCCTCCATCGCTGCTCGCAGCTATATTTATATATATATATATATATATATATATATATATATATATACATATATATATATATATATATATACATACATACATACACACACATACATATATATATATATATATATATATATATATATATATATATATATATATATATATATATATATATATATATTATTGTTCAAAAGTTTGGGGTCAGTAAGATTTTTAATGTTTTTAGGAGAAGTCTCTTCTGCTCACCAAGGCTGCATTTATTGATTAAAAATACAAACAAAAACAGTAATATTGTGAAATATTATTCCAATTTAAAACAGCTGTTTTCAATTTTTAAATATTTTACATAGTAATTCATTTCTGTGATCAAAGTTGAGTTTTCAGCATCATTACTCCAGTCTTCAGTGTCACATGATCCTTCAGAAATCATACTAATATGATGATTGATGCTCAATAAATATTCATTATTATTTTCAATGTTGAAAACAGTTGTGTACAGATTTTTTTTTTTCAAAATGCTTTGATGAATGTAAAGTTCAAAAGAACAGCATATATTTCAAATATATATATTTTTAACATTATAAATGTCTTTACTGTAACTGTTGATCAGTTTAACTCATCCTTCATAAATAAAAGTACTGATTTATTTTATTTATTTCCCCAAAAAATAAAATTTTAATTATTACTAACCCAAAACTTTTGAGCGGTAGTGTTTAACGTTACAAAAGCTTTAGATTTCAGATAAATGCTGTTCTTTTGAACTTTCTATTCATCAAAGACTGTACACAACTGTTTTCGACATTTAAAATAATAATGAATGTTTCTTGAGTATCAATCATCATATTAGAATAATTTCTGAAGGATCATGTGACAGTGACGACTGGAGTAATGATGCTGAAAACTCAGCTTTGATCACAGGAATAAATAACAGTTTAAAATATATTAAAATAGAAAGCAGCTGTTTTAAATTGGAATAATATTTTACAATATTACTGTTTTTGTTTGTATTTTTAATCAAATAAATGCAGCCTTGGTGAGCAGAAGAAACTTCTCTGTTATGTGCGCGCCACAGACTGCACGCACGTCCGCTTAGAGTTCCGCCTTTTGCCTTCCGTCAATATTACGTTATTAGAAAATATTTTTTTAGAGAATCGATTTTTTGACATTTGTGAATCGATTCAGAATCGTCCACGTCCGCATCGCGATGCATCTAAGAATAAATTTTTTCTCCCACCCCTAGATTTCATACAACAGGTTAATAAACAGTTACAATTAAGTCACTTACATTTTAGATGCAATGTTGACTGTTTTTGTTCTGTTTCAGCAGCGAAAATAGTTAAACAAAGATCACGGCAGAACCATCACGCATCACGTGTTTTCTCATAACTGAACGATTCAGCATTTTTAACGAATCGGTTGACTCAAAGATTGAATGATCAATCCATAAACATCTGTCTTAATCGACTCATTCGAACGAATCGTTTGAACGAATGAATCAATGACTCGCTTATTAAGATGGATGCCTGGCGACACCTAATGGCGGTTTAGTGTTGTTTAAAAGCATCATTCTTTCCCACATGTGTGTGATTTGTGTGTGCAACATTATCATTATTTTTCTTACACTATTATATTAGCGATTTAAAAGCACCCACTCGTGTCACACGTCGATTAACCGGTGGGAAAATATCCTCAGACACATCCCTAATACATGTATATTTAAATACTATATTGGCCTACCTGGTAAAAAGTTTTATATACTATTTTGATGTCCTTTTGGACACAAGAGGGCAGTATAGCCCTATGTTTGCTTTTTTGTTGAACCAAATAGCACTAAATAGCCTGTTTTAACTTTTTCATTCTTCTTGAATTGCAAAAACAGAATAAAGTGGGTTTAGTTGTGATATTTGTATACTTTTATATAGAAATAAATGGTATATAATTACATTTTTAGAAGATTTTTAGTGTTTCCTTTTTGGACATTATTTAATCCCTCGCCATAGCAAAACCGTTTGAGATATTTATTATCCGTTCACAATTTAGCATATTTAATGTAGTTTCATCATGTTGAAAAAGTTTGGTACGAATAAAATAAATAGTTTAAGAGGAGTGGCTAAAAATTCAGAGGCTGATTTTGCAAAAAAATCCACATTCAGACCAAAATATCTGACTTCCTGATGGCCAGAGCTATTGAATGTAAATTAGAAAGTTGTCCGGCTTGATGAGAACAATATACAAACTATTTTTTCTTTACTGTAGTTAAAACTAACCCCCCCACTTTTGTCAAAAGCATGTTGAAAGTGACACACTTCCTGCTGCCAGTTGGTGGCGCTATAACTTTGACTCACAATAGCTACATCCATCTGATCGGCCTCTTACCACGAACACACTGCTGAAGTTTCATCAAGATCAGTTAATGTATGCAGAAGTTATTCCACTTCCGTGTTTCTCTTTTCTCGCCATAAATTCGATTCCTCGCCACAGCCAAACCGTTCGAGATATCAAAAATCCGTCCGCAATTTAGCATCCTCAATGTCTTGACTACATCCACACCGAGTTTGAAGGGGGCACGGTGAATTTTCTAGGAGGAGTATTTCACATTCCACAGCAAGCGTTTTCCAAACAACCCATAATAGCTGACTTCCTGTTGGGCTGGCGTAAAACTTGACCGGGGTAAAGTTGTTCGGCCCGATGAGATCTATATGTGTACCGAGTTTCATATTAATTCATGCGAGCGTGTTTGATATATGGATCAAGTTTTAGAACCCCGTTCAAGGGGGCGCTGTTGAGCCCCCCAGCCACGCCCGGGTCCCAGCTTCAGCCCGGCCCTGATGGCCGTGGGTTCTGACCTGTGTGCAAAGTTTCAAGAGTTTTTGAGCACGTTAAGGACCCCAAAAGCCCCTGAAACCTTGATTAACAATATAAAAGCAATAGTCAAATCCCCCCCTCCCCTCACACACACACAGACACAGAGAGGGAGAGAAAATTCTTCAGAAAATCCACATTCAAACCAAAATATCTCTCTTCCTGTTGGTCAGAGATGGTTCATGTAAATTAGAAAGTTGTCCGTCTTGATGAGAACAATACACATACCAAGTTTTGTTGCTGTTGATAAAACTAACACCCCCACTTATGACTAAAGGTGGCGCTACTGAGCCCCTCACCACGCCCGTTTCTGAAACTTTGCACATGTCTACTGGATAATAAATGTGATGTGTCTGTCGAGTTTCATGCAATTTCAAGTATGTTAAGAGTCTCAAAAGCATAAAAAAAGAATATTAAAGTTTGATGCGTTGCCACGGCAACAGTATCTAAGATATCAATAATCCTTTCACAGGTTTACATCTGCCGTGTGTCTACATTGTACACATAAAGTTTGAAGCAAATCTGGTAAAAATAAGACAGTGATTTCAAAGCATTTTAATAGTGATGTACTTCCTGCTGCCTGTTGGTGGCGCTATAACTTTGACTCACAATAGTCACATCTGTGCGATCGGCCTCTTACAACGAACACACTGCTGAAGTTTCATCAAGATCAGTTAATGTATGCAGAAGTTATAACACACTTCCTGTTTCATTTTTTCGCCATAAATTCGTTTCCTCGCCACGGCCAAACCGTTCGAGATATCAAAAATCCGTCCGCAATTTAGCATCCTCAATGTCTTGACTTCATGCACACCGAGTTTGGAGGCGAATCGATGAATTCCCTAGGAGGAGTACATTAAATTCCACAGCATGCGTTTCCAAACAACCCTAAATAGCCGACTTCCTGTTGGGCTGGCGTAAAACTTAGAGCACGAAAGTTGTTCGGCCCGATGAGTTCTATATGTGTACCGAGTTTCATATTATTACATGCAAGCGTGTCTGATTTATGGACAAGTGTTCGGATCCCGTTCCAGGGGGCGCTGTCGAGCCCCCCTGCCACGCCCGGGTACCAGCTTCAGTCCGGCCCTGATGGCCGCGGGTTCTGACCTGTGTGCAAAATTTCAAGAGTTTTCGAGCATGTTAAGGGCCCCAAAAGTGGCCGAAAGGTTGACAAAATAATAATAATAATAATAATAATAATAAATATAGCTGCGAGCAGCGATTATGGGCCCAAGCCGGTGGCACCGCAACCCCGGTGCCTTTAGTTACCTAAAGGCACCGGGGTGGCGGTACCGCCGGCTTTGGCCCTTCATCACTGCTCGCAGCTATATTTATATATATATATATAAAAGACCAAAAATATTACTTGACTTACCTTATTCTGATTTTATGATACACTCAAAATATTCCACAACAAATCCTTTAAATTTAATGTAAAAATAAAAATGAAAGAAAGCAGTGTTGGGCTCACGTAACCCTCTTGTTTCAACATTTGCGATGTATTTGGATGCTAAACTATTCTTTATTATAGGCTTTGTTCTTCACTCATGTTCCAATATCGATGGAAAAAATCATCCTCTTCACAAGCGCAAAAATGTGCTTGGAAACATCACAGTGGAGCGGTGCTTACTGTGAATGTATGAATTGTACTACTGACTATTTAGAGCAGTGTAATTTTTATATGTTAGGTTGACTATTTTATTATTATATTTTATGAAGGCTATAATGAACAGGCTGCGATGTCAAGATTACAATGCTGTAATGTGTGTGTGTGTGTGTGTGTGTGTGTGTGTGTGTGTGTGTGTGTGTGTTCATGTTTTTCTATCCCGGTGGGGACTTCAACCTGAATGCACACCGACTCATGGGGACTCGTGTCACAGTGGGGACCTAAATAGAGGTCCCCATGGGTAAACAAGCTTATAAATCATACAGAATGAGTTTTTTTGGAAATGTAAAAATGCAGAAAGTTTTCTGGGATAGGTAGGTTTAGGGCTAGGGTTAGTGTGAGGAGATAGAATATACAGTTTGTACAGTATAAAACCATTAAGTCTATGGAGAGTCCCAACAAAGATAGTAAACCGTGTGTGTGTGTGTGTGGCGTGGGTGCGATTGAAAAAAAAAACATACTCCGTCATTATACAGGACGACATTCAAACTGCAAAGTGTTAACTTATATTTGTGTACAGTTGCAATAAAACACAACATTGTGCTTTTGTAAAATAATTTCAAGCAATCCTCCCCCCAAAAGGTGCTAATTTTAAAATTAAACTAAAATGCTCATATTAGCTATTTAAAACGGTGCACATCCACGGTGAGGAACGAGCAGAACAGAGTGAACGTTTTTCAGTTAATTCCTACTTCTATAGGAATTCATTTGAAACGCTCGCTCAACCACTATCAATGTCAGTGCGGACTAACATATTTTACTTTCGTTTTTAAGTTGGCAATTCAAAAGCCCCCAGCGGTGTCACACGTCGATTAATCGGTGGGAAAATATCCTCAGACACATACCTAATAAATGTATATTTAAATACATTATTGGCCTAGCTGGTAAAAAGTTTTATATATTATTTTGATGTCCTTTTGGACACAAGAGGGCAGTATAGCCCTATGTTTGCTTTTTTGTTTAACCAAATAGCACTAAATAGCCTGTTTTTAACTTTTTCATTCTTCTTGAATTGCAAAAACAGAATAAAATGGGTTTAGTTGTGATATTTGTTTACTTTTATATAGAAATAAATGGTATATAATTACATTTTTAGAAGATTTTTAGTGTTTCCTTTTTGGACATTACTTTAATCCCTCGCCATAGCAAAACCGTTTAAGATATTTATTATCCATTCACAATTTAGCATATGTAATGTATTTTCATCATGTTGAAAAAGTTTGGTGGGAATAAAATAAATAGTTTAAGAGGAGTGGCTAAAAATTCAGAGGCTGATTTAGCAAAAAAAATCCACATTCAGACCAAAATATCTGACTTCCTGATGGCTGGAGCTAATGAATGTAAATTAGAAAGTTGTCCGGCTTGATGAGAACAATATACAAACAATTTTTTTTTTACTGTAGTTAAAACTAACCCCCCCACTTTTGTCAAAAGCATGTTGAAAGTGACACACTTCCTGCTGCCAGTTGGTGGCGCTATAACTTTGACTCACAATAGCTACATCCATCTGATCGGCCTCTTACCACGAACACACTGCTGAAGTTTCATCAAGATCAGTTAATGTATGCAGAAGTTATTCCACTTCGTGTTTCTCTTTTCTCGCCATAAATTCGATTCCTCGCCACGGCCAAACCGTTCGAGATATCAAAAATCCGTCCGCAATTTAGCATCCTCAAAGTCTTGACTACATGCTGACTGAGTTTGAAGGTGATTGAATGAATTCTCTAGGAGGAGTACATCACATTCCACAGCAAGCGTTTTCCAAACAACCCATAATAGCCGACTTCCTGTTGGGCTGGCGTGAAACTTGACAGAGGGAAAGTTGTTCGGCCCGATGACATCTATATGTGTACCGAGTTTCATATTAATTCATGCAAGCGTGTTTGATATATGGACCAAGTTTTCAGACCCCGTTCAAGGGGGCGCTGTTGAGCCCCCCTGCCACGCCCGTTTCTGAAACTTTTCACATGTCTACTGGCTAATAAGTGTTATGTGTCTGTCGAGTTTCATCCAATTTCAAGCATGCTAAGAGTCTCAAACGCATCCGAAAAGAATATTAAAGTTTGATGCGTTGCCACGGCAACAGTATCTAAGATATCAATAATCCTTTCACAGGTCTACATCTGCCATGTGTCTACATTATACACATAAAGTTTGAAGCAAATCGGGTAAAACTAAGAGGGTGATTTCAAAGCATTTTGAAAGTGACAAACTTCCTGCTGCCAGTTGGTGGCGCTATAACTTTGACTCACAATAATTACATCCATCTGATCGGCCTTTTACCACGAACACATTGCTGAAGTTTCATCAAGATCAGTTAATGTATGCAAAAGTTATAACACACTTCCTGTGTCCCATTATTCGCCATAAATTCGTTTCCTCGCCACGGCCAAACCGTTCGAGATATAAAAAATCCGTTCGCAATTTAGCATCCTCAATGTCTTGACTTCATTCACACCGAGTTTGGTGGCGATCGGATGAATTCCCTAGGAGGAGTATTTCACATTCCATTGTATGCGTTTTCCAAACAACGTATAATAACCGACTTCCTGTTGGGCTGGTGTAAAACTTAGAGCACGAAAGTTGTTCGGCCCGATGAGATCTATATGTGTACTGAGTTTCATATTATTACATGCAAGCGTGTTTGATTTATGGACCAAGTTTTCAGACACCATTCCAGGGGGCGCTGTCGAGCCCCCGTGCCACGCCCGGGTACCAGCTTCAGTCCGGCCCTGATGGCCGCAGGTTCTGACGTGTGTGCAAAATTTCAAGAGTTTTTGAGCATGTTAAGGGCCCCAAAAGTGCCCGAAAGGTTGACAAAATAATAATAATAATAATAATAATAATTAAAGCTGCAAGCAGCGATGAAAGGGCCCTCGCACCCGTGCCATCAACACTCGGTGGCTTTAGGAAGACAGAGCATGGTTGGGAAATGTACATTTAAGGAGGTATATATAGTAAGAGTATGTCAAAGTCAGTTACAAAATGTTTTGTATAATGGTGATAATAGCATGCTTCATGACTCAGCTAAGTGTTGCTAGCATGTTTAGTCTGTTTCTAGCATGCTTAGTACACAATAATTATGTGGTTAGTACTGCATTACTGTGTTAACCATGTCAGTTTCTGTTGCCAGTAGGTGGCGTTATGACTATAACTGAATATGAGCATGGATGTGTGTTCAGGACAGAACTCTTATCAAACTTGTGAAGTTTGGTGCAAATTGGACATTGCCTTCTTGAGTAACAACAAAGTCATGTTTCATTGAATTAGCATTCTTTAGCACTTAGCTAAGCATTACTAGCATGTTTTAATATGTTTCTAGCATGTTTAGAACTCAATGGCATTTTTAACATGTTGCTAGAACGGCATCAACGTGTTAAACATGTCACTTCCTGTTGCCAGTAGGTGGCGCTATTACTATAACTGAACATTCTCATGTAGATGTGTTCAGGCCATGACTCTTATCAAAAGTGTGAAGTTTGGGGCAGATTGGACATTCCATGCCTGAGTTACAGCAAATTCCTATTTAATTGCAATAATAGCATGCTTTAGCACTTAGCTAAGAGTTTGCTAGCATGTTTTAGCATGTTTCTAGTATGTTGTTAGCATGTTTAACACTTGCTGGCACTTTTTTATATGTTATTAGGAGTCCATAACAGTGTTAAACATGTCACTTCCTGTTGCCAGCAGGTGGCGCTATTACTGTAACTGAATATAAGCATGGTCATGTGTTCAGGACAGAACGCTTATCAAAAGTGTGAAGTTTGGGGCAGATTGGACATTCCATGCCTGAGTTACAGCAAATTCATATTTAATTGCAGTAATATCATTCTTTAGCACTTAGCTAAGTGTTTGCTAGTATGTTTTATTATGTCTCTAGTATGTTGGTAGGATGTTTAGCATCTACTGGCATTTTTTTATATGTTATTAGGAGTCAAGAACAGTGTTAAACGTCACTTCCTGTTGCCAGCAGGTGGCGCTATGACTATAACTAAATATGAGCATGGACATGTGTTCAAGAGATAACTCTTATCAAACATGTGAAGTTTGGGGTAGATTGTACATTGCCTTCTTGAGTAACAACAAAGTCCTGTTTCATTGAATTAGCATGCTTTAGCACTTAGCTAAGTATTGCTAGCATGTTTTAATATGTTTCTAGCATGTTTAGAACTCAATGGCATTTTTAACATGTTGCTAGAACGGCATCAACGTGTTAAACATGTCACTTCCTGTTGCCAGTAGGTGGCGCTATTACTATAACTGAATTTGAGCATAGGCATGCGTTCAGGCCATGATTCTTATCAAACATGTGAAGTTTGGGGCAGATTGGACGTTCCATGCCTGAGTTACAGCAAATTCCTATTTAATTGCAGTAATAGCATGCTTTATCACTTAGCTAAGTGTTTGCTAGCATGTTTCTAGTATGTTGCTAACCTGTTTAGCACTTGCTGGCTCTTTTATATATGTTATTATGAGACCACAACAGTGTTAAACATGTCACTTCCTGTTGACAGCAGGTGGCGCTATTACTATAACTGAATATTCTCATGTAGATGTGTTCAGGCCATGACTCTTATCAAACGTGTGAAGTTTGGGGCAGATTGGACATTCCATGCCTGTGTTACAGCAAATTCCTATTTAATTGCAGCAATAGCATGCTTTAGCACTTAGCTAAGTGTTTGCTAGCATGTTTTAGCATGTTTCTAGTATGTTGTTAGCATGTTTAGCACTTGCTGGCACTTTTTTTATATGTTTTTATATGTCCACAACAGTGTTTAACATGTCACTTCCTGTTGCCAGCAGGTGGCACTATGACTGTAACTGAATATGAGCATGGTCATGTGTTCAGGACAGAACCTTTATTAAAAGTGTGAAGTTTGGCGCATATTGGACATTGCCTTCTTGAGTAACAACAACATCCTGTTTCATTGAATTAGCATGCTTTACCACTTAGCTAAGTATTGCTAGCATGTTTTAACATTAGCTAGCATGTTTTAACATGTTTCTAGCATGTTTAGACCTCAATGGCATTTTTAACATGTTGCTAGAATGGCATCAACGTGTTAAACATGACACTTCCTGTTGCCAGTAGGTGGCGCTATTACTATAACTGAATATTCTCATGTAGATGTGTTCAGGACAGAACGCTTATCAAAAGTGTGAAGTTTGGGGCAGATTGGACATTCCATGCCTGAGTTACAGCAAATTCCTATTTAATTGCAATAATAGCATGCTTTAGCACTTAGCTAAGAGTTTGCTAGCATGTTTTAGCATGCTTCTAGTATGTTGTTAGCATGTTTAGCACTTGCTGGCACTTTTTTATATGTTATTAGGAGTCCATAACAGTGTTAAACATGTCACTTCCTGTTGCCAGCAGGTGGCGCTATGACTATAACTGAATATGAGCATGGTCATGTGTTCAGGACAGAACTCTTATCAAACGTGTGAAGTTTGGGGCAGATTGGACATTCCATGCCTGAGTTACAACAACTTCCTGTTTCATGGCGAAACATCGAAATTTATCAGGCCGCCGAGGACCCGCCCTTTGACGAAAACTCAAGATCTTCGCAATTTAACGTCGCAAAGGCCTTAAGATTACACTCACCAAATTTGAAGATGATCAGATTAAAACTGTAGGAGGAGTTCGTTAAAGTACGAGGCCTGAAAATGGCAAAAACTGCACAAAAATCTGAGAGGAAGTTCAAAATGGCTGACTTCCTGTTGTGTTTAGGGCTATGCTCCAAGAGACTTTTTTGTAGGTATTAGGTCATTACATGTATGTACCGAATTTCGTGCACGTACGTGGAACGTTGCGGGAGGCGCACTCCGTTGAAATTTTATAGGTGGCGCTATCGAGCCATTTTGCCCCGTCCAATTCTGAAACCTATATCAGATGTAAATTTTCGCCAGTTCTGATGCGTGTGCAAAGTTTTGTGAGTTTTCGAGCATGTTTAGGCCCTCAAAAATGCAATTAAATGCGGAGAAGAATAATAATAATAATTAAAGCTGCAAGCAGCGATGAAAGGGCCCTCGCACCCGTGCCATCAACACTCGGTGGCTTTAGGAAGGCAGAGCATGGTTGGGAAATGTACATTTAAGGAGGTATATATAGTAAGAGTATGTCAAAGTCAGTTACAAAATGTTTTGTATAATGGTGATAATAGCATGCTTCATGACTCAGCTAAGTGTTGCTAGCATGTTCAGTCTGTTTCTAGCATGCTTAGTACACAATAATTATGTGGTTAGTACTGCATTACTGTGTTAACCATGTCAGTTTCTGTTGCCAGTAGGTGGCGTTATGACTATAACTGAATATGAGCATGGATGTGTGTTCAGGACAGAACTCTTATCAAACATGTGAAGTTTGGTGCAAATTGGACATTGCCTTCTTGAGTAACAACAAAGTCATGTTTCATTGAATTAGCATTCTTTAGAACTTAGCTAAGCATTGTTAGCATGTTTTAACATGTTGCTAGAACGGCATCAACGTGTTAAACATGTCACTTCCTGTTGCCAGTTGGTGGCGCTATTACTATAACTGAACATTCTCATGTAGATGTGTTCAGGCCATGACTCTTATCAAAAGTGTGAAGTTTGGGGCAGATTGGACATTCCATGCCTGAGTTACAGCAAATTCCTATTTAATTGCAATAATAGCATGCTTTAGCACTTGGCTAAGAGTTTGCTAGCATGTTTTAGCATGTTTCTAGTATGTTGTTAGCATGTTTAACACTTGCTGGCACTTTTTTATATGTTATTAGGAGTCCACAACAGTGTTAAACATGTCACTTCCTGTTGCCAGCAGGTGGCGCTATGACTGTAACTGAATATAAGCATGGTCATGTGTTCAGGACAGAACGCTTATCAAAAGTGTGAAGTTTGGGGCAGATTGGACATTCCATGCCTGAGTTACAGCAAATTCATATTTAATTGCAGTAATATCATTCTTTAGCACTTAGCTAAGTGTTTGCTATTATGTTTTAGCATGTCTCTAGTATGTTGGTAGGATGTTTAGCACCTACTGGCATTTTTTTATATGTTATTAGGAGTCAAGAACAGTGTTAAACGTCACTTCCTGTTGCCAGCAGGTGGCGCTATGACTATAACTAAATATGAGCATGGACATGTGTTCAAGAGATAACTCTTATCAAACGTGTGACGTTTGGGGTAGATTGTACATTGCCTTCTTGAGTAACAACAAAGTCCTGTTTCATTGAATTAGCATGCTTTAGCACTTAGCTAAGTATTGCTAGCATGTTTTAATATGTTTCTAGCATGTTTAGAACTCAATGGCATTTTTAACATGTTGCTAGAACGGCATCAACGTGTTAAACATGTCACTTCCTGTTGCCAGTAGGTGGCGCTATTACTATAACTGAATTTGAGCATAGGCATGCGTTCAGGCCATGATTCTTATCAAACATGTGAAGTTTGGGGCAGATTGGACGTTCCATGCCTGAGTTACAGCAAATTCCTATTTAATTGCAGTAATAGCATGCTTTATCACTTAGCTAAGTGTTTGCTAGCATGTTTCTAGTATGTTGCTAACCTGTTTAGCACTTGCTGGCTCTTTTATATATGTTATTAGGAGACCACAACAGTGTTAAACATGTCACTTCCTGTTGACAGCAGGTGGCGCTATTACTATAACTGAATATTCTCATGTAGATGTGTTCAGGCCATGACTCTTATCAAACGTGTGAAGTTTGGGGCAGATTGGACATTCCATGCCTGTGTTACAGCAAATTCCTATTTAATTGCAGCAATAGCATGCTTTAGCACTTAGCTAAGTGTTTGCTAGCATGTTTTAGCATGTTTCTAGTATGTTGTTAGCATGTTTAGCACTTGCTGGCACTTTTTTTATATGTTTTTATATGTCCACAACAGTGTTTAACATGTCACTTCCTGTTGCCAGCAGGTGGCACTATGACTGTAACTGAATATGAGCATGGTCATGTGTTCAGGACAGAACGTTTATTAAAAGTGTGAAGTTTGGCGCATATTGGACATTGCCTTCTTGAGTAACAACAACATCCTGTTTCATTGAATTAGCATGCTTTAGCACTTAGCTAAGTATTGCTAGCATGTTTTAACATTAGCTAGCATGTTTTAACATGTTTCTAGCATGTTTAGACCTCAATGGCATTTTTAACATGTTGCTAGAATGGCATCAACGTGTTAAACATGACACTTCCTGTTGCCAGTAGGTGGCGCTATTACTATAACTGAATATTCTCATGTAGATGTGTTCAGGACAAAACGTTTATCAAAAGTGTGAAGTTTGGGGCAGATTGGACATTCCATGCCTGAGTTACAGCAAATTCCTATTTAATTGCAATAATAGCATGCTTTAGCACTTAGCTAAGAGTTTGCTAGCATGTTTTAGCATGCTTCTAGTATGTTGTTAGCATGTTTAGCACTTGCTGGCACTTTTTTATATGTTATTAGGAGTCCATAACAGTGTTAAACATGTCACTTTCTGTTGCCAGCAGGTGGCGCTATGACTATAACTGAATATGAGCATGGCCATGTGTTCAGGACAGAACTCTTATCAAACGTGTGAAGTTTGGGGCAGATTGGACATTCCATGCCTGAGTTACAGCAACTTCCTGTTTCATGGCGAAACATCGAAATTTGTAAGGCCGCCGAGGACCCGCCCTTCGACGAAAACTCAAGATCTTCGCAATTTAACGTCGCAAAGGCCTTAAGATTACACTCACCAAATTTGAAGATGATCAGATTAAAACTGTAGGAGGAGTTCGTTAAAGTACGAGGCCTGAAAATGGCAAAAACTGCACAAAAATCTGAGAGGAAGTTCAAAATGGCTGACTTCCTGTTGTGTTTAGGGCTATGCTCCAAGAGACTTTTTTGTAGGTATTAGGTCATTACACGTATGTACCGAATTTCGTGCACGTACGTTGAACGTTGCGGGAGGCGCACTCCGTTGAACTTTTATAGGTGGCGCTATCGAGCCATTTTGCCCCGTCCAATTCTGAAACCTATATCAGATGTAAATTTTCGCCAGTTCTGACGTGTGTGCAAAGTTTCGTGAGTTTTCGCGCATGTTTAGGCCCTCAAAAATGCAATTCAATGCGGAGAAGAATAATAATAATTAAAGCTGCAAGCAGCGATGAAAAGGGCCCTCGCACCCCTGCCACCGCCACCCGGCACCTTTAGGAAAGGCCTTAAGATTACACTCACCAAATTTGAAGAGGATCAGATCAAAACTGTAGGAGGAGTTTGTTAAAGTACAACATCAGGAAATGGCAAAAACTGCCCAAAATCTGACAGGAAGTTCAAAATAACTGACTTCCTGTTGTGTTTAGGGCTATGCTCCAAGAGACTTTTTTGTAGGTATTGGGTCTTTACATGTGTGTACCAAATTTCATACCTGTACGTGAAACGTCGAGCCGGGGCAAAATGTAGGGGCAATAAGTAAGCCATTTTGCCCCACCCAATTTTTAAAACCACATCACACGTAAATTGTCACCACTTCTGAAGCGTGTGCAAAGTTTCATGATTTTTCGAGCACGTTTTGTATTTGCCACACTTCCTGCTACCAGCAGGTGGTGCTATTGCTATAATCATAATGAGCATTGGCATGTGTTCAGGACAGGAGTCTTATCAAACATGTGAAGTTTGTGGCAGATTGAAAATTGTATGCCTGAGTTACTGCAGGCTGTCTGTGGTTGCCTAGCAACATCAGAACTGCAAGCAACATTAATATTGAACTTATCTGATCATGCATATATCACCAAAAGGCCGAAATTGGGTGAACTAGTGCAAAAAATGCCCGTGCAAAATCAGTTTTTGTGTGTGTTTTCAGTAATTGTTGGTTTGGTGTGTGCTCATTGTTACAATTACACAGCAAAAGTTCAGTGACATTTTTATTTGTGCATGGTAAAAAGCACACAGTGAACTCCGAGAAAACGCTATGCTTGAGCAAACAGTTTGTGAATAGGCAACTACAAATGATGCCCGTGAAAGAGACTGTGAACGCATTGAATAGGATATGTTTAGTTGGTGAATAGCATAGGCTATTATTACACAGTAGCGACAACGTTAAGCGCACCAGAATGAAATATAATATTCAGAAGTAAACACTAACAGCATAGCTGACATACAGATTCAGTTTACATCCACAAATGAATAAGCACCTCGATTCAGGGAGCAGTGCAAAGTGCCCGTGCAAAATCAGTTTTTGTGAGCTGATCGCCGTCAAAAAAGTTCAGGAGATATTTCTTGCGATGGCAATATGATCAAAAATAACTTTATATTGATTCAATGGATTAATAGCATTTTGAAAAAAAAAAAAAAAGTCATGAATTTATTGCATTTTTGGGAAAAAATAATCCGTTTTTATAATAAATCTTAAAAAATTCAAATCCAGATTTTGATTTTCAATGTTGTTATAACCTAAAGATTCTATGTGAAAGTTTGAAACAGAAAATAGTGGTTTTCACACATTTAGTGGTTATCTCACATTCGAGAGATATGCGAATAACACACAGACAGACAGACGGACGTTTCTGTAATTTATAGATAGATGGATTTATCACGTTCGGGAACCAAACTATAATATTCAGAAGTAAACAGTGTAGCTGACTGAGTGTTTATGTCAGAATGTTTATTTTTAAACCACAACCTTCTTGGGGCTTCTTTGACCGATACAACTCTCTAATGTCAGAATGTTTATTTTTAAACCACAACCTTCTAAAAATGATATATTTAACGATATCTTTTGCATTTCTCATCCAAACAATGTCAAACTTGGCACTGCACTTACTCGTGCCCGTGGCGAGACACCTGTCGAGTTTGAAATCAATCGGACTAACGGTTCGAGAGATATGCGAGGAACAGACACACACACACACAGACAGACAGACAGACAGACGTTCCTGTAATTTATAGATAGATGTTTGTCAGGCCGCCGAGGGCACACCCTTCGACGAAAACTCTAGATCTTCGCAATTTAACGTCACAAAGGCCTTAAGATTACACTCACCAAATTTGAAGAGTATCGGATCAAATCTGTAGGAGGAGTTCGTTAAAGTACAACATCAGGAAATTACGAAAAATGCCCAAAATCCAGGAGGAAGTTCAAAATAGCTCACTTCCTGTTGTGTTTAGGGCTATGCTCCAAGAGACTTTTCTGTAGGTATTGGGTCATTACATGTATGTACCAAATTTCATACCTGTACGTGAAACCAGGAGCCGGGGCAAAATGTGGGGGCAATAATTTACCGAATTTGCCCCCCCCAATTCTGAAAACCATATCACACGTAAATTTTCACCACTTCTGAAGCGTGTGCAAAGTTTCATGAGTTTTCGAGCATGTTTAGGCCCTCTAAAAAGCGATTCACTTTGGAGAAGAAGAATAATAATAAACGGAGCAAAAACAATAGGGTCCTCTCACCATCGGTGCTCGGGCCCTAATAATTAAAGCTGCAAGCAGCGATGAAAGGGCCCTCGCACCCGTGCCATCAACACTCGGTGGCTTTAGGAAGACAGAGCATGGTTGGGAAATGTACATTTAAGGAGGTATATATAGTAAGAGTATGTCAAAGTCAGTTACAAAATGTTTTGTATAATGGTGATAATAGCATGCTTCATGACTCAGCTAAGTGTTGCTAGCATGTTTAGTCTGTTTCTAGCATGCTTAGTACACAATAATTATGTGGTTAGTACTGCATTACGGTGTTAACCATGTCAGTTTCTGTTGCCAGTAGGTGGCGTTATGGCTATAACTGAATATGAGCATGGATGTGTGTTCAGGACAGAACTCTTATCAAACGTGTGAAGTTTGGTGCAAATTGGACATTGCCTTCTTGAGTAACAACAAAGTCATGTTTCATTGAATTAACATTCTTTAGCACTTAGCTAAGCATTGTTAGCATGTTTTAACATGTTTCTAGCATGTTTAGAACTCAATGGCATTTTTAACATGTTGCTAGAACGGCATAAAAGTGTTAAACATGTCACTTCCTGTTGCCAGTAGGTGGCGCTATTACTATAACTGAATTTGAGCATAGACATGTGTTCAGGCCATGATTCTTATCAAATGTGTGAAGTTTGGGGCAGATTGGACATTCCATGCCTGAATTACAGCAAATTCCTATTTAATTGCAATAATAGCATGCTTTAGCACTTAGCTAAGAGTTTGCTAGCATGTTTTAGCATGTTTCTAGTATGTTGTTAGCATGTTTAGCACTTGCTGGCACTTTTTTATATGTTATTAGGAGTCCATAACAGTGTTAAACATGTCACTTCCTGCTGCCAGCAGGTGGCGCTATGACTGTAAGCATGATCATGTGTTCAGGACAGAACGCTTATCAAAAGTGTGAAGTTTGGGGCAGATTGGACATTCCTTGCCTGAGTTACAGCAAATTCATATTTAATTGCAGTAATATCATTCTTTAGCACTTAGCTAAGTGTTTGCTAGTATGTTTTAGCAAGTCTCTAGTATGTTGGTAGGATGTTTAGCACCTACTTGCATTTTTTTATATGTTATTAGGAGTCAAGAACAGTGTTAAACGTCACTTCCTGTTGCCAGCAGGTGGCGCTATGACTATAACTAAATATGAGCATGGACATGTGTTCAAGAGATAACTCTTATCAAACGTGTGAATTTTGGGGTAGATTGTACATTGCCTTCTTGAGTAACAACAAAGTCCTGTTTCATTGAATTAGCATGGTTTAGCACTTAGCTAAGTACTGCTAGCATGTTTTAACATGTTTCTAGCATGTATAGAACTCAATGGCATTTTTAACATGTTGCTAGAACGGCATCAAAGTGTTAAACATGTCACTTCCTGTTGCCAGTAGGTGGTGCTATTACTATAACTGAATTTGAGCATAGACATGTGTTCAGGCCATGATTCTTATCAAATGTGTGAAGTTTGGGGCAGATTGGACATTACATGCCTGAGTTACAGCAAATTCCTATTTAATTGCAGTAATAGCATGCTTTAGCACTTAGCTAAGTGTTTGCTAGCATGTTTCTAGTATGTTGCTAACCTGTTTAGCACTTGTTGGCTCTTTTTTATATGTTATTAGGAGACCACAAGAGTGTTAAACATGTCACTTCCTGTTACCAGTAGGTGGCGCTATTACTATAACTGAATTTTCTCATGTAGATGTGTTCAGGACAGAACGCTTATCAAAAGTGTGAAGTTTGGGGCAGATTGGACATTCCATGCCTGAGTTACAGCAAATTCCTATTTAATTGCAATAATAGCATGCTTTAGCACTTAGCTAAGAGTTTGCTAGCATGTTTTAGCATGCTTCTAGTATGTTGTTAGCATGTTTCGCACTTGCTGGCACTTTTTTATATGTTATTAGGAGTCCATAACAGTGTTAAACATGTCACTTCCTGTTGCCAGCAGGTGGCGCTATGACTATAACTGAATATGAGCATGGCCATGTGTTCAGGACAGAACTCTTATCAAACGTGTGAAGTTTGGGGGAGATTGGACATTCCATGCCTGAGTTACAGCAACTTCCTGTTTCATGGCGAAACATCGAAATTTGTAAGGCCGCCGAGGACCCGCCCTTCGACGAAAACTCAAGATCTTCGCAATTTAACGTCGCAAAGGCCTTAAGATTACACTCACCAAATTTGAAGATGATCAGATTAAAACTGTAGGAGGAGTTCGTTAAAGTACGAGGCCTGAAAATGGCAAAAACTGCACAAAAATCTGAGAGGAAGTTCAAAATGGCTGACTTCCTGTTGTGTTTAGGGCTATGCTCCAAGAGACTTTTTTGTAGGTATTAGGTCATTACACGTATGTACCGAATTTCGTGCACGTACGTGGAACGTTGCAGGAGGCGCACTCCGTTGAACTTTTATAGGTGGCGCTATCGAGCCATTTTGCCCCGTCCAATTCTGAAACCTATATCAGATGTAAATTTTCGCCAGTTCTGACGCGTGTGCAAAGTTTCGTGAGTTTTCGCGCATGTTTAGGCCCTCAAAAATGCAATTCAATGCGGAGAAGAATAATAATAATAATAATAAACAGAGCAATTCCAAGAGGGTCCTCACACCATCGGTGCTCGGGCCCTAATTAAAGCTGCAAGCAGCGATGAAAGGGCCCTCGCACCCGTGCCATCAACACTCGGTGGCTTTAGGAAGGCAGAGCATGGTTGGGAAATGTACATTTAAGGAGGTATATATAGTAAGAGTATGTCAAAGTCAGTTACAAAATGTTTTGTATAATGGTGATAATAGCATGCTTCATGACTCAGCTAAGTGTTGCTAGCATGTTCAGTCTGTTTCTAGCATGCTTAGTACACAATAATTATGTGGTTAGTACTGCATTACTGTGTTAACCATGTCAGTTTCTGTTGCCAGTAGGTGGCGTTATGACTATAACTGAATATGAGCATGGATGTGTGTTCAGGACAGAACTCTTATCAAACATGTGAAGTTTGGTGCAAATTGGACATTGCCTTCTTGAGTAACAACAAAGTCATGTTTCATTGAATTAGCATTCTTTAGAACTTAGCTAAGCATTGTTAGCATGTTTTAACATGTTGCTAGAACGGCATCAACGTGTTAAACATGTCACTTCCTGTTGCCAGTTGGTGGCGCTATTACTATAACTGAACATTCTCATGTAGATGTGTTCAGGCCATGACTCTTATCAAAAGTGTGAAGTTTGGGGCAGATTGGACATTCCATGCCTGAGTTACAGCAAATTCCTATTTAATTGCAATAATAGCATGCTTTAGCACTTGGCTAAGAGTTTGCTAGCATGTTTTAGCATGTTTCTAGTATGTTGTTAGCATGTTTAACACTTGCTGGCACTTTTTTATATGTTATTAGGAGTCCACAACAGTGTTAAACATGTCACTTCCTGTTGCCAGCAGGTGGCGCTATGACTGTAACTGAATATAAGCATGGTCATGTGTTCAGGACAGAACGCTTATCAAAAGTGTGAAGTTTGGGGCAGATTGGACATTCCATGCCTGAGTTACAGCAAATTCATATTTAATTGCAGTAATATCATTCTTTAGCACTTAGCTAAGTGTTTGCTATTATGTTTTAGCATGTCTCTAGTATGTTGGTAGGATGTTTAGCACCTACTGGCATTTTTTTATATGTTATTAGGAGTCAAGAACAGTGTTAAACGTCACTTCCTGTTGCCAGCAGGTGGCGCTATGACTATAACTAAATATGAGCATGGACATGTGTTCAAGAGATAACTCTTATCAAACGTGTGACGTTTGGGGTAGATTGTACATTGCCTTCTTGAGTAACAACAAAGTCCTGTTTCATTGAATTAGCATGCTTTAACACTTAGCTAAGTATTGCTAGCATGTTTTAATATGTTTCTAGCATGTTTAGAACTCAATGGCATTTTTAACATGTTGCTAGAACGGCATCAACGTGTTAAACATGTCACTTCCTGTTGCCAGTAGGTGGCGCTATTACTATAACTGAATTTGAGCATAGGCATGCGTTCAGGCCATGATTCTTATCAAACATGTGAAGTTTGGGGCAGATTGGACGTTCCATGCCTGAGTTACAGCAAATTCCTATTTAATTGCAGTAATAGCATGCTTTATCACTTAGCTAAGTGTTTGCTAGCATGTTTCTAGTATGTTGCTAACCTGTTTAGCACTTGCTGGCTCTTTTATATATGTTATTAGGAGACCACAACAGTGTTAAACATGTCACTTCCTGTTGACAGCAGGTGGCGCTATTACTATAACTGAATATTCTCATGTAGATGTGTTCAGGCCATGACTCTTATCAAACGTGTGAAGTTTGGGGCAGATTGGACATTCCATGCCTGTGTTACAGCAAATTCCTATTTAATTGCAGCAATAGCATGCTTTAGCACTTAGCTAAGTGTTTGCTAGCATGTTTTAGCATGTTTCTAGTATGTTGTTAGCATGTTTAGCACTTGCTGGCACTTTTTTTATATGTTTTTATATGTCCACAACAGTGTTTAACATGTCACTTCCTGTTGCCAGCAGGTGGCACTATGACTGTAACTGAATATGAGCATGGTCATGTGTTCAGGACAGAACGTTTATTAAAAGTGTGAAGTTTGGCGCATATTGGACATTGCCTTCTTGAGTAACAACAACATCCTGTTTCATTGAATTAGCATGCTTTAGCACTTAGCTAAGTATTGCTAGCATGTTTTAACATGTTTCTAGCATGTTTAGACCTCAATGGCATTTTTAACATGTTGCTAGAATGGCATCAACGTGTTAAACATGACACTTCCTGTTGCCAGTAGGTGGCGCTATTACTATAACTGAATATTATCATGTAGATGTGTTCAGGACAGAACGCTTATCAAAAGTGTGAAGTTTGGGGCAGATTGGACATTCCATGCCTGAGTTACAGCAAATTCCTATTTAATTGCAATAATAGCATGCTTTAGCACTTAGCTAAGAGTTTGCTAGCATGTTTTAGCATGCTTCTAGTATGTTGTTAGCATGTTTCGCACTTGCTGGCACTTTTTTATATGTTATTAGGAGTCCATAACAGTGTTAAACATGTCACTTCCTGTTGCCAGCAGGTGGCGCTATGACTATAACTGAATATGAGCATGGCCATGTGTTCAGGACAGAACTCTTATCAAACGTGTGAAGTTTGGGGGAGATTGGACATTCCATGCCTGAGTTACAGCAACTTCCTGTTTCATGGCGAAACATCGAAATTTGTAAGGCCGCCGAGGACCCGCCCTTCGACGAAAACTCAAGATCTTCGCAATTTAACGTCGCAAAGGCCTTAAGATTACACTCACCAAATTTGAAGATGATCAGATTAAAACTGTAGGAGGAGTTCGTTAAAGTACGAGGCCTGAAAATGGCAAAAACTGCACAAAAATCTGAGAGGAAGTTCAAAATGGCTGACTTCCTGTTGTGTTTAGGGCTATGCTCCAAGAGACTTTTTTGTAGGTATTAGGTCATTACACGTATGTACCGAATTTCGTGCACGTACGTGGAACGTTGCAGGAGGCGCACTCCGTTGAACTTTTATAGGTGGCGCTATCGAGCCATTTTGCCCCGTCCAATTCTGAAACCTATATCAGATGTAAATTTTCGCCAGTTCTGACGCGTGTGCAAAGTTTCGTGAGTTTTCGCGCATGTTTAGGCCCTCAAAAATGCAATTCAATGCGGAGAAGAATAATAATAATAATAATAAACAGAGCAATTCCAAGAGGGTCCTCACACCATCGGTGCTCGGGCCCTAATAATAAACAGAGCAATTCCAAGAGGGTCCTCACACCATCGGTGCTCGGGCCCTAATAATAAACAGAGCAATTCCAAGAGGGTCCTCACACCATCGGTGCTCGGGCCCTAATAATAAACGGAGCAAAAACAATAGGGTCCTCTCACCATCGGTGCTCGGGCCCTAATTAAAGCTGCAAGCAGCGATGAAAGGGCCCTCGCACCCGTGCCATCAACACTCGGTGGCTTTAGGAAGACAGAGCATGGTTGGGAAATGTACATTTAAGGAGGTATATATAGTAAGAGTATGTCAAAGTCAGTTACAAAATGTTTTGTATAATGGTAATAATAGCATGCTTCATGACTCAGCTAAGTGTTGCTAGCATGTTTAGTCTGTTTCTAGCATGCTTAGTACACAATAATTATGTGGTTAGTACTGCATTACTGTGTTAACCATGTCAGTTTCTGTTGCCAGTAGGCATTTTTTTATATGTTATTAGGAGTCAAGAACAGTGTTAAACGTCACTTCCTGTTGCCAGCAGGTGGCGCTATGACTATAACTAAATATGAGCATGGACATGTGTTCAAGAGATAACTCTTATCAAACGTGTGACGTTTGGGGTAGATTGTACATTGCCTTCTTGAGTAACAACAAAGTCCTGTTTCATTGAATTAGCATGCTTTAGCACTTAGCTAAGTATTGCTAGCATGTTTTAATATGTTTCTAGCATGTTTAGAACTCAATGGCATTTTTAACATGTTGCTAGAACGGCATCAACGTGTTAAACATTTCACTTCCTGTTGCCAGTAGGTGGCGCTATTACTATAACTGAATTTGAGCATAGACGTGTTCAGGCCATGATTCTTATCAAACATGTGAAGTTTGGGGCAGATTGGACGTTCCATGCCTGAGTTACAGCAAATTCCTATTTAATTGCAGTAATAGCATGCTTTATCACTTAGCTAAGTGTTTGCTAGCATGTTTCTAGTATGTTGCTAACCTGTTTAGCACTTGCTGGCTCTTTTATATATGTTATTAGGAGACCACAACAGTGTTAAACATGTCACTTCCTGTTGACAGCAGGTGGCGCTATTACTATAACTGAATATTCTCATGTAGATGTGTTCAGGCCATGACTCTTATCAAACGTGTGAAGTTTGGGGCAGATTGGACATTCCATGCCTGTGTTACAGCAAATTCCTATTTAATTGCAGCAATAGCATGCTTTAGCACTTAGCTAAGTGTTTGCTAGCATGTTTTAGCATGTTTCTAGTATGTTGTTAGCATGTTTAGCACTTGCTGGCACTTTTTTTATATGTTTTTATATGTCCACAACAGTGTTTAACATGTCACTTCCTGTTGCCAGCAGGTGGCACTATGACTGTAACTGAATATGAGCATGGTCATGTGTTCAGGACAGAACGTTTATTAAAAGTGTGAAGTTTGGCGCATATTGGACATTGCCTTCTTGAGTAACAACAACATCCTGTTTCATTGAATTAGCATGCTTTACGACTTAGCTAAGTATTGCTAGCATGTTTTAACATTAGCTAGCATGTTTTAACATGTCTCTAGCATGTTTAGACCTCAATGGCATTTTTAACATGTTGCTAGAATGGCATCAACGTGTTAAACATGACACTTCCTGTTGCCAGTAGGTGGCGCTATTACTATAACTGAATATTCTCATGTAGATGTGTTCAGGACAGAACGCTTATCAAAAGTGTGAAGTTTGGGGCAGATTGGACATTCCATGCCTGAGTTACAGCAAATTCCTATTTAATTGCAATAATAGCATGCTTTAGCACTTAGCTAAGAGTTTGCTAGCATGTTTTAGCATGCTTCTAGTATGTTGTTAGCATGTTTAGCACTTGCTGGCACTTTTTTATATGTTATTAGGAGTCCATAACAGTGTTAAACATGTCACTTCCTGTTGCCAGCAGGTGGCGCTATGACTATAACTGAATATGAGCATGGCCATGTGTTCAGGACAGAACTCTTATCAAACGTGTGAAGTTTGGGGCAGATTGGACATTCCATGCCTGAGTTACAGCAACTTCCTGTTTCATGGCGAAACATCGAAATTTGTAAGGCCGCCGAGGACCCGCCCTTCGACGAAAACTCAAGATCTTCGCAATTTAACGTCGCAAAGGCCTTAAGATTACACTCACCAAATTTGAAGATGATCAGATTAAAACTGTAGGAGGAGTTCGTTAAAGTACGAGGCCTGAAAATGGCAAAAACTGCACAAAAATCTGAGAGGAAGTTCAAAATGGCTGACTTCCTGTTGTGTTTAGGGCTATGCTCCAAGAGACTTTTTTGTAGGTATTAGGTCATTACATGTATGTACCGAATTTCGTGCACGTACGTGGAACGTTGCGGGAGGCGCACTCCGTTGAACTTTTATAGGTGGCGCTATCGAGCCATTTTGCCCCGTCCAATTCTGAAACCTATATCAGATGTAAATTTTCGCCAGTTCTGACGCGTGTGCAAAGTTTCGTGAGTTTTCGAGCATGTTTAGGCCCTCAAAAATGCAATTAAATGCGGAGAAGAAGAAGAATAATAATAATTAAAGCTGCAAGCAGCGATGAAAGGGCCCTCGCACCCGTGCCATCAACACTCGGTGGTTTTAGGAAGACAGAGCATGGTTGGGAAATGTACATTTAAGGAGGTATATATAGTAAGAGTATGTCAAAGTCAGTTACAAAATGTTTTGTATAATGGTGATAATAGCATGCTTCATGACTCAGCTAAGTGTTGCTAGCATGTTTAGTCTGTTTCTAGCATGCTCAGTACACAATAATTATGTGGTTAGTACTGCATTACTGTGTTAACCATGTCAGTTTCTGTTGCCAGTAGGTGGCGTTATGACTATAACTGAATATGAGCATGGATGTGTGTTCAGGACAGAACTCTTATCAAACGTGTGAAGTTTGGTGCAAATTGGACATTGCCTTCTTGAGTAACAACAAAGTCATGTTTCATTGAATTAGCATTCTTTAGCACTTAGCTAAGCATTGTTAGCATGTTTTAACATGTTTCTAGCATGTTTAGAACTCAATGGCATTTTTAACATGTTGCTAGAACGGCATCAACGTGTTAAACATGTCACTTCCTGTTGCCAGTAGGTGGCGCTATTACTAGAACTGAACATTCTCATGCAGATGTGTTCAGGCCATGACTCTTATCAAAAGTGTGAAGTTTGGGGCAGATTGGACATTCCATGCCTGAGTTACAGCAAATTCCTATTTAATTGCAATAATAGCATGCTTTAGCACTTAGCTAAGAGTTTGCTAGCATGTTTTAGCATGTTTCTAGTATGTTGTTAGCATGTTTAACACTTGCTGGCACTTTTTTATATGTTATTAGGAGTCCATAACAGTGTTAACATGTCACTTCCTGTTGCCAGCAGGTGGCGCTATGACTGTAACTGAATATAAGCATGGTCATGTGTTCAGGACAGAACGCTTATCAAAAGTGTGAAGTTTGACGCAGATTGGACATTCCATGCCTGAGTTACAGCAAATTCATATTTAATTGCAGTAATATCATTCTTTAGCACTTAGCTAAGTGTTTGCTAGTATGTTTTAACATGTCTCTAGTATGTTGGTAGGATGTTTAGCACCTACTGGCATTTTTTTATATGTTATTAGGAGTCAAGAACAGTGTTAAACGTCACTTCCTGTTGCCAGCAGGTGGCGCTATGACTATAACTAAATATGAGCATGGACATGTGTTCAAGAGATAACTCTTATCAAACGTGTGAAGTTTGGGGTAGATTGTACATTGCCTTCTTGAGTAACAACAAAGTCCTGTTTCATTGAATTAGCATGCTTTAACACTTAGCTAAGTATTGCTAGCATGTTTTAATATGTTTCTAGCATGTTTAGAACTCAATGGCATTTTTAACATGTTGCTAGAACGGCATCAACGTGTTAAACATGTCACTTCCTGTTGCCAGTAGGTGGCGCTATTACTATAACTGAATTTGAGCATAGGCATGCGTTCAGGCCATGATTCTTATCAAACATGTGAAGTTTGGGGCAGATTGGACGTTCCATGCCTGAGTTACAGCAAATTCCTATTTAATTGCAGTAATAGCATGCTTTATCACTTAGCTAAGTGTTTGCTAGCATGTTTCTAGTATGTTGCTAACCTGTTTAGCACTTGCTGGCTCTTTTATATATGTTATTATGAGACCACAACAGTGTTAAACATGTCACTTCCTGTTGACAGCAGGTGGCGCTATTACTATAACTGAATATTCTCATGTAGATGTGTTCAGGCCATGACTCTTATCAAACGTGTGAAGTTTGGGGCAGATTGGACATTCCATGCCTGTGTTACAGCAAATTCCTATTTAATTGCAGCAATAGCATGCTTTAGCACTTAGCTAAGTGTTTGCTAGCATGTTTTAGCATGTTTCTAGTATGTTGTTAGCATGTTTAGCACTTGCTGGCACTTTTTTTATATGTTTTTATATGTCCACAACAGTGTTTAACATGTCACTTCCTGTTGCCAGCAGGTGGCACTATGACTGTAACTGAATATGAGCATGGTCATGTGTTCAGGACAGAACCTTTATTAAAAGTGTGAAGTTTGGCGCATATTGGACATTGCCTTCTTGAGTAACAACAACATCCTGTTTCATTGAATTAGCATGCTTTACCACTTAGCTAAGTATTGCTAGCATGTTTTAACATTAGCTAGCATGTTTTAACATGTTTCTAGCATGTTTAGACCTCAATGGCATTTTTAACATGTTGCTAGAATGGCATCAACGTGTTAAACATGACACTTCCTGTTGCCAGTAGGTGGCGCTATTACTATAACTGAATATTCTCATGTAGATGTGTTCAGGACAGAACGCTTATCAAAAGTGTGAAGTTTGGGGCAGATTGGACATTCCATGCCTGAGTTACAGCAAATTCCTATTTAATTGCAATAATAGCATGCTTTAGCACTTAGCTAAGAGTTTGCTAGCATGTTTTAGCATGCTTCTAGTATGTTGTTAGCATGTTTAGCACTTGCTGGCACTTTTTTATATGTTATTAGGAGTCCATAACAGTGTTAAACATGTCACTTCCTGTTGCCAGCAGGTGGCGCTATGACTATAACTGAATATGAGCATGGTCATGTGTTCAGGACAGAACTCTTATCAAACGTGTGAAGTTTGGGGCAGATTGGACATTCCATGCCTGAGTTACAACAACTTCCTGTTTCATGGCGAAACATCGAAATTTATCAGGCCGCCGAGGACCCGCCCCTTGACGAAAACTCAAGATCTTCGCAATTTAACGTCGCAAAGGCCTTAAGATTACACTCACCAAATTTGAAGATGATCAGATTAAAACTGTAGGAGGAGTTCGTTAAAGTACGAGGCCTGAAAATGGCAAAAACTGCACAAAAATCTGAGAGGAAGTTCAAAATGGCTGACTTCCTGTTGTGTTTAGGGCTATGCTCCAAGAGACTTTTTTGTAGGTATTAGGTCATTACATGTATGTACCGAATTTCGTGCACGTACGTGGAACGTTGCGGGAGGCGCACTCCGTTGAAATTTTATAGGTGGCGCTATCGAGCCATTTTGCCCCGTCCAATTCTGAAACCTATATCAGATGTAAATTTTCGCCAGTTCTGATGCGTGTGCAAAGTTTTGTGAGTTTTCGAGCATGTTTAGGCCCTCAAAAATGCAATTAAATGCGGAGAAGAATAATAATAATAATTAAAGCTGCAAGCAGCGATGAAAGGGCCCTCGCACCCGTGCCATCAACACTCGGTGGCTTTAGGAAGGCAGAGCATGGTTGGGAAATGTACATTTAAGGAGGTATATATAGTAAGAGTATGTCAAAGTCAGTTACAAAATGTTTTGTATAATGGTGATAATAGCATGCTTCATGACTCAGCTAAGTGTTGCTAGCATGTTCAGTCTGTTTCTAGCATGCTTAGTACACAATAATTATGTGGTTAGTACTGCATTACTGTGTTAACCATGTCAGTTTCTGTTGCCAGTAGGTGGCGTTATGACTATAACTGAATATGAGCATGGATGTGTGTTCAGGACAGAACTCTTATCAAACATGTGAAGTTTGGTGCAAATTGGACATTGCCTTCTTGAGTAACAACAAAGTCATGTTTCATTGAATTAGCATTCTTTAGAACTTAGCTAAGCATTGTTAGCATGTTTTAACATGTTGCTAGAACGGCATCAACGTGTTAAACATGTCACTTCCTGTTGCCAGTTGGTGGCGCTATTACTATAACTGAACATTCTCATGTAGATGTGTTCAGGCCATGACTCTTATCAAAAGTGTGAAGTTTGGGGCAGATTGGACATTCCATGCCTGAGTTACAGCAAATTCCTATTTAATTGCAATAATAGCATGCTTTAGCACTTGGCTAAGAGTTTGCTAGCATGTTTTAGCATGTTTCTAGTATGTTGTTAGCATGTTTAACACTTGCTGGCACTTTTTTATATGTTATTAGGAGTCCACAACAGTGTTAAACATGTCACTTCCTGTTGCCAGCAGGTGGCGCTATGACTGTAACTGAATATAAGCATGGTCATGTGTTCAGGACAGAACGCTTATCAAAAGTGTGAAGTTTGGGGCAGATTGGACATTCCATGCCTGAGTTACAGCAAATTCATATTTAATTGCAGTAATATCATTCTTTAGCACTTAGCTAAGTGTTTGCTATTATGTTTTAGCATGTCTCTAGTATGTTGGTAGGATGTTTAGCACCTACTGGCATTTTTTTATATGTTATTAGGAGTCAAGAACAGTGTTAAACGTCACTTCCTGTTGCCAGCAGGTGGCGCTATGACTATAACTAAATATGAGCATGGACATGTGTTCAAGAGATAACTCTTATCAAACGTGTGACGTTTGGGGTAGATTGTACATTGCCTTCTTGAGTAACAACAAAGTCCTGTTTCATTGAATTAGCATGCTTTAGCACTTAGCTAAGTATTGCTAGCATGTTTTAATATGTTTCTAGCATGTTTAGAACTCAATGGCATTTTTAACATGTTGCTAGAACGGCATCAACGTGTTAAACATGTCACTTCCTGTTGCCAGTAGGTGGCGCTATTACTATAACTGAATTTGAGCATAGGCATGCGTTCAGGCCATGATTCTTATCAAACATGTGAAGTTTGGGGCAGATTGGACGTTCCATGCCTGAGTTACAGCAAATTCCTATTTAATTGCAGTAATAGCATGCTTTATCACTTAGCTAAGTGTTTGCTAGCATGTTTCTAGTATGTTGCTAACCTGTTTAGCACTTGCTGGCTCTTTTATATATGTTATTAGGAGACCACAACAGTGTTAAACATGTCACTTCCTGTTGACAGCAGGTGGCGCTATTACTATAACTGAATATTCTCATGTAGATGTGTTCAGGCCATGACTCTTATCAAACGTGTGAAGTTTGGGGCAGATTGGACATTCCATGCCTGTGTTACAGCAAATTCCTATTTAATTGCAGCAATAGCATGCTTTAGCACTTAGCTAAGTGTTTGCTAGCATGTTTTAGCATGTTTCTAGTATGTTGTTAGCATGTTTAGCACTTGCTGGCACTTTTTTTATATGTTTTTATATGTCCACAACAGTGTTTAACATGTCACTTCCTGTTGCCAGCAGGTGGCACTATGACTGTAACTGAATATGAGCATGGTCATGTGTTCAGGACAGAACGTTTATTAAAAGTGTGAAGTTTGGCGCATATTGGACATTGCCTTCTTGAGTAACAACAACATCCTGTTTCATTGAATTAGCATGCTTTAGCACTTAGCTAAGTATTGCTAGCATGTTTTAACATTAGCTAGCATGTTTTAACATGTTTCTAGCATGTTTAGACCTCAATGGCATTTTTAACATGTTGCTAGAATGGCATCAACGTGTTAAACATGACACTTCCTGTTGCCAGTAGGTGGCGCTATTACTATAACTGAATATTCTCATGTAGATGTGTTCAGGACAAAACGTTTATCAAAAGTGTGAAGTTTGGGGCAGATTGGACATTCCATGCCTGAGTTACAGCAAATTCCTATTTAATTGCAATAATAGCATGCTTTAGCACTTAGCTAAGAGTTTGCTAGCATGTTTTAGCATGCTTCTAGTATGTTGTTAGCATGTTTAGCACTTGCTGGCACTTTTTTATATGTTATTAGGAGTCCATAACAGTGTTAAACATGTCACTTTCTGTTGCCAGCAGGTGGCGCTATGACTATAACTGAATATGAGCATGGCCATGTGTTCAGGACAGAACTCTTATCAAACGTGTGAAGTTTGGGGCAGATTGGACATTCCATGCCTGAGTTACAGCAACTTCCTGTTTCATGGCGAAACATCGAAATTTGTAAGGCCGCCGAGGACCCGCCCTTCGACGAAAACTCAAGATCTTCGCAATTTAACGTCGCAAAGGCCTTAAGATTACACTCACCAAATTTGAAGATGATCAGATTAAAACTGTAGGAGGAGTTCGTTAAAGTACGAGGCCTGAAAATGGCAAAAACTGCACAAAAATCTGAGAGGAAGTTCAAAATGGCTGACTTCCTGTTGTGTTTAGGGCTATGCTCCAAGAGACTTTTTTGTAGGTATTAGGTCATTACACGTATGTACCGAATTTCGTGCACGTACGTTGAACGTTGCGGGAGGCGCACTCCGTTGAACTTTTATAGGTGGCGCTATCGAGCCATTTTGCCCCGTCCAATTCTGAAACCTATATCAGATGTAAATTTTCGCCAGTTCTGACGTGTGTGCAAAGTTTCGTGAGTTTTCGCGCATGTTTAGGCCCTCAAAAATGCAATTCAATGCGGAGAAGAATAATAATAATAATTAAAGCTGCAAGCAGCGATGAAAGGGCCCTCGCACCCGTGCCATCAACACTCGGTGGCTTTAGGAAGACAGAGCATGGTTGGGAAATGTACATTTAAGGAGGTATATATAGTAAGAGTATGTCAAAGTCAGTTACAAAATGTTTTGTATAATGGTGATAATAGCATGCTTCATGACTCAGCTAAGTGTTGCTAGCATGTTTAGTCTGTTTCTAGCATGCTTAGTACACAATAATTATGTGGTTAGTACTGCATTACGGTGTTAACCATGTCAGTTTCTGTTGCCAGTAGGTGGCGTTATGGCTATAACTGAATATGAGCATGGATGTGTGTTCAGGACAGAACTCTTATCAAACGTGTGAAGTTTGGTGCAAATTGGACATTGCCTTCTTGAGTAACAACAAAGTCATGTTTCATTGAATTAACATTCTTTAGCACTTAGCTAAGCATTGTTAGCATGTTTTAACATGTTTCTAGCATGTTTAGAACTCAATGGCATTTTTAACATGTTGCTAGAACGGCATAAAAGTGTTAAACATGTCACTTCCTGTTGCCAGTAGGTGGCGCTATTACTATAACTGAATTTGAGCATAGACATGTGTTCAGGCCATGATTCTTATCAAATGTGTGAAGTTTGGGGCAGATTGGACATTCCATGCCTGAATTACAGCAAATTCCTATTTAATTGCAATAATAGCATGCTTTAGCACTTAGCTAAGAGTTTGCTAGCATGTTTTAGCATGTTTCTAGTATGTTGTTAGCATGTTTAGCACTTGCTGGCACTTTTTTATATGTTATTAGGAGTCCATAACAGTGTTAAACATGTCACTTCCTGCTGCCAGCAGGTGGCGCTATGACTGTAAGCATGATCATGTGTTCAGGACAGAACGCTTATCAAAAGTGTGAAGTTTGGGGCAGATTGGACATTCCTTGCCTGAGTTACAGCAAATTCATATTTAATTGCAGTAATATCATTCTTTAGCACTTAGCTAAGTGTTTGCTAGTATGTTTTAGCAAGTCTCTAGTATGTTGGTAGGATGTTTAGCACCTACTTGCATTTTTTTATATGTTATTAGGAGTCAAGAACAGTGTTAAACGTCACTTCCTGTTGCCAGCAGGTGGCGCTATGACTATAACTAAATATGAGCATGGACATGTGTTCAAGAGATAACTCTTATCAAACGTGTGAATTTTGGGGTAGATTGTACATTGCCTTCTTGAGTAACAACAAAGTCCTGTTTCATTGAATTAGCATGGTTTAGCACTTAGCTAAGTACTGCTAGCATGTTTTAACATGTTTCTAGCATGTATAGAACTCAATGGCATTTTTAACATGTTGCTAGAACGGCATCAAAGTGTTAAACATGTCACTTCCTGTTGCCAGTAGGTGGTGCTATTACTATAACTGAATTTGAGCATAGACATGTGTTCAGGCCATGATTCTTATCAAATGTGTGAAGTTTGGGGCAGATTGGACATTACATGCCTGAGTTACAGCAAATTCCTATTTAATTGCAGTAATAGCATGCTTTAGCACTTAGCTAAGTGTTTGCTAGCATGTTTCTAGTATGTTGCTAACCTGTTTAGCACTTGTTGGCTCTTTTTTATATGTTATTAGGAGACCACAAGAGTGTTAAACATGTCACTTCCTGTTACCAGTAGGTGGCGCTATTACTATAACTGAATTTTCTCATGTAGATGTGTTCAGGACAGAACGCTTATCAAAAGTGTGAAGTTTGGGGCAGATTGGACATTCCATGCCTGAGTTACAGCAAATTCCTATTTAATTGCAATAATAGCATGCTTTAGCACTTAGCTAAGAGTTTGCTAGCATGTTTTAGCATGCTTCTAGTATGTTGTTAGCATGTTTCGCACTTGCTGGCACTTTTTTATATGTTATTAGGAGTCCATAACAGTGTTAAACATGTCACTTCCTGTTGCCAGCAGGTGGCGCTATGACTATAACTGAATATGAGCATGGCCATGTGTTCAGGACAGAACTCTTATCAAACGTGTGAAGTTTGGGGGAGATTGGACATTCCATGCCTGAGTTACAGCAACTTCCTGTTTCATGGCGAAACATCGAAATTTGTAAGGCCGCCGAGGACCCGCCCTTCGACGAAAACTCAAGATCTTCGCAATTTAACGTCGCAAAGGCCTTAAGATTACACTCACCAAATTTGAAGATGATCAGATTAAAACTGTAGGAGGAGTTCGTTAAAGTACGAGGCCTGAAAATGGCAAAAACTGCACAAAAATCTGAGAGGAAGTTCAAAATGGCTGACTTCCTGTTGTGTTTAGGGCTATGCTCCAAGAGACTTTTTTGTAGGTATTAGGTCATTACACGTATGTACCGAATTTCGTGCACGTACGTGGAACGTTGCAGGAGGCGCACTCCGTTGAACTTTTATAGGTGGCGCTATCGAGCCATTTTGCCCCGTCCAATTCTGAAACCTATATCAGATGTAAATTTTCGCCAGTTCTGACGCGTGTGCAAAGTTTCGTGAGTTTTCGCGCATGTTTAGGCCCTCAAAAATGCAATTCAATGCGGAGAAGAATAATAATAATAATAATAAACAGAGCAATTCCAAGAGGGTCCTCACACCATCGGTGCTCGGGCCCTAATTAAAGCTGCAAGCAGCGATGAAAGGGCCCTCGCACCCGTGCCATCAACACTCGGTGGCTTTAGGAAGGCAGAGCATGGTTGGGAAATGTACATTTAAGGAGGTATATATAGTAAGAGTATGTCAAAGTCAGTTACAAAATGTTTTGTATAATGGTGATAATAGCATGCTTCATGACTCAGCTAAGTGTTGCTAGCATGTTCAGTCTGTTTCTAGCATGCTTAGTACACAATAATTATGTGGTTAGTACTGCATTACTGTGTTAACCATGTCAGTTTCTGTTGCCAGTAGGTGGCGTTATGACTATAACTGAATATGAGCATGGATGTGTGTTCAGGACAGAACTCTTATCAAACATGTGAAGTTTGGTGCAAATTGGACATTGCCTTCTTGAGTAACAACAAAGTCATGTTTCATTGAATTAGCATTCTTTAGAACTTAGCTAAGCATTGTTAGCATGTTTTAACATGTTGCTAGAACGGCATCAACGTGTTAAACATGTCACTTCCTGTTGCCAGTTGGTGGCGCTATTACTATAACTGAACATTCTCATGTAGATGTGTTCAGGCCATGACTCTTATCAAAAGTGTGAAGTTTGGGGCAGATTGGACATTCCATGCCTGAGTTACAGCAAATTCCTATTTAATTGCAATAATAGCATGCTTTAGCACTTGGCTAAGAGTTTGCTAGCATGTTTTAGCATGTTTCTAGTATGTTGTTAGCATGTTTAACACTTGCTGGCACTTTTTTATATGTTATTAGGAGTCCACAACAGTGTTAAACATGTCACTTCCTGTTGCCAGCAGGTGGCGCTATGACTGTAACTGAATATAAGCATGGTCATGTGTTCAGGACAGAACGCTTATCAAAAGTGTGAAGTTTGGGGCAGATTGGACATTCCATGCCTGAGTTACAGCAAATTCATATTTAATTGCAGTAATATCATTCTTTAGCACTTAGCTAAGTGTTTGCTATTATGTTTTAGCATGTCTCTAGTATGTTGGTAGGATGTTTAGCACCTACTGGCATTTTTTTATATGTTATTAGGAGTCAAGAACAGTGTTAAACGTCACTTCCTGTTGCCAGCAGGTGGCGCTATGACTATAACTAAATATGAGCATGGACATGTGTTCAAGAGATAACTCTTATCAAACGTGTGACGTTTGGGGTAGATTGTACATTGCCTTCTTGAGTAACAACAAAGTCCTGTTTCATTGAATTAGCATGCTTTAACACTTAGCTAAGTATTGCTAGCATGTTTTAATATGTTTCTAGCATGTTTAGAACTCAATGGCATTTTTAACATGTTGCTAGAACGGCATCAACGTGTTAAACATGTCACTTCCTGTTGCCAGTAGGTGGCGCTATTACTATAACTGAATTTGAGCATAGGCATGCGTTCAGGCCATGATTCTTATCAAACATGTGAAGTTTGGGGCAGATTGGACGTTCCATGCCTGAGTTACAGCAAATTCCTATTTAATTGCAGTAATAGCATGCTTTATCACTTAGCTAAGTGTTTGCTAGCATGTTTCTAGTATGTTGCTAACCTGTTTAGCACTTGCTGGCTCTTTTATATATGTTATTAGGAGACCACAACAGTGTTAAACATGTCACTTCCTGTTGACAGCAGGTGGCGCTATTACTATAACTGAATATTCTCATGTAGATGTGTTCAGGCCATGACTCTTATCAAACGTGTGAAGTTTGGGGCAGATTGGACATTCCATGCCTGTGTTACAGCAAATTCCTATTTAATTGCAGCAATAGCATGCTTTAGCACTTAGCTAAGTGTTTGCTAGCATGTTTTAGCATGTTTCTAGTATGTTGTTAGCATGTTTAGCACTTGCTGGCACTTTTTTTATATGTTTTTATATGTCCACAACAGTGTTTAACATGTCACTTCCTGTTGCCAGCAGGTGGCACTATGACTGTAACTGAATATGAGCATGGTCATGTGTTCAGGACAGAACGTTTATTAAAAGTGTGAAGTTTGGCGCATATTGGACATTGCCTTCTTGAGTAACAACAACATCCTGTTTCATTGAATTAGCATGCTTTAGCACTTAGCTAAGTATTGCTAGCATGTTTTAACATGTTTCTAGCATGTTTAGACCTCAATGGCATTTTTAACATGTTGCTAGAATGGCATCAACGTGTTAAACATGACACTTCCTGTTGCCAGTAGGTGGCGCTATTACTATAACTGAATATTATCATGTAGATGTGTTCAGGACAGAACGCTTATCAAAAGTGTGAAGTTTGGGGCAGATTGGACATTCCATGCCTGAGTTACAGCAAATTCCTATTTAATTGCAATAATAGCATGCTTTAGCACTTAGCTAAGAGTTTGCTAGCATGTTTTAGCATGCTTCTAGTATGTTGTTAGCATGTTTCGCACTTGCTGGCACTTTTTTATATGTTATTAGGAGTCCATAACAGTGTTAAACATGTCACTTCCTGTTGCCAGCAGGTGGCGCTATGACTATAACTGAATATGAGCATGGCCATGTGTTCAGGACAGAACTCTTATCAAACGTGTGAAGTTTGGGGGAGATTGGACATTCCATGCCTGAGTTACAGCAACTTCCTGTTTCATGGCGAAACATCGAAATTTGTAAGGCCGCCGAGGACCCGCCCTTCGACGAAAACTCAAGATCTTCGCAATTTAACGTCGCAAAGGCCTTAAGATTACACTCACCAAATTTGAAGATGATCAGATTAAAACTGTAGGAGGAGTTCGTTAAAGTACGAGGCCTGAAAATGGCAAAAACTGCACAAAAATCTGAGAGGAAGTTCAAAATGGCTGACTTCCTGTTGTGTTTAGGGCTATGCTCCAAGAGACTTTTTTGTAGGTATTAGGTCATTACACGTATGTACCGAATTTCGTGCACGTACGTGGAACGTTGCAGGAGGCGCACTCCGTTGAACTTTTATAGGTGGCGCTATCGAGCCATTTTGCCCCGTCCAATTCTGAAACCTATATCAGATGTAAATTTTCGCCAGTTCTGACGCGTGTGCAAAGTTTCGTGAGTTTTCGCGCATGTTTAGGCCCTCAAAAATGCAATTCAATGCGGAGAAGAATAATAATAATAATAATAAACAGAGCAATTCCAAGAGGGTCCTCACACCATCGGTGCTCGGGCCCTAATAATAAACAGAGCAATTCCAAGAGGGTCCTCACACCATCGGTGCTCGGGCCCTAATAATAAACAGAGCAATTCCAAGAGGGTCCTCACACCATCGGTGCTCGGGCCCTAATAATAAACGGAGCAAAAACAATAGGGTCCTCTCACCATCGGTGCTCGGGCCCTAATTAAAGCTGCAAGCAGCGATGAAAGGGCCCTCGCACCCGTGCCATCAACACTCGGTGGCTTTAGGAAGACAGAGCATGGTTGGGAAATGTACATTTAAGGAGGTATATATAGTAAGAGTATGTCAAAGTCAGTTACAAAATGTTTTGTATAATGGTAATAATAGCATGCTTCATGACTCAGCTAAGTGTTGCTAGCATGTTTAGTCTGTTTCTAGCATGCTTAGTACACAATAATTATGTGGTTAGTACTGCATTACTGTGTTAACCATGTCAGTTTCTGTTGCCAGTAGGCATTTTTTTATATGTTATTAGGAGTCAAGAACAGTGTTAAACGTCACTTCCTGTTGCCAGCAGGTGGCGCTATGACTATAACTAAATATGAGCATGGACATGTGTTCAAGAGATAACTCTTATCAAACGTGTGACGTTTGGGGTAGATTGTACATTGCCTTCTTGAGTAACAACAAAGTCCTGTTTCATTGAATTAGCATGCTTTAGCACTTAGCTAAGTATTGCTAGCATGTTTTAATATGTTTCTAGCATGTTTAGAACTCAATGGCATTTTTAACATGTTGCTAGAACGGCATCAACGTGTTAAACATTTCACTTCCTGTTGCCAGTAGGTGGCGCTATTACTATAACTGAATTTGAGCATAGACGTGTTCAGGCCATGATTCTTATCAAACATGTGAAGTTTGGGGCAGATTGGACGTTCCATGCCTGAGTTACAGCAAATTCCTATTTAATTGCAGTAATAGCATGCTTTATCACTTAGCTAAGTGTTTGCTAGCATGTTTCTAGTATGTTGCTAACCTGTTTAGCACTTGCTGGCTCTTTTATATATGTTATTAGGAGACCACAACAGTGTTAAACATGTCACTTCCTGTTGACAGCAGGTGGCGCTATTACTATAACTGAATATTCTCATGTAGATGTGTTCAGGCCATGACTCTTATCAAACGTGTGAAGTTTGGGGCAGATTGGACATTCCATGCCTGTGTTACAGCAAATTCCTATTTAATTGCAGCAATAGCATGCTTTAGCACTTAGCTAAGTGTTTGCTAGCATGTTTTAGCATGTTTCTAGTATGTTGTTAGCATGTTTAGCACTTGCTGGCACTTTTTTTATATGTTTTTATATGTCCACAACAGTGTTTAACATGTCACTTCCTGTTGCCAGCAGGTGGCACTATGACTGTAACTGAATATGAGCATGGTCATGTGTTCAGGACAGAACGTTTATTAAAAGTGTGAAGTTTGGCGCATATTGGACATTGCCTTCTTGAGTAACAACAACATCCTGTTTCATTGAATTAGCATGCTTTACGACTTAGCTAAGTATTGCTAGCATGTTTTAACATTAGCTAGCATGTTTTAACATGTCTCTAGCATGTTTAGACCTCAATGGCATTTTTAACATGTTGCTAGAATGGCATCAACGTGTTAAACATGACACTTCCTGTTGCCAGTAGGTGGCGCTATTACTATAACTGAATATTCTCATGTAGATGTGTTCAGGACAGAACGCTTATCAAAAGTGTGAAGTTTGGGGCAGATTGGACATTCCATGCCTGAGTTACAGCAAATTCCTATTTAATTGCAATAATAGCATGCTTTAGCACTTAGCTAAGAGTTTGCTAGCATGTTTTAGCATGCTTCTAGTATGTTGTTAGCATGTTTAGCACTTGCTGGCACTTTTTTATATGTTATTAGGAGTCCATAACAGTGTTAAACATGTCACTTCCTGTTGCCAGCAGGTGGCGCTATGACTATAACTGAATATGAGCATGGCCATGTGTTCAGGACAGAACTCTTATCAAACGTGTGAAGTTTGGGGCAGATTGGACATTCCATGCCTGAGTTACAGCAACTTCCTGTTTCATGGCGAAACATCGAAATTTGTAAGGCCGCCGAGGACCCGCCCTTCGACGAAAACTCAAGATCTTCGCAATTTAACGTCGCAAAGGCCTTAAGATTACACTCACCAAATTTGAAGATGATCAGATTAAAACTGTAGGAGGAGTTCGTTAAAGTACGAGGCCTGAAAATGGCAAAAACTGCACAAAAATCTGAGAGGAAGTTCAAAATGGCTGACTTCCTGTTGTGTTTAGGGCTATGCTCCAAGAGACTTTTTTGTAGGTATTAGGTCATTACATGTATGTACCGAATTTCGTGCACGTACGTGGAACGTTGCGGGAGGCGCACTCCGTTGAACTTTTATAGGTGGCGCTATCGAGCCATTTTGCCCCGTCCAATTCTGAAACCTATATCAGATGTAAATTTTCGCCAGTTCTGACGCGTGTGCAAAGTTTCGTGAGTTTTCGAGCATGTTTAGGCCCTCAAAAATGCAATTAAATGCGGAGAAGAAGAAGAATAATAATAATTAAAGCTGCAAGCAGCGATGAAAGGGCCCTCGCACCCGTGCCATCAACACTCGGTGGTTTTAGGAAGACAGAGCATGGTTGGGAAATGTACATTTAAGGAGGTATATATAGTAAGAGTATGTCAAAGTCAGTTACAAAATGTTTTGTATAATGGTGATAATAGCATGCTTCATGACTCAGCTAAGTGTTGCTAGCATGTTTAGTCTGTTTCTAGCATGCTCAGTACACAATAATTATGTGGTTAGTACTGCATTACTGTGTTAACCATGTCAGTTTCTGTTGCCAGTAGGTGGCGTTATGACTATAACTGAATATGAGCATGGATGTGTGTTCAGGACAGAACTCTTATCAAACGTGTGAAGTTTGGTGCAAATTGGACATTGCCTTCTTGAGTAACAACAAAGTCATGTTTCATTGAATTAGCATTCTTTAGCACTTAGCTAAGCATTGTTAGCATGTTTTAACATGTTTCTAGCATGTTTAGAACTCAATGGCATTTTTAACATGTTGCTAGAACGGCATCAACGTGTTAAACATGTCACTTCCTGTTGCCAGTAGGTGGCGCTATTACTAGAACTGAACATTCTCATGCAGATGTGTTCAGGCCATGACTCTTATCAAAAGTGTGAAGTTTGGGGCAGATTGGACATTCCATGCCTGAGTTACAGCAAATTCCTATTTAATTGCAATAATAGCATGCTTTAGCACTTAGCTAAGAGTTTGCTAGCATGTTTTAGCATGTTTCTAGTATGTTGTTAGCATGTTTAACACTTGCTGGCACTTTTTTATATGTTATTAGGAGTCCATAACAGTGTTAACATGTCACTTCCTGTTGCCAGCAGGTGGCGCTATGACTGTAACTGAATATAAGCATGGTCATGTGTTCAGGACAGAACGCTTATCAAAAGTGTGAAGTTTGACGCAGATTGGACATTCCATGCCTGAGTTACAGCAAATTCATATTTAATTGCAGTAATATCATTCTTTAGCACTTAGCTAAGTGTTTGCTAGTATGTTTTAACATGTCTCTAGTATGTTGGTAGGATGTTTAGCACCTACTGGCATTTTTTTATATGTTATTAGGAGTCAAGAACAGTGTTAAACGTCACTTCCTGTTGCCAGCAGGTGGCGCTATGACTATAACTAAATATGAGCATGGACATGTGTTCAAGAGATAACTCTTATCAAACGTGTGAAGTTTGGGGTAGATTGTACATTGCCTTCTTGAGTAACAACAAAGTCCTGTTTCATTGAATTAGCATGCTTTAACACTTAGCTAAGTATTGCTAGCATGTTTTAATATGTTTCTAGCATGTTTAGAACTCAATGGCATTTTTAACATGTTGCTAGAACGGCATCAACGTGTTAAACATGTCACTTCCTGTTGCCAGTAGGTGGCGCTATTACTATAACTGAATTTGAGCATAGACGTGTGTTCAGGCCATGATTCTTATCAAACGTGTGAAGTTTGGGGCAGATTGGACATTCCATGCCTGAGTTACAGCAAATTCATATTTAATTGCAGTAATAGCATGCTTTAGCACTTAGCTGAGTGTTTGCTAGCATGTTTCTAGTATGTTGCTAACCTGTTTAGCACTTGCTGGCTCTTTTTTATATGTTATTAGGAGACCACAACAGTGTTAAACATGTCACTTCCTGTTGACAGCAGGTGGCGCTATTACTATAACTGAATATTCTCATGTAGATGTGTTCAGGCCATGACTCTTATCAAACGTGTGAAGTTTGGGGCAGATTGGACATTCCATGCCTGTGTTACAGCAAATTCCTATTTAATTGCAGCAATAGCATGCTTTAGCACTTAGCTAAGTGTTTGCTAGCATGTTTTAGCATGGTTCTAGTATGTTGTTAGCATGTTTAACACTTGATGGCACTTTTTTTATATGTTTTTATATGTCCACAACAGTGTTTAACATGTCACTTCCTGTTGCCAGCAGGTGGCACTATGACTGTAACTGAATATGAGCATGGTCATGTGTTCAGGACAGAACGTTTATTAAAAGTGTGAAGTTTGGTGCAGAATGGACATTGCCTTCTTGCGTAACAACAACATCCTGTTTCATTGAATTAGCATGCTTTAGCACTTAGCTAAGTATTGCTAGCATGTTTTAACATGTTTCTAGCATGTTTAGAAGTCAATGGCATTTTTAACATGTTGCTAGAATGGCATCAACGTGTTAAACATGACACTTCCTGTTACCAGTAGGTGGCGCTATTTCTATAACTGAATATTCTCATGTAGATGTGTTCAGGACAGAACGCTTATCAAAAGTGTGAAGTTTGGGGCAGATTGGACATTCCATGCCTGAGTTACAGCAAATTCCTATTTAATTGCAATAATAGCATGCTTTAGCACTTAGCTAAGAGTTTGCTAGCATGTTTTAGCATGCTTCTAGTATGTTGTTAGCATGTTTAGCACTTGCTGGCACTTTTTTATATGTTATTAGGAGTCCATAACAGTGTTAAACATGTCACTTCCTGTTGCCAGCAGGTGGCGCTATGACTATAACTGAATATGAGCATGGTCATGTGTTCAGGACAGAACTCTTATCAAACGTGTGAAGTTTGGGGCAGATTGGACATTCCATGCCTGAGTTACAGCAACTTCCTGTTTCATGGCGAAACATCGAAATTTGTCAGGCCGCCGAGGACCCGCCCTTCGACGAAAACTCAAGATCTTCGCAATTTAACGTCGCAAAGGCCTTAAGATTACACTCACCAAATTTGAAGATGATCAGATTAAAACTGTAGGAGGAGTTCGTTAAAGTACGAGGCCTGAAAATGGCAAAAACTGCACAAAAATCTGAGAGGAAGTTCAAAATGGCTGACTTCCTGTTGTGTTTAGGGCTATGCTCCAAGAGACTTTTTTGTAGGTATTAGGTCATTACATGTATGTACCGAATTTCGTGCACGTACGTGGAACGTTGCGGGAGGCGCACTCCGTTGAACTTTTATAGGTGGCGCTATCGAGCCATTTTGCCCCGTCCAATTCTGAAACCTATATCAGATGTAAATTTTCGCCAGTTCTGACGCGTGTGCAAAGTTTTGTGAGTTTTCGAGCATGTTTAGGCCCTCAAAAATGCAATTAAATGCGGAGAAGAATAATAATAATAATTAAAGCTGCAAGCAGCGATGAAAAGGGCCCTCGCACCCCTGCCACCGCCACCCGGCGCCTTTAGGAAATGCCTTAAGATTACACTCACCAAATTTGAAGAGGATCAGATCAAAACTGTAGGAGGAGTACGTTAAAGTACAACATCAGGAAATTACGAAAAATGTCCAAAATCTAGGAGGAAGTTCAAAATAGATCACTTCCTGTTGTGTTTAGGGCTATGCTCCAAGAGACTTTTCTGTAGGTATTGGGTCAATACATGCATGTACCAAATTTCATACCTGTACGTGAAACCAGGAGCCGAGGCAAAATGTGGGGGCAATAATTTACCGAATTTGCCCCCCCCAATTCTGAAAACCATATCACACGTAAATTTTCACCACTTCTGAGGCGTGTGCAAAGTTTCATGATTTTTCGAGCATGTTTTGTATTTGCCACACTTCCTGCTACCAGCAGGTGGCGCTATTGCTATAACCAAATATGAGCATGGTCATGTGTTCAGGACAGGACTCTTATCAAACATGTGAAGTTTGGGACAGATTGGAAATTGTATGGCTGAGTTACTGCAGGCTGTCTGTGGTTGCCTAGCAACATCGGAACTGCATTCAACATTAATATTGAACTTATCTGATCATGCATATATCACCAGAAGGCCGAAATTGGGTGAACGTTTGTCAGGCCGCCGAGGGCACACCCTTCGACGAAAACTCTAGATCTTCGCAATTTAACGTCACAAAGGCCTTAAGATTACACTCACCAAATTTGAAGAGGATCAGATCAAATCTGTAGGAGGAGTTCGTTAAAGTACAACATCAGGAAATTACGAAAAATGCCCAAAATCCAGGAGGAAGTTCAAAATAGCTCACTTCCTGTTGTGTTTAGGGCTATGCTCCAAGAGACTTTTCTGTAGGTATTGGGTCATTACATGTATGTACCAAATTTCATACCTGTACGTGAAACCAGGAGCCGGGGCAAAATGTGGGGGCAATAATTTACCGAATTTGCCCCCCCCAATTCTGAAAACCATATCACACGTAAATTTTCACCACTTCTGAAGCGTGTGCAAAGTTTCATGAGTTTTCGAGCATGTTTAGGCCCTCTAAAAAGCGATTCACTTTGGAGAAGAATAATAATAATAATTAAAGCTGCAAGCAGCGATGAAAAGGGCCCTCGCACCCCTGCCACCGCCACCCGGCGCCTTTAGGAAATGCCTTAAGATTACACTCACCAAATTTGAAGAGGATCAGATCAAAACTGTAGGAGGAGTTCGTTAAAGTACAACATCAGGAAATGGCAAAAACTGCACAAAATCTGAGAGGAAGTTCAAAATAGCTCACTTCCTGTTGTGTTTAGGGCTACGCTCCAAGATACTTTTTTGTAGGAATTGGGTCTTTACATGTATGTACCAAATTTCATACCTGTACGTGAAACGTCGAGCCGGGGCAAAATGTAGGGGCAATAAGTAAGCCATTTTGCCCCACCCAATTTTGAAAACCACATCACACGTAAATTTTCACCACTTCTGAAGCGTGTGCAAAGTTTCATGATTTTTCGAGCACGTTTTGTATTTGCCACACTTCCTGCTACCAGCAGGTGGCGCTATTGCTATAACCATAATGAGCATGGTCATGTGTTCAGGACAGGACTCTTATCAAACATGTGAAGTTTGGGACAGATTGGAAAATGTATGGCTGAGTTACTGCAGGCTGTCTGTGGTTGCCTAGCAACATCGGAACTGCAAGCAACATTAATATTGAACTTATCTGATCATGCATATATCACCAAAAGGCCGAAATTGGGTGAACGTTTGTCAGGCCACCGAGGGCACACCCTTCGACGAAAACTCAAGATCTTCGCAATTTAACGTCGCAAAGGCCTTCAGATTACACTCACCAAATTTGAAGAGGATCAGATCAAATCTGTAGGAGGAGTTCGTTAAAGTACAACATCAGGAAATTACGAAAAATACCCAAAATCTAGGAGGAAGTTCAAAATAGCTCACTTCCTGTTGTGTTTAGGGCTATGCTCCAAGAGACTTTTTTGTAGGTATTGGGTCATTACATGTATGTACTAAATTTCATACCTGTGCGTGAAACGTAGAGCCGGGGCAAAATGTGGGGGCAATAATTTACCGAATTTGCCCCACCCAATTTTTAAAACCATATCACACGTAAATTTTCACCACTTCTGAAGCGTGTGCAAAGTTTCATGAGTTTTCGAGCATGTTTAGGCCCTCTAAAAAGCGATTCACTTTGGAGAAGAATAATAATAATTAAAGCTGCAAGCAGCGATGAAAAGGGCCCTCGCACCCCTGCCACCGCCACCCGGCACCTTTAGGAAAGGCCTTAAGATTACACTCACCAAATTTGAAGAGGATCAGATCAAAACTGTAGGAGGAGTTTGTTAAAGTACAACATCAGGAAATGGCAAAAACTGCCCAAAATCTGACAGGAAGTTCAAAATAACTGACTTCCTGTTGTGTTTAGGGCTATGCTCCAAGAGACTTTTTTGTAGGTATTGGGTCTTTACATGTGTGTACCAAATTTCATACCTGTACGTGAAACGTCGAGCCGGGGCAAAATGTAGGGGCAATAAGTAAGCCATTTTGCCCCACCCAATTTTTAAAACCACATCACACGTAAATTGTCACCACTTCTGAAGCGTGTGCAAAGTTTCATGATTTTTCGAGCACGTTTTGTATTTGCCACACTTCCTGCTACCAGCAGGTGGTGCTATTGCTATAATCATAATGAGCATTGGCATGTGTTCAGGACAGGAGTCTTATCAAACATGTGAAGTTTGTGGCAGATTGAAAATTGTATGCCTGAGTTACTGCAGGCTGTCTGTGGTTGCCTAGCAACATCAGAACTGCAAGCAACATTAATATTGAACTTATCTGATCATGCATATATCACCAAAAGGCCGAAATTGGGTGAACTAGTGCAAAAAATGCCCGTGCAAAATCAGTTTTTGTGTGTGTTTTTAGTAATTGTTGGTTTGGTGTGTGCTCATTGTTACAATTACACAGCAAAAGTTCAGTGACATTTTTATTTGTGCATGGTAAAAAGCACACAGTGAACTCCGAGAAAACGCTATGCTTGAGCAAACAGTTTGTGAATAGGCAACTACAAATGATGCCCGTGAAAGAGACTGTGAACGCATTGAATAGGATATGTTTAGTTGGTGAATAGCATAGGCTATTATTACACAGTAGCGACAACGTTAAGCGCACCAGAATGAAATATAATATTCAGAAGTAAACACTAACAGCATAGCTGACATACAGATTCAGTTTACATCCACAAATGAATAAGCACCTCGATTCAGGGAGCAGTGCAAAGTGCCCGTGCAAAATCAGTTTTTGTGAGCTGATCGCCGTCAAAAAAGTTCAGGAGATATTTCTTGCGATGGCAATATGATCAAAAATAACTTTATATTGATTCAATGGATTAATAGCATTTTGAAAAAAAAAAAAAAAGTCATGAATTTATTGCATTTTTGGGAAAAAATAATCCGTTTTTATAATAAATCTTAAAAAATTCAAATCCAGATTTTGATTTTCAATGTTGTTATAACCTAAAGATTCTATGTGAAAGTTTGAAACAGAAAATAGTGGTTTTCACACATTTAGTGGTTATCTCACATTCGAGAGATATGCGAATAACACACAGACAGACAGACGGACGTTTCTGTAATTTATAGATAGATGGATTTATCACGTTCGGGAACCAAACTATAATATTCAGAAGTAAACAGTGTAGCTGACTGAGTGTTTATGTCAGAATGTTTATTTTTAAACCACAGCCTTCTTGGGGCTTCTTTGACCGATACAACTCTCTAATGTCAGAATGTTTATTTTTAAACCACAACCTTCTAAAAATGATATATTTAACGATATCTTTTGCATTTCTCATCCAAACAATGTCAAACTTGGCACTGCACTTACTCGTGCCCGTGGCGAGACACCTGTCGAGTTTGAAATCAATCGGACTAACGGTTCGAGAGATATGCGAGGAACAGACACACACACACACAGACAGACAGACAGACAGACGTTCCTGTAATTTATAGATAGATGTTTGTCAGGCCGCCGAGGGCACACCCTTCGACGAAAACTCTAGATCTTCGCAATTTAACGTCACAAAGGCCTTAAGATTACACTCACCAAATTTGAAGAGTATCGGATCAAATCTGTAGGAGGAGTTCGTTAAAGTACAACATCAGGAAATTACGAAAAATGCCCAAAATCCAGGAGGAAGTTCAAAATAGCTCACTTCCTGTTGTGTTTAGGGCTATGCTCCAAGAGACTTTTCTGTAGGTATTGGGTCATTACATGTATGTACCAAATTTCATACCTGTACGTGAAACCAGGAGCCGGGGCAAAATGTGGGGGCAATAATTTACCGAATTTGCCCCCCCCAATTCTGAAAACCATATCACACGTAAATTTTCACCACTTCTGAAGCGTGTGCAAAGTTTCATGAGTTTTCGAGCATGTTTAGGCCCTCTAAAAAGCGATTCACTTTGGAGAAGAAGAATAATAATAAACGGAGCAAAAACAATAGGGTCCTCTCACCATCGGTGCTCGGGCCCTAATAAACGGAGCAAAAACAATAGGGTCCTCTCACCATCGGTGCTCGGGCCCTAATAATAAACAGAGCAATTCCAAGAGGGTCCTCACACCATCGGTGCTCGGGCCCTAATTAAAGCTGCAAGCAGCGATGAAAAGGGCCCTCGCACCCCTGCCACCGCCACCCGGCGCCTTTAGGAAATGCCTTAAGATTACACTCACCAAATTTGAAGAGGATCAGATCAAAACTGTAGGAGGAGTACGTTAAAGTACAACATCAGGAAATTACGAAAAATGTCCAAAATCTAGGAGGAAGTTCAAAATAGATCACTTCCTGTTGTGTTTAGGGCTATGCTCCAAGAGACTTTTCTGTAGGTATTGGGTCAATACATGCATGTACCAAATTTCATACCTGTACGTGAAACCAGGAGCCGGGGCAAAATGTGGGGGCAATAATTTACCGAATTTGCCCCCCCCAATTCTGAAAACCATATCACACGTAAATTTTCACCACTTCTGAGGCGTGTGCAAAGTTTCATGATTTTTCGAGCATGTTTTGTATTTGCCACACTTCCTGCTACCAGCAGGTGGCGCTATTGCTATAACCAAATATGAGCATGGTCATGTGTTCAGGACAGGACTCTTATCAAACATGTGAAGTTTGGGACAGATTGGAAATTGTATGGCTGAGCTACTGCAGGCTGTCTGTGGTTGCCTAGCAACATCGGAACTGCATTCAACATTAAAATTGAACTTATCTGATCATGCATATATCACCAGAAGGCCGAAATTGGGTGAACGTTTGTCAGGCCGCCGAGGGCACACCCTTCGACGAAAACTCTAGATCTTCGCAATTTAACGTCACAAAGGCCTTAAGATTACACTCACCAAATTTGAAGAGGATCAGATCAAATCTGTAGGAGGAGTTCGTTAAAGTACAACATCAGGAAATTCCGAAAAATGCCCAAAATCTAGGAGGAAGTTCAAAATAGCTCACTTCCTGTTGTGTTTAGGGCTATGCTCCAAGAGACTTTTCTGTAGGTATTGGGTCATTACATGTATGTACCAAATTTCATACCTGTACGTGAAACCAGGAGCCGGGGCAAAATGTGGGGGCAATAATTTACCGAATTTGCCCCCCCCAATTCTGAAAACCATATCACACGTAAATTTTCACCACTTCTGAAGCGTGTGCAAAGTTTCATGAGTTTTCGAGCATGTTTAGGCCCTCTAAAAAGCGATTCACTTTGGAGAAGAAGAAGAAGAAGAATAATTAAAGCTGCAAGCAGCGATGAAAAGGGCCCTCGCACCCCTGCCACCGCCACCCGGCGCCTTTAGGAAATGCCTTAAGATTACACTCACCAAATTTGAAGAGGATCAGATGAAAACTGTAGGAGGAGTACGTTAAAGTACAACATCAGGAAATTACGAAAAATGTCCAAAATCTTGGAGGAAGTTCAAAATAGATCACTTCCTGTTGTGTTTAGGGCTATGCTCCAAGAGACTTTTCTGTAGGTATTGGGTCAATACATGCATGTACCAAATTTCATACCTGTACGTGAAACCAGGAGCCGGGGCAAAATGTGGGGGCAATAATTTACCGAATTTGCCCCCCCCAATTCTGAAAACCATATCACACGTAAATTTTCACCACTTCTGAGGCGTGTGCAAAGTTTCATGATTTTTCGAGCATGTTTTGTATTTGCCACACTTCCTGCTACCAGCAGATGGCGCTATTGCTATAACCAAATATGAGCATGGTCATGTGTTCAGGACAGGACTCTTATCAAACATGTGAAGTTTGGGACAGATTGGAAATTGTATGGCTGAGCTACTGCAGGCTGTCTGTGGTTGCCTAGCAACATCGGAACTGCATTCAACATTAATATTGAACTTATCTGATCATGTATATCACCAGAAGGCCGAAATTGGGTGAGTGTTTGTCAGGCCGCCGAGGGCACACCCTTCGACGAAAACTCTAGATCTTCGCAATTTAACGTCACAAAGGCCTTAAGATTACACTCACCAAATTTGAAGAGGATCAAATCAAATCTGTAGGAGGAGTTCGTTAAAGTACAACATCAGGAAATTCCGAAAAATGCCCAAAATCTAGGAGGAAGTTCAAAATAGCTCACTTCCTGTTGTGTTTAGGGCTATGCTCCAAGAGACTTTTCTGTAGGTATTGGGTCATTACATGTATGTACCAAATTTCATACCTGTACATGAAACCAGGAGCCGGGGCAAAATGTGGGGGCAATAATTTACCGAATTTGCCCCCCCCAATTCTGAAAACCATATCACACGTAAATTTTCACCACTTCTGAAGCGTGTGCAAAGTTTCATGAGTTTTCGAGCATGTTTAGGCCCTCTAAAAAGCGATTCACTTTGGAGAAGAAGAAGAAGAATAATAATTAAAGCTGCAAGCAGCGATGAAAAGGGCCCTCGCACCCCTGCCACCGCCACCCGGCACCTTTAGGAAAGGCCTTAAGATTACACTCACCAAATTTGAAGAGGATCAGATCAAAACTGTAGGAGGAGTTTGTTAAAGTACAACATCAGGAAATGGCAAAAACTGCCCAAAATCTGACAGGAAGTTCAAAATAACTGACTTCCTGTTGTGTTTAGGGCTATGCTCCAAGAGACTTTTTTGTAGGTATTGGGTCTTTACATGTGTGTACCAAATTTCATACCTGTACGTGAAACGTCGAGCCGGGGCAAAATGTAGGGGCAATAAGTAAGCCATTTTGCCCCACCCAATTTTTAAAACCACATCACACGTAAATTGTCACCACTTCTGAAGCGTGTGCAAAGTTTCATGATTTTTCGAGCACGTTTTGTATTTGCCACACTTCCTGCTACCAGCAGGTGGTGCTATTGCTATAATCATAATGAGCATTGGCATGTGTTCAGGACAGGAGTCTTATCAAACATGTGAAGTTTGTGGCAGATTGAAAATTGTATGCCTGAGTTACTGCAGGCTGTCTGTGGTTGCCTAGCAACATCAGAACTGCAAGCAACATTAATATTGAACTTATCTGATCATGCATATATCACCAAAAGGCCGAAATTGGGTGAACTAGTGCAAAAAATGCCCGTGCAAAATCAGTTTTTGTGTGTGTTTTTAGTAATTGTTGGTTTGGTGTGTGCTCATTGTTACAATTACACAGCAAAAGTTCAGTGACATTTTTATTTGTGCATGGTAAAAAGCACACAGTGAACTCCGAGAAAACGCTATGCTTGAGCAAACAGTTTGTGAATAGGCAACTACAAATGATGCCCGTGAAAGAGACTGTGAACGCATTGAATAGGATATGTTTAGTTGGTGAATAGCATAGGCTATTATTACACAGTAGCGACAACGTTAAGCGCACCAGAATGAAATATAATATTCAGAAGTAAACACTAACAGCATAGCTGACATACAGATTCAGTTTACATCCACAAATGAATAAGCACCTCGATTCAGGGAGCAGTGCAAAGTGCCCGTGCAAAATCAGTTTTTGTGAGCTGATCGCCGTCAAAAAAGTTCAGGAGATATTTCTTGCGATGGCAATATGATCAAAAATAACTTTATATTGATTCAATGGATTAATAGCATTTTGAAAAAAAAAAAAAAAGTCATGAATTTATTGCATTTTTGGGAAAAAATAATCCGTTTTTATAATAAATCTTAAAAAATTCAAATCCAGATTTTGATTTTCAATGTTGTTATAACCTAAAGATTCTATGTGAAAGTTTGAAACAGAAAATAGTGGTTTTCACACATTTAGTGGTTATCTCACATTCGAGAGATATGCGAATAACACACAGACAGACAGACGGACGTTTCTGTAATTTATAGATAGATGGATTTATCACGTTCGGGAACCAAACTATAATATTCAGAAGTAAACAGTGTAGCTGACTGAGTGTTTATGTCAGAATGTTTATTTTTAAACCACAGCCTTCTTGGGGCTTCTTTGACCGATACAACTCTCTAATGTCAGAATGTTTATTTTTAAACCACAACCTTCTAAAAATGATATATTTAACGATATCTTTTGCATTTCTCATCCAAACAATGTCAAACTTGGCACTGCACTTACTCGTGCCCGTGGCGAGACACCTGTCGAGTTTGAAATCAATCGGACTAACGGTTCGAGAGATATGCGAGGAACAGACACACACACACACAGACAGACAGACAGACAGACGTTCCTGTAATTTATAGATAGATGTTTGTCAGGCCGCCGAGGGCACACCCTTCGACGAAAACTCTAGATCTTCGCAATTTAACGTCACAAAGGCCTTAAGATTACACTCACCAAATTTGAAGAGTATCAGATCAAATCTGTAGGAGGAGTTCGTTAAAGTACAACATCAGGAAATTACGAAAAATGCCCAAAATCCAGGAGGAAGTTCAAAATAGCTCACTTCCTGTTGTGTTTAGGGCTATGCTCCAAGAGACTTTTCTGTAGGTATTGGGTCATTACATGTATGTACCAAATTTCATACCTGTACGTGAAACCAGGAGCCGGGGCAAAATGTGGGGGCAATAATTTACCGAATTTGCCCCCCACAATTCTGAAAACCATATCACACGTAAATTTTCACCACTTCTGAAGCGTGTGCAAAGTTTCATGAGTTTTCGAGCATGTTTAGGCCCTCTAAAAAGCGATTCACTTTGGAGAAGAAGAATAATAATTAAAGCTGCAAGCAGCGATGAAAAGGGCCCTCGCACCCCTGCCACCGCCACCCGGCACCTTTAGGAAAGGCCTTAAGATTACACTCACCAAATTTGAAGAGGATCAGATCAAAACTGTAGGAGTTTGTTAAAGTACAACATCAGGAAATGGCAAAAACTGCCCAAAATCTGACAGGAAGTTCAAAATAACTGACTTCCTGTTGTGTTTAGGGCTATGCTCCAAGAGACTTTTTTGTAGGTATTGGGTCTTTACATGTGTGTACCAAATTTCATACCTGTACGTGAAACGTCGAGCCGGGGCAAAATGTAGGGGCAATAAGTAAGCCATTTTGCCCCACCCAATTTTTAAAACCACATCACACGTAAATTGTCACCACTTCTGAAGCGTGTGCAAAGTTTCATGATTTTTCGAGCACGTTTTGTATTTGCCACACTTCCTGCTACCAGCAGGTGGTGCTATTGCTATAATCATAATGAGCATTGGCATGTGTTCAGGACAGGACTCTTATCAAACATGTGAAGTTTGTGGCAGATTGAAAATTGTATGCCTGAGTTACTGCAGGCTGTCTGTGGTTGCCTAGCAACATCAGAACTGCAAGCAACATTAATATTGAACTTATCTGATCATGCATATATCACCAAAAGGCCGAAATTGGGTGAACTAGTGCAAAAAATGCCCGTGCAAAATCAGTTTTTGTGTGTGTTTTTAGTAATTGTTGGTTTGGTGTGTGCTCATTGTTACAATTACACAGCAAAAGTTCAGTGACATTTTTATTTGTGCATGGTAAAAAGCACACAGTGAACTCCGAGAAAACGCTATGCTTGAGCAAACAGTTTGTGAATAGGCAACTACAAATGATGCCCGTGAAAGAGACTGTGAACGCATTGAATAGGATATGTTTAGTTGGTGAATAGCATAGGCTACTATTACACAGTAGCGACAACGTTAAGCGCACCAGAATGAAATATAATATTCAGAAGTAAACACTAACAGCATAGCTGACTTACAGATTCAGTTTACATCCACAAATGAATAAGCACCTCGATTCAGGGAGCAGTGCAAAGTGCCCGTGCAAAATCAGTTTTTGTGAGCTGATCGCCGTCAAAAAAGTTCAGGAGATATTTCTTGCGATGGCAATATGATCAAAAATAACTTTATATTGATTCAATGGATTAATAGCATTTAAAAAAAAAAAAAAAAAGTCATGAATTTATTGCATTTTTGTGAAAAAATAATCCGTTTTTATAATAAATCTTAAAAAATTCAAATCCAGATTTTGATTTTCAATGTTGTTATAACCTAAAGATGCTATGTGAAAGTTTGAAACAGAAAATAGTGGTTTTCACACATTTAGTGGTTATCTCACATTCGAGAGATATGCGAATAACACACAGACAGACAGACGGACGTTTCTGTAATTTATAGATAGATGGATTTATCACGTTCGGGAACCAAACTATAATATTCAGAAGTAAACAGTGTAGCTGACTGAGTGTTTATGTCAGAATGTTTATTTTTAAACCACAGCCTTCTTGGGGCTTCTTTGACCGATACAACTCTCTAATGTCAGAATGTTTATTTTTAAACCACAACCTTCTAAAAATGATATATTTAACGATATCTTTTGCATTTCTCATCCAAACAATGTCAAACTTGGCACTGCACTTACTCGTGCCCGTGGCAAGACACCTGTCGAGTTTGAAATCAATCGGACTAACGGTTCGAGAGATATGCGAGGAACAGACACACACACACACAGACAGACAGACAGACAGACGTTCCTGTAATTTATAGATAGATGTTTGTCAGGCCGCCGAGGGCACACCCTTCGACGAAAACTCTAGATCTTCGCAATTTAACGTCACAAAGGCCTTAAGATTACACTCACCAAATTTGAAGAGTATCAGATCAAATCTGTAGGAGGAGTTCGTTAAAGTACAACATCAGGAAATTACGAAAAATGCCCAAAATCCAGGAGGAAGTTCAAAATAGCTCACTTCCTGTTGTGTTTAGGGCTATGCTCCAAGAGACTTTTCTGTAGGTATTGGGTCATTACATGTATGTACCAAATTTCATACCTGTACGTGAAACCAGGAGCCGGGGCAAAATGTGGGGGCAATAATTTACCGAATTTGCCCCCCCCAATTCTGAAAACCATATCACACGTAAATTTTCACCACTTCTGAAGCGTGTGCAAAGTTTCATGAGTTTTCGAGCATGTTTAGGCCCTCTAAAAAGCGATTCACTTTGGAGAAGAAGAATAATTAAAGCTGCAAGCAGCGATGAAAAGGGCCCTCGCACCCCTGCCACCGCCACCCGGCACCTTTAGGAAAGGCCTTAAGATTACACTCACCAAATTTGAAGAGGATCAGATCAAAACTGTAGGAGTTTGTTAAAGTACAACATCAGGAAATGGCAAAAACTGCCCAAAATCTGACAGGAAGTTCAAAATAACTGACTTCCTGTTGTGTTTAGGGCTATGCTCCAAGAGACTTTTTTGTAGGTATTGGGTCTTTACATGTGTGTACCAAATTTCATACCTGTACGTGAAACGTCGAGCCGGGGCAAAATGTAGGGGCAATAAGTAAGCCATTTTGCCCCACCCAATTTTTAAAACCACATCACACGTAAATTGTCACCACTTCTGAAGCGTGTGCAAAGTTTCATGATTTTTCGAGCACGTTTTGTATTTGCCACACTTCCTGCTACCAGCAGGTGGTGCTATTGCTATAATCATAATGAGCATTGGCATGTGTTCAGGACAGGACTCTTATCAAACATGTGAAGTTTGTGGCAGATTGAAAATTGTATGCCTGAGTTACTGCAGGCTGTCTGTGGTTGCCTAGCAACATCAGAACTGCAAGCAACATTAATATTGAACTTATCTGATCATGCATATATCACCAAAAGGCCGAAATTGGGTGAACTAGTGCAAAAAATGCCCGTGCAAAATCAGTTTTTGTGTGTGTTTTTAGTAATTGTTGGTTTGGTGTGTGCTTATTGTTACAATTACACAGCAAAAGTTCAGTGACATTTTTATTTGTGCATGGTAAAAAGCACACAGTGAACTCCGAGAAAACGCTATGCTTGAGCAAACAGTTTGTGAATAGGCAACTACAAATGATGCCCGTGAAAGAGACTGTGAACGCATTGAATAGGATATGTTTAGTTGGTGAATAGCATAGGCTACTATTACACAGTAGCGACAACGTTAAGCGCACCAGAATGAAATATAATATTCAGAAGTAAACACTAACAGCATAGCTGACTTACAGATTCAGTTTACATCCACAAATGAATAAGCACCTCGATTCAGGGAGCAGTGCAAAGTGCCCGTGCAAAATCAGTTTTTGTGAGCTGATCGCCGTCAAAAAAGTTCAGGAGATATTTCTTGCGATGGCAATATGATCAAAAATAACTTTATATTGATTCAATGGATTAATAGCATTTAAAAAAAAAAAAAAAAGTCATGAATTTATTGCATTTTTGGGAAAAAATAATCCGTTTTTATAATAAATCTTAAAAAATTCAAATCCAGATTTTGATTTTCAATGTTGTTATAACCTAAAGATGCTATGTGAAAGTTTGAAACAGAAAATAGTGGTTTTCACACATTTAGTGGTTATCTCACATTCGAGAGATATGCGAATAACACACAGACAGACAGACGGACGTTTCTGTAATTTATAGATAGATGGATTTATCACGTTCGGGAACCAAACTATAATATTCAGAAGTAAACAGTGTAGCTGACTGAGTGTTTATGTCAGAATGTTTATTTTTAAACCACAGCCTTCTTGGGGCTTCTTTGACCGATACAACTCTCTAATGTCAGAATGTTTATTTTTAAACCACAACCTTCTAAAAATGATATATTTAACGATATCTTTTGCATTTCTCATCCAAACAATGTCAAACTTGGCACTGCACTTACTCGTGCCCGTGGCAAGACACCTGTCGAGTTTGAAATCAATCGGACTAACGGTTCGAGAGATATGCGAGGAACAGACACACACACACACAGACAGACAGACAGACAGACGTTCCTGTAATTTATAGATAGATGTTTGTCAGGCCGCCGAGGGCACACCCTTCGACGAAAACTCTAGATCTTCGCAATTTAACGTCACAAAGGCCTTAAGATTACACTCACCAAATTTGAAGAGTATCAGATCAAATCTGTAGGAGGAGTTCGTTAAAGTACAACATCAGGAAATTACGAAAAATGCCCAAAATCCAGGAGGAAGTTCAAAATAGCTCACTTCCTGTTGTGTTTAGGGCTATGCTCCAAGAGACTTTTCTGTAGGTATTGGGTCATTACATGTATGTACCAAATTTCATACCTGTACGTGAAACCAGGAGCCGGGGCAAAATGTGGGGGCAATAATTTACCGAATTTGCCCCCCACAATTCTGAAAACCATATCACACGTAAATTTTCACCACTTCTGAAGCGTGTGCAAAGTTTCATGAGTTTTCGAGCATGTTTAGGCCCTCTAAAAAGCGATTCACTTTGGAGAAGAAGAATAATAATAAACGGAGCAAAAACAATAGGGTCCTCTCACCATCGGTGCTCGGGCCCTAATAATAAACGGAGCAAAAACAATAGGGTCCTCTCACCATCGGTGCTCGGGCCCTAATAAACGGAGCAAAAACAATAGGGTCCTCTCACCATCGGTGCTCGGGCCCTAATAAACGGAGCAAAAACAATAGGGTCCTCTTAGTCCATGAGCCAGGGCTCCAAATTTGGTCCATCGGTATCAACGGGGGGGCAAATGCTATCATTGTTTTTTGGCAAGGTATACACCCCTAGTATTAGAAAAATCACGATAGCAGTGCAGCGGTGGTAGCGAAATCACTTTTTTGAGCTTATGAAGTTACTAACCCCCTAAAATAAATTCCGTTTTTGAAATCTGGTGTATATCTGGTTTAGGCTCATGCTAGGGATATTGTCAATATTCTATAATATGGTGCTTGGTATCGTTGGAAAGGGGACCTTTTAGGCTTTCATTTAAGCCCAGTACTGAATCTGTCTGACAAACACAGAGGTCACAAGACTTCTTTAAACCAGAAATAACACACATTTTTTCACAATTTCCGCCTAAACTGTATGCTTTCTTTTATCCCTGTGGCATGAAAGAACACCATGGACACAAAACTCAACAACTTCAATACTCAAGGCACTCTGATGACTCAGAAAATGTATAATATACCCATAATATTTATTTGTGAGAGCCTTAAATTAGACTTGTGCAGCCAGCACAAGTCTTCAAAATAGAATAGAGCCAATAGAATGGACAAATAGAATACCCAATTAGTCCAGGGCCAAATGGCCTATTTATTCATGTACAGTTGTAATAAAAAGTAATTGTTTCAATAGTGTAGTCAATGGTGTTGTAAACATAACACTTGTAAGTGGTTTAACTAAATGTTTCTATCATGTATTTTCATATTCAGATATGATGTCAGAAAGTAGCTCATGCACGGAATGTTGATGGATTTTGACAGTTTGACGAGGTTTTGTCAGTTTTGTGAAAAGATTGTTGGTTCAGTTGACTGGTTATAACAACACTACCAACTATGATCTTCAAACAACTTCCATTGAGTTCCAGGGGTATTAAATATAAGTACAAAATACTTTTTCTCTTGTGCTTGTGAATTGGTGGGGAATAGTAGCAGTAGCTAATGTAAGCTTGGTGTTTTTCACACTTAGTATACTTCTTTTAAACTTAAAATAAGAAAGTATACTTTCAGTCTACATTTTATGTACTTCTCAGAAATATACTTAAAATTACACTTCAGTGTAGGCCTACTTGATTTATACTGAGAGAAAAGTCCAGGGCCCGTATTCATAAAGATTCTAAGAATCCTCTCAGAAAACTCTTAAAGGACAAGTTCGGTATTTTACACTTAAAGCCCTGTTTACAGATCGTTTCTGATGAAATAGAATGGTTAAGATAAAAATTTGGACACATGCTGCTGTCCTGAGAATTTTCGGTTTCTATGGTAGCACCCCCCCACCTCCACAATGGCTGCATAGGTGAGGTTAAAATTTTAAACCGAAATCTTAACTGTTCTATTTCATCAGAAACGATCTGAAAACAGGGCTTTAAGTGTAAAATACCGAACTTGTCCTTTAATTTAGCTTAAAAACTTTTACATAGGAGTCTTAGCTTAAGAGCGATTCGGGGCCGATCTGAGAGCAACTCTGAGCAAGGAAAAGACAAAAACTTTCATCTTAGTGAGGAGGCGGGGCTGACCCCGTTGCTATGTATGACACAATCTTTTGAAGACTGTGATTGGCTGGTTGTCCAAGAAGGAAAAAAAGAGTGAAAAGTATAGGGTATATTCTAAGCCTTCACTTTGAAATTACACGTGACTGTGTACATTACACACTGCTGCATTGTTGCATTTTCCCAGTTGCCAAATATCGTAATGTAGTGATTACTTTCATTTCTGGCGCTATGGCATTTCTGCACTGTGTCAGAGATGTTAGCGCGTCTCTAAGATCAGTCACAAACATGATCCCTGCACGATCTAATCTATAGCGCCTTATTAACTCACTGTCATCCATTGTCTGCAACACAGACAATGTATTTTTCTCCCTCTTCGTCTTTCTGCCATGTTCTCCTCTGCTAAAGAAACTCTTCAGCCTCTGAAAAGTCCTCGTCCATACTCCTTACAATTTTGACCTTAAGACCTCTTTTAAGGGTTAAGATGCTTTCTGAATTACTTTTTTCTTTACTGGGATTTTTTCTTTAATTTTAAGAGTAAACGCCCACATTTCTAAGAATTTTCTTAGAATTTTGTCACTAGGAGCTACTCTTTGCATTAAGATTATTTATGAATACCCAGGTATATTTGGCCTGTACTTGAACTCAATCTTTTGATCCAGATATACTTAAAAGAATTATTAAGAATTCAAAGTATACTTGTCTTGTAGTTGTGTTAACTCTTTTGATTGAGTAGTCAATTAAATATACTTTTTTTTTTACATAGTTTTTCATATACAGTCTTATGAAACTTACATTGTTTGAAAATATTGATTAGAATATTGATATAAAACAGATATGTTTCTAATTCTGCATATCTGAATTTTTGTGTATACACAAAATATATAGGCTAGTCCACTGGTAGTGTATAGCAATTTACTCTAATTCTACTTTTTTGTTTAAAATGTTGCCTTTCTTTATGAAACTTACTGACATTCAAGTGTTGATTAAAAAAGGATGCATGAAGCTAATAAAATGTTTTTAAAATTAAAGAACAGTTAAAGGTATTTTTCAAGTGCAAAAATAATATAAAAATAGTAAACTATAAGTATAATGTTATGTTCACTTAAAGAAAACTTACAAGTATACTTGTAGTATAAACTACGAAACTAGTAGTTTACTGAGAGCACACATCAGTTTGTACTTTCATAAACTAAAAAATGTACTACTTGTATTAAAATAGTAAACTACTAGTATACGTATAAGTTCACTTGTAGTACAGATGCATTACAAATGAGAAAACTAGTTGTGTACTTAGTTTACTACTCTTACAAATACTAAAAATACTAAAAGTGGGCCAATTTAGTCCCAAGCAGTATTGAAATAGTACACAAGTTTACTACAAGTACACATTGATATTAGTATACTTACTACATAAAGTATACTTAAAAATTACTTAAGTATACTTCATAAAATGAACATGAAGACATGCACTTTTATGATGGATAGATGCCCTTTTTTGATGGATAGATGCTCTTTTATAATGGATAGATGCACTTTTATGAGAAACAGATGCTCTTTTATAATGGATAGATGCACTTTTATGATGGATAGATGCACTTTTATAATGGATAGATGCACTTTTATAATGGATACATGCACTTTTATAATGGATAGATGGACTTTTATAATGGACAGATGCACTTTTATAATGGATAGATGCACTTTTATGATGGATAGATGGACTTTTATAATGGACAGATGCACTTTTATAATGGATAGATGCACTTTTATAATGGATAGATGCACTTTTATAATGGACAGATGCACTTTTATAATGAATAGATGGACTTTTATAATGGATAGATGCACTTTTATAATGGATAGATGGACTTTTATAATGGACAGATGCACTTTTATAATGGATGGATGCACTTTTATAATGGATACATGCACTTTTATAATGAATAGATGGACTTTTATAATGGATAGATGCACTTTTATAATGGATAGATGGACTTTTATAATGGACAGATGCACTTTTATAATGGATAGATGCACTTTTATAATGGATACATGCACTTTTATAATGAATAGATGGACTTTTATAATGGATAGATGCACTTTTATAATGGATAGATGGACTTTTATAATGGACAGATGCATTTTTATAATGGATAGATGCACTTTTATGATGGATAGATGGACTTTTATAATGGACAGATGCTCTTTTATAATGGATAGATGGACTTTTATAATGGACAGATGCACTTTTATAATGGATAGATGCACTTTTATGATGGATAGATGGACTTTTATAATGGACAGATGCTCTTTTATAATGGATAGATGCACTTTTATGAGAAACAGATGCTCTTTTATAATGGATAGATGCACTTTTATGATGGATAGATGCACTTTTATAATGGATAGATGGACTTTTATAATGGATAGATGCACTTTTATAATGGATACATGCACTTTTATAATGAATAGATGGACTTTTATAATGGACAGATGCACTTTTATAATGGATAGATGGACTTTTATGATGGATAGATGGACTTTTATAATGGACAGATGCTCTTTTATAATGGATAGATGCACTTTTATGAGAAACAGATGCTCTTTTATAATGGATAGATGCACTTTTATGATGGATAGATGCACTTTTATAATGGATAGATGGACTTTTATAATGGATAGATGCACTTTTATAATGGATACATGCACTTTTATAATGAATAGAGGGACTTTTATAATGGACAGATGCACTTTTATAATGGATAGATGGACTTTTATGATGGATAGATGGACTTTTATAATGGACAGATGCTCTTTTATAATGGATAGATGCACTTTTATGAGAAACAGATGCTCTTTTATAATGGATAGATGCACTTTTATGATGGATAGATGCACTTTTATAATGGATAGATGGACTTTTATAATGGATAGATGCACTTTTATAATGGATACATGCACTTTTATAATGAATAGATGGACTTTTATAATGGATAGATGCACTTTTATAATGGATAGATGCACTTTTATAATGGACAGATGCACTTTTATAATGGATAGATGCACTTTTATAATGGATACATGCACTTTTATAATGGATAGATGCACTTTTATAATGGACAGATGCACTTTTATAATGAATAGATGGACTTTTATAATGGATAGATGCACTTTTATAATGGATAGATGGACCTTTTATAATGGATAGATGCACTTTTATAATGGATACATGCACTTTTATGATGGATAGATGCACTTTTATAATGGATAGATGGACTTTTATAATGGACAGATGCACTTTTATAATGGATAGATGCACTTTTATGATGGATAGATGGACTTTTATAATGGACAGATGCACTTTTATAATGGATAGATGCACTTTTATAATGGATACATGCACTTTTATAATGGATAGATGCACTTTTATAATGGACAGATGCACTTTTATAATGAATAGATGGACTTTTATAATGGATAGATGCACTTTTATAATGGATAGATGGACTTTTATAATGGACAGATGCACTTTTATAATGGATAGATGCACTTTTATGATGGATAGATGGACTTTTATAATGGACAGATGCACTTTTATAATGGATAGATGCACTTTTATAATGGATACATGCACTTTTATAATGAATAGACGGACTTTTATAATGGATAGATGCACTTTTATAATGGATAGATGGACTTTTATAATGGACAGATGCACTATTATAATGGATAGATGCACTTTTATGATGGATAGATGGACTTTTATAATGGACAGATGCTCTTTTATAATGGATAGATGGACTTTTATAATGGACAGATGCACTTTTATGATGGATAGATGCACTTTTATGATGGATAGATGCACTTTTATGATGGATAGATGTACTTTTATGATGGTTAGATGCCCTTTTTTGATGGATAGATGGACTTTTATGATGGATAGATGCACTTTTATGATGGATAGATGCACTTTTATAATGGATAGATGCACTTTTATAATGGATAGATGCACTTTTATAGTGGATAGATGCACTTTTATAATGGATAATGGATAGATGCACTTTTATAATGGATAGACAATAATAGATTTTTACAGCGATTGATTCCTGCCGGTTCCATAATGAGACTGGCGCGGCCAGAGACATTTTGGGCACTGCGGCATATTAAATATATTATAAATTGTTTTTCCGAGTTAGAAATACAATGTGTGGCGAGAGGGCGTGACAAAAGACCGAAATGAGTGACTGTCACGTGACACTTGAGAGCCCTGACTGCACTGTAGCAGTTACTGTTACACTGTTTAACCTGCAAGCTAGCTAGCCTGCTAGGTAGCTAGCCTGCTAAAAACACCAAGCTTACATTAGCTACTGCTACTATTTCCCACCAATTCACAAGCACAAGAGAAAAAGTATTTTGTACTTACATTTAATACCCCTGGAACTCAATGGAAGTTGTTTGATGATCATAGTTGGTAGTGTTGTTATAACCAGTCAACTGAACCAACAATCTTTTCACAAAACTGATAAAACCTCGTCAAACTGTCAAAATCCATCAACATTCCGTGCATGAGCTACTTTCTGACATCATATCTGAATATGAAAATACATGATAGAAACATTTAGTTAAAACACTTACAAGTGTTATGTTTACAACACCATTGACTACACTATTGAAACAATTACTTTTTATTACAACTGTACATGAATAAATAGGCCATTTGGCCCTGGACTAATTGGGTATTCTATTTGTCCATTCTATTGGCTCTATTCTATTTTGAAGACTTGTGCTGGCTGCACAAGTCTAATTTAAGGCTCTCACAAATAAATATTATGGGTATATTATACATTTTCTGAGTCATCAGAGTGCCTTGAGTATTGAAGTTGTTGAGTTTTGTGTCCATGGTGTTCTTTCATGCCACAGGGATAAAAGAAAGCATACAGTTTAGGCGGAAATTGTGAAAAAATGTGTGTTATTTCTGGTTTAAAGAAGTCTTGTGACCTCTGTGTTTGTCAGACAGATTCAGTACTGGGCTTAAATGAAAGCCTAAAAGGTCCCCTTTCCAACGATACCAAGCACCATATTATAGAATATTGATAATACCCCTAGCATGAGCCTAAACCAGATATACACCAGATTTCAAAAACGGAATTTATTTTAGGGGGTTAGGGGGTTAACTTCATGAGCTCAAAAAAGTGATTTCGCTACCACCGCTGCACTGCTATCGTGATTTTTCTAATACTAGGGGTGTATACCTTGCCAAAAAACAATGATAGCATTTGCCCCCCCGTTGATACCGATGGACCCCCCTGGCTCATGGACTATCTCACCATCGGTGCTCGGGCCCTAATAATAATAATAAACAGAGCAATTCCAAGAGGGTCCTCACACCATCGGTGCTCGGGCCCTAATAAACGGAGCAAAAACAATAGTGTCCTCTCACCATCGGTGCTCGGGCCCTAAATAGCTAACTTCCTGTTGTGTTTAGGGCTACGCGCCAAGAGACTTTTTTGTAGGTATTGGGTCTTTACATGTATGTACCAAATTTCATACCTGTACGTGAAACCAGGAGCCGGGGCAAAATGTAGGGGCAATAATTAAGCCATTTTGCCCCACCCAATTTTGAAAATCACATCACACGTAAATTTTCATCACTTCTGAAGCGTGTGCAAAGTTTCATGATTTTTCGAGCACGTTTTGTATTTGCCACACTTCCTGCTACCAGCAGGTGGCGCTATTGCTATAACCATAATGAGCATGGTCATGTGTTCAGGACAGGACTCTTATCAAACATGTGAAGTTTGGGGCAGATTGAAAAATGTATGGCTGAGTTACTGCAGGCTGTCTGTGGTTGCCTAGCAACATCGGAACTGCAAGCAACATTATTATTGAACTTATCTGATCATGCATATATCACCAAAAGGCCGAAATTGGGTGAACGTTTGTCAGGCCGCCGAGGGCACACCCTTCGACGAAAACTCAAGATCTTCGCAATTTAACGTCGCAAAGGCCTTCAGATTACACTGACCAAATTTGAAGAGGATCAGATCAAAACTGTAGGAGGAGTTCGTTAAAGTACAACATCAGGAAATTACGAAAAATGCCCAAAATCTAGGAGGAAGTTCAAAATAGCTCACTTCCTGTTGTGTTTAGGGCTATGCTCCAAGAGACTTTTTTGTAGGTATTGGGTCATTACATGTATGTACCAAATTTCATACCTGTAAGTGAAACCAGGAGCCGGGGCAAAATGTGGGGGCAATAATTTACCGAATTTGCCCCACCCAATTTTGAAAACCATATCACACGTAAATTTTCACCACTTCTGAAGCGTGTGCAAAGTTTCATGAGTTTTCGAGCATGTTTAGGCCCTCTAAAAAGCGATTCACTTTGGAGAAGAATAATAATAATAAACGGAGCAAAAACAATAGGGTCCTCTCACCATCGGTGCTCGGGCCCTAATAAACGGAGCAAAAACAATAGGGTCCTCTCACCATCGGTGCTCGGGCCCTAATTAAAGCTGCAAGCAGCGATGAAAGGGCCCTCGCACCCCTGCCACCGCCACCCGGCGCCTTTAGGAAATGCCTTAAGATTACACTCACCAAATTTGAAGAGGATCAGATCAAAACTGTAGGAGGAGTTTGTTAAAGTACAACATCAGGAAATGGCAAAAACTGCCCAAAATCTGAGAGGAAGTTCAAAATAGCTGACTTCCTGTTGTGTTTAGGGCTACGCGCCAAGAGACTTTTTTGTAGGTATTGGGTCTTTACATGTATGTACCAAATTTCATACCTGTACGTGAAACCAGGAGCCGGGGCAAAATATAGGGGCAATAAGTAAGCCATTTTGCCCCACCCAATTTTGAAAACCACATCACACGTAAATTTTCACCACATCTGAAGCGTGTGCAAAGTTTCATGATTTTTCGAGCACGTTTTGTATTTGCCACACTTCCTGCTACCAGCAGGTGGCGCTATTGCTATAACCATAATGAGCATGGTCATGTGTTCAGGACAGGACTCTTATCAAACATGTGAAGTTTGGGGCAGATTGAAAAATGTATGGCTGAGTTACTGCAGGCTGTCTGTGGTTGCCTAGCAACATCGGAACTGCAAGCAACATTATTATTGAACTTATCTGATCATGCATATATCACCAAAAGGCTGAAATTGGGTGAACGTTTGTCAGGCCGCCGAGGGCACACCCTTCGACGAAAACTCTAGATCTTCGCAATTTAACGTCACAAAGGCCTTAAGATTACACTCACCAAATTTGAAGAGGATCAAATCAAAACTGTAGGAGGAGTTCGTTAAAGTACAACATCAGGAAATTCCGAAAAATGCCCAAAATCTAGGAGGAAGTTCAAAATAGCTCACTTCCTGTTGTGTTTAGGGCTATGCTCCAAGAGACTTTTCTGTAGGTATTGGGTCATTACATGTATGTACCAAATTTCATACCTGTACGTGAAACCAGGAGCCGGGGCAAAATGTGGGGGCAATAATTTACCGAATTTGCCCCCCCCAATTCTGAAAACCATATCACACGTAAATTTTCACCACTTCTGAAGCGTGTGCAAAGTTTCATGAGTTTTCGAGCATGTTTAGGCCCTCTAAAAAGCGATTCACTTTGGAGAAGAAGAAGAAGAATAATAATTAAAGCTGCAAGCAGCGATGAAAAGGGCCCTCGCACCCCTGCCACCGCCACCCGGCACCTTTAGGAAAGGCCTTAAGATTACACTCACCAAATTTGAAGAGGATCAGATCAAAACTGTAGGAGGAGTTTGTTAAAGTACAACATCAGGAAATGGCAAAAACTGCCCAAAATCTGACAGGAAGTTCAAAATAACTGACTTCCTGTTGTGTTTAGGGCTATGCTCCAAGAGACTTTTTTGTAGGTATTGGGTCTTTACATGTGTGTACCAAATTTCATACCTGTACGTGAAACGTCGAGCCGGGGCAAAATGTAGGGGCAATAAGTAAGCCATTTTGCCCCACCCAATTTTTAAAACCACATCACACGTAAATTGTCACCACTTCTGAAGCGTGTGCAAAGTTTCATGATTTTTCGAGCACGTTTTGTATTTGCCACACTTCCTGCTACCAGCAGGTGGTGCTATTGCTATAATCATAATGAGCATTGGCATGTGTTCAGGACAGGAGTCTTATCAAACATGTGAAGTTTGTGGCAGATTGAAAATTGTATGCCTGAGTTACTGCAGGCTGTCTGTGGTTGCCTAGCAACATCAGAACTGCAAGCAACATTAATATTGAACTTATCTGATCATGCATATATCACCAAAAGGCCGAAATTGGGTGAACTAGTGCAAAAAATGCCCGTGCAAAATCAGTTTTTGTGTGTGTTTTTAGTAATTGTTGGTTTGGTGTGTGCTCATTGTTACAATTACACAGCAAAAGTTCAGTGACATTTTTATTTGTGCATGGTAAAAAGCACACAGTGAACTCCGAGAAAACGCTATGCTTGAGCAAACAGTTTGTGAATAGGCAACTACAAATGATGCCCGTGAAAGAGACTGTGAACGCATTGAATAGGATATGTTTAGTTGGTGAATAGCATAGGCTATTATTACACAGTAGCGACAACGTTAAGCGCACCAGAATGAAATATAATATTCAGAAGTAAACACTAACAGCATAGCTGACTTACAGATTCAGTTTACATCCACAAATGAAAAAGCACCTCGATTCAGGGAGCAGTGCAAAGTGCCCGTGCAAAATCAGTTTTTGTGAGCTGATCGCCGTCAAAAAAGTTCAGGAGATATTTCTTGCGATGGCAATATGATCAAAAATAACTTTATATTGATTCAATGGATTAATAGCATTTTGAAAAAAAAAAAAAAAGTCATGAATTTATTGCATTTTTGGGAAAAAATAATCCGTTTTTATAATAAATCTTAAAAAATTCAAATCCAGATTTTGATTTTCAATGTTGTTATAACCTAAAGATTCTATGTGAAAGTTTGAAACAGAAAATAGTGGTTTTCACACATTTAGTGGTTATCTCACATTCGAGAGATATGCGAATAACACACAGACAGACAGACGGACGTTTCTGTAATTTATAGATAGATGGATTTATCACGTTCGGGAACCAAACTATAATATTCAGAAGTAAACAGTGTAGCTGACTGAGTGTTTATGTCAGAATGTTTATTTTTAAACCACAGCCTTCTTGGGGCTTCTTTGACCGATACAACTCTCTAATGTCAGAATGTTTATTTTTAAACCACAACCTTCTAAAAATGATATATTTAACGATATCTTTTGCATTTCTCATCCAAACAATGTCAAACTTGGCACTGCACTTACTCGTGCCCGTGGCGAGACACCTGTCGAGTTTGAAATCAATCGGACTAACGGTTCGAGAGATATGCGAGGAACAGACACACACACACACAGACAGACAGACAGACAGACGTTCCTGTAATTTATAGATAGATGTTTGTCAGGCCGCCGAGGGCACACCCTTCGACGAAAACTCTAGATCTTCGCAATTTAACGTCACAAAGGCCTTAAGATTACACTCACCAAATTTGAAGAGTATCAGATCAAATCTGTAGGAGGAGTTCGTTAAAGTACAACATCAGGAAATTACGAAAAATGCCCAAAATCCAGGAGGAAGTTCAAAATAGCTCACTTCCTGTTGTGTTTAGGGCTATGCTCCAAGAGACTTTTCTGTAGGTATTGGGTCATTACATGTATGTACCAAATTTCATACCTGTACGTGAAACCAGGAGCCGGGGCAAAATGTGGGGGCAATAATTTACCGAATTTGCCCCCCCCAATTCTGAAAACCATATCACACGTAAATTTTCACCACTTCTGAAGCGTGTGCAAAGTTTCATGAGTTTTCGAGCATGTTTAGGCCCTCTAAAAAGCGATTCACTTTGGAGAAGAAGAATAATAATAAACGGAGCAAAAACAATAGGGTCCTCTCACCATCGGTGCTCGGGCCCTAATAAACGGAGCAAAAACAATAGGGTCCTCTCACCATCGGTGCTCGGGCCCTAATTACGAAAAATGTCCAAAATCTAGGAGGAAGTTCAAAATAGATCACTTCCTGTTGTGTTTAGGGCTATGCTCCAAGAGACTTTTCTGTAGGTATTGGGTCAATACATGCATGTACCAAATTTCATACCTGTACGTGAAACCAGGAGCCGGGGCAAAATGTGGGGGCAATAATTTACCGAATTTGCCCCCCCCAATTCTGAAAACCATATCACACGTAAATTTTCACCACTTCTGAGGCGTGTGCAAAGTTTCATGATTTTTCGAGCATGTTTTGTATTTGCCACACTTCCTGCTACCAGCAGGTGGCGCTATTGCTATAACCAAATATGAGCATGGTCATATGTTCAGGACAGGACTCTTATCAAACATGTGAAGTTTGGGACAGATTGGAAATTGTATGGCTGAGCTACTGCAGGCTGTCTGTGGTTGCCTAGCAACATCGGAACTGCATTCAACATTAATATTGAACTTATCTGATCATGCATATATCACCAGAAGGCCGAAATTGGGTGAACGTTTGTCAGGCCGCCGAGGGCACACCCTTCGACGAAAACTCTAGATCTTCGCAATTTAACGTCACAAAGGCCTTAAGATTACACTCACCAAATTTGAAGAGGATCAGATCAAATCTGTAGGAGGAGTTCGTTAAAGTACAACATCAGGAAATTACGAAAAATGCCCAAAATCTAGGAGGAAGTTCAAAATAGCTCACTTCCTGTTGTGTTTAGGGCTATGCTCCAAGAGACTTTTCTGTAGGTATTGGGTCATTACATGTATGTACCAAATTTCATACCTGTACGTGAAACCAGGAGCCGGGGCAAAATGTGGGGGCAATAATTTACCGAATTTGCCCCCCCCCAATTCTGAAAACCATATCACACGTAAATTTTCACCACTTCTGAAGCGTGTGCAAAGTTTCATGAGTTTTCGAGCATGTTTAGGCCCTACGAGGAGTACGTTGTACTTTAACGTACTCCTCCTACAGTTTTGATCTGATCCTCTTCAAATTTGGTGAGTGTAATCTTAAGGCATTTCCTAAAGGCGCCGGGTGCCTAGCAACATCGGAACTGCAAGCAACATTAATATTGAACTTATCTGATCATGCATATATCACCAGAAGGCCGAAATTGGGTGAACGTTTGTCAGGCCGCCGAGGGCACACCCTTCGACGAAAACTCTAGATCTTCGCAATTTAACGTCACAAAGGCCTTAAGATTACACTCACCAAATTTGAAGAGGATCAGATCAAATCTGTAGGAGGAGTTCGTTAAAGTACAACATCAGGAAATTACGAAAAATGCCCAAAATCTAGGAGGAAGTTCAAAATAGCTCACTTCCTGTTGTGTTTAGGGCTATGCTCCAAGAGACTTTTCTGTAGGTATTGGGTCATTACATGTATGTACCAAATTTCATACCTGTACGTGAAACCAGGAGCCGGGGCAAAATGTGGGGGCAATAATTTACCGAATTTGCCCCCCCCAATTCTGAAAACCATATCACACGTAAATTTTCACCACTTCTGAAGCGTGTGCAAAGTTTCATGAGTTTTCGAGCATGTTTAGGCCCTCTAAAAAGCGATTCACTTTGGAGAAGAATAATAATAATAAACGGAGCAAAAACAATAGGGTCCTCTCACCATCGGTGCTCGGGCCCTAATTAAAGCTGCAAGCAGCGATGAAAGGGCCCTCGCACCCCTGCCACCGCCACCCGGCGCCTTTAGGAAATGCCTTAAGATTACACTCACCAAATTTGAAGAGAATCAGATCAAAACTGTAGGAGGAGTATGTTAAAGTACAACATCAGGAAATTACGAAAAATGTCCAAAATCTAGGAGGAAGTTCAAAATAGATCACTTCCTGTTGTGTTTAGGGCTATGCTCCAAGAGACTTTTCTGTAGGTATTGGGTCAATACATGCATGTACCAAATTTCATACCTGTACGTGAAACCAGGAGCCGGGGTAAAATGTGGGGGCAATAATTTACCGAATTTGCCCCCCCAATTCTGAAAACCATATCACACGTAAATTTTCACCACTTCTGAGGCGTGTGCAAAGTTTCATGATTTTTCGAGCATGTTTTGTATTTGCCACACTTCCTGCTACCAGCAGGTGGCGCTATTGCTATAACCTAATATGAGCTTGGTCATGTGTTCAGGACAGGACTCTTATCAAACATGTGAAGTTTGGGACAGATGGGAAATTGTATGGCTGAATTACTGCAGGCTGTCTGTGGTTGCCTAGCAACATCGGAACTGCATTCAACATTAATATTGAACTTATCTGATCATGCATATATCACCAGAAGGCCGAAATTGGGTGAACGTTTGTCAGGCCGCCGAGGGCACACCCTTCGACGAAAACTCTAGATCTTCGCAATTTAACGTCACAAAGGCCTTAAGATTACACTCACCAAATTTGAAGAGGATCAGATCAAATCTGTAGAAGGAGTTCGTTAAAGTACAACATCAGGAAATTACGAAAAATGCCCAAAATCTAGGAGGAAGTTCAAAATAGCTCACTTCCTGTTGTGTTTAGGGCTATGCTCCAAGAGACTTTTCTGTAGGTATTGGGTCATTACATGTATGTACCAAATTTCATACCTGTACGTGAAACCAGGAGCCGGGGCAAAATGTGGGGGCAATAATTTACCGAATTTGCCCCCCCCAATTCTGAAAACCATATCACACGTAAATTTTCACCACTTCTGAAGCGTGTGCAAAGTTTCATGAGTTTTCGAGCATGTTTAGGCCCTCTAAAAAGCGATTCACTTTGGAGAAGAATAATAATAATTAAAGCTGCAAGCAGCGATGAAAAGGGCCCTCGCACCCCTGCCACCGCCACCCGGCACCTTTAGGAAAGGCCTTAAGATTACACTCACCAAATTTGAAGAGGATCAGATCAAAACTGTAGGAGGAGTTTGTTAAAGTACAACATCAGGAAATGGCAAAAACTGCCCAAAATCTGACAGGAAGTTCAAAATAACTGACTTCCTGTTGTGTTTAGGGCTATGCTCCAAGAGACTTTTTTGTAGGTATTGGGTCTTTACATGTGTGTACCAAATTTCATACCTGTACGTGAAACGTCGAGCCGGGGCAAAATGTAGGGGCAATAAGTAAGCCATTTTGCCCCACCCAATTTTTAAAACCACATCACACGTAAATTGTCACCACTTCTGAAGCGTGTGCAAAGTTTCATGATTTTTCGAGCACGTTTTGTATTTGCCACACTTCCTGCTACCAGCAGGTGGTGCTATTGCTATAATCATAATGAGCATTGGCATGTGTTCAGGACAGGAGTCTTATCAAACATGTGAAGTTTGTGGCAGATTGAAAATTGTATGCCTGAGTTACTGCAGGCTGTCTGTGGTTGCCTAGCAACATCAGAACTGCAAGCAACATTAATATTGAACTTATCTGATCATGCATATATCACCAAAAGGCCGAAATTGGGTGAACTAGTGCAAAAAATGCCCGTGCAAAATCAGTTTTTGTGTGTGTTTTTAGTAATTGTTGGTTTGGTGTGTGCTCATTGTTACAATTACACAGCAAAAGTTCAGTGACATTTTTATTTGTGCATGGTAAAAAGCACACAGTGAACTCCGAGAAAACGCTATGCTTGAGCAAACAGTTTGTGAATAGGCAACTACAAATGATGCCCGTGAAAGAGACTGTGAACGCATTGAATAGGATATGTTTAGTTGGTGAATAGCATAGGCTATTATTACACAGTAGCGACAACGTTAAGCGCACCAGAATGAAATATAATATTCAGAAGTAAACACTAACAGCATAGCTGACTTACAGATTCAGTTTACATCCACAAATGAAAAAGCACCTCGATTCAGGGAGCAGTGCAAAGTGCCCGTGCAAAATCAGTTTTTGTGAGCTGATCGCCGTCAAAAAAGTTCAGGAGATATTTCTTGCGATGGCAATATGATCAAAAATAACTTTATATTGATTCAATGGATTAATAGCATTTTGAAAAAAAAAAAAAAAGTCATGAATTTATTGCATTTTTGGGAAAAAATAATCCGTTTTTATAATAAATCTTAAAAAATTCAAATCCAGATTTTGATTTTCAATGTTGTTATAACCTAAAGATTCTATGTGAAAGTTTGAAACAGAAAATAGTGGTTTTCACACATTTAGTGGTTATCTCACATTCGAGAGATATGCGAATAACACACAGACAGACAGACGGACGTTTCTGTAATTTATAGATAGATGGATTTATCACGTTCGGGAACCAAACTATAATATTCAGAAGTAAACAGTGTAGCTGACTGAGTGTTTATGTCAGAATGTTTATTTTTAAACCACAGCCTTCTTGGGGCTTCTTTGACCGATACAACTCTCTAATGTCAGAATGTTTATTTTTAAACCACAACCTTCTAAAAATGATATATTTAACGATATCTTTTGCATTTCTCATCCAAACAATGTCAAACTTGGCACTGCACTTACTCGTGCCCGTGGCGAGACACCTGTCGAGTTTGAAATCAATCGGACTAACGGTTCGAGAGATATGCGAGGAACAGACACACACACACACAGACAGACAGACAGACAGACGTTCCTGTAATTTATAGATAGATGTTTGTCAGGCCGCCGAGGGCACACCCTTCGACGAAAACTCTAGATCTTCGCAATTTAACGTCACAAAGGCCTTAAGATTACACTCACCAAATTTGAAGAGTATCAGATCAAATCTGTAGGAGGAGTTCGTTAAAGTACAACATCAGGAAATTACGAAAAATGCCCAAAATCCAGGAGGAAGTTCAAAATAGCTCACTTCCTGTTGTGTTTAGGGCTATGCTCCAAGAGACTTTTCTGTAGGTATTGGGTCATTACATGTATGTACCAAATTTCATACCTGTACGTGAAACCAGGAGCCGGGGCAAAATGTGGGGGCAATAATTTACCGAATTTGCCCCCCCCAATTCTGAAAACCATATCACACGTAAATTTTCACCACTTCTGAAGCGTGTGCAAAGTTTCATGAGTTTTCGAGCATGTTTAGGCCCTCTAAAAAGCGATTCACTTTGGAGAAGAAGAATAATAATAAACGGAGCAAAAACAATAGGGTCCTCTCACCATCGGTGCTCGGGCCCTAATAAACGGAGCAAAAACAATAGGGTCCTCTCACCATCGGTGCTCGGGCCCTAATTAAAGCTGCAAGCAGCGATGGAAAGGGCCCTCGCACCCCTGCCACCGCCACCCGGCACCTTTAGGAAAGGCCTTAAGATTACACTCACCAAATTTGAAGAGGATCAGATCAAAACTGTAGGAGGAGTTTGTTAAAGTACAACATCAGGAAATGGCAAAAACTGCCCAAAATCTGAGAGGAAGTTCAAAATAGCTGACTTCCTGTTGTGTTTAGGGCTACGCTCCAAGAGACTTTTTTGTAGGTATTGGGTCATTACATGTATGTACCAAATTTCATACCTGTACGTGAAACGTCGAGCCGGGGCAAAATGTAGGGGCAATAATTAAGCCATTTTGCCCCACCCAATTTTGAAAACCATATCACACGTAAATTTTCACCACTTCTGAAGCGTGTGCAAAGTTTCATGATTTTTCGAGCACGTTTTGTATTTGCCACACTTCCTGCTACCAGCAGGTGGCGCTATTGCTATAACCAAATATGAGCATGGTCATGTGTTCAGGACAGGACTCTTATCAAACATGTGAAGTTTGGGGCAGATTGGAAATTGTATGCCTAAGTTACTGCAGGCTGTCTGTGGTTGCCTAGCAACATCGGAACTGCAAGCAACATTAATATTGAACTTATCTGATCATGCATATATCACCAAAAGGCCGAAATTGGGTGAACTAGTGCAAAAAATGCCCGTGCAAAATCAGTTTTTGTGTGTGTTTTTAGTAATTGTTGGTTTGGTGTGTGCTCATTGTTACAATTACACAGCAAAAGTTCAGTGACATTTTTATTTGTGCATGGTAAAAAGCACACAGTGAACTCTGAGAAAACGCTATGCTTGAGCAAACAGTTTGTGAATAGGCAACTACAAATGATGCCCGTGAAAGAGACTGTGAACGCATTGAATAGGATATGTTTAGTTGGTGAATAGCATAGGCTACTATTACACAGTAGCGACAACGTTAAGCGCACCAGAATGAAATATAATATTCAGAAGTAAACACTAACAGCATAGCTGACTTACAGATTCAGTTTACATCCACAAATGAATAAGCACCTCGATTCAGGGAGCAGTGCAAAGTGCCCGTGCAAAATTAGTTTTTGTGAGCTGATCGCCGTCAAAAAAGTTCAGGAGATATTTCTTGCGATGGCAATATGATCAAAAATAACTTTATATTGATTCAATGGATTAATTGCATTTTGAAAAAAAAAAAAAAGTCATGAATTTATTGCATTTTTGGGAAAAAATAATCCGTTTTTATAATAAATCTTAAAAAATTCAAATCCAGATTTTGATTTTCAATGTTGTTATAACCTAAAGATGCTATGTGAAAGTTTGAAACAGAAAATAGTGGTTTTCACACATTTAGTGGTTATCTCACATTCGAGAGATATGCGAATAACACACAGACAGACAGACGGACGTTTCTGTAATTTATAGATAGATGGATTTATCACGTTCGGGAACCAAACTATAATATTCAGAAGTAAACAGTGTAGCTGACTGAGTGTTTATGTCAGAATGTTTATTTTTAAACCACAGCCTTCTTGGGGCTTCTTTGACCGATACAACTCTCTAATGTCAGAATGTTTATTTTTAAACCACAACCTTCTAAAAATGATATATTTAACGATATCTTTTGCATTTCTCATCCAAACAATGTCAAACTTGGCACTGCACTTACTCGTGCCCGTGGCGAGACACCTGTCGAGTTTGAAATCAATCGGACTAACGGTTCGAGAGATATGCGAGGAACAGACACACACACACACAGACAGACAGACAGACAGACGTTCCTGTAATTTATAGATAGATGTTTGTCAGGCCGCCGAGGGCACACCCTTCGACGAAAACTCTAGATCTTCGCAATTTAACGTCACAAAGGCCTTAAGATTACACTCACCAAATTTGAAGAGTATCAGATCAAATCTGTAGGAGGAGTTCGTTAAAGTACAACATCAGGAAATTACGAAAAATGCCCAAAATCCAGGAGGAAGTTCAAAATAGCTCACTTCCTGTTGTGTTTAGGGCTATGCTCCAAGAGACTTTTCTGTAGGTATTGGGTCATTACATGTATGTACCAAATTTCATACCTGTACGTGAAACCAGGAGCCGGGGCAAAATGTGGGGGCAATAATTTACCGAATTTGCCCCCCCCAATTCTGAAAACCATATCACACGTAAATTTTCACCACTTCTGAAGCGTGTGCAAAGTTTCATGAGTTTTCGAGCATGTTTAGGCCCTCTAAAAAGCGATTCACTTTGGAGAAGAAGAAGAAGAATAATAATAAACGGAGCAAAAACAATAGGGTCCTCTCACCATCGGTGCTCGGGCCCTAATAATAAACGGAGCAAAAACAATAGGGTCCTCTCACCATCGGTGCTCGGGCCCTAATTAAAGCTGCAAGCAGCGATGAAAAGGGCCCTCGCACCCCTGCCGCCGCCACCCGGCGCCTTTAGGAAAGGCCTTAAGATTACACTCACCAAATTTGAAGAGGATCAGATCAAAACTGTAGGAGGAGTTTGTTAAAGTACAACATCAGGAAATTACGAAAAATGTCCAAAATCTTGGAGGAAGTTCAAAATAGATCACTTCCTGTTGTGTTTAGGGCTATGCTCCAAGAGACTTTTCTGTAGGTATTGGGTCAATACATGCATGTACCAAATTTCATACCTGTACGTGAAACCAGGAGCCGGGGCAAAATGTGGGGGCAATAATTTACCGAATTTGCCCCCCCCAATTCTGAAAACCATATCACACGTAAATTTTCACCACTTCTGAGGCGTGTGCAAAGTTTCATGATTTTTCGAGCATGTTTTGTATTTGCCACACTTCCTGCTACCAGCAGATGGCGCTATTGCTATAACCAAATATGAGCATGGTCATGTGTTCAGGACAGGACTCTTATCAAACATGTGAAGTTTGGGACAGATTGGAAATTGTATGGCTGAGCTACTGCAGGCTGTCTGTGGTTGCCTAGCAACATCGGAACTGCATTCAACATTAATATTGAACTTATCTGATCATGTATATATCACCAGAAGGCCGAAATTGGGTGAACGTTTGTCAGGCCGCCGAGGGCACACCCTTCGACGAAAACTCTAGATCTTCGCAATTTAACGTCACAAAGGCCTTAAGATTACACTCACCAAATTTGAAGAGGATCAAATCAAATCTGTAGGAGGAGTTCGTTAAAGTACAACATCAGGAAATTCCGAAAAATGCCCAAAATCTAGGAGGAAGTTCAAAATAGCTCACTTCCTGTTGTGTTTAGGGCTATGCTCCAAGAGACTTTTCTGTAGGTATTGGGTCATTACATGTATGTACCAAATTTCATACCTGTACATGAAACCAGGAGCCGGGGCAAAATGTGGGGGCAATAATTTACCGAATTTGCCCCCCCCAATTCTGAAAACCATATCACACGTAAATTTTCACCACTTCTGAAGCGTGTGCAAAGTTTCATGAGTTTTCGAGCATGTTTAGGCCCTCTAAAAAGCGATTCACTTTGGAGAAGAAGAAGAAGAATAATAATTAAAGCTGCAAGCAGCGATGAAAAGGGCCCTCGCACCCCTGCCACCGCCACCCGGCGCCTTTAGGAAATGCCTTAAGATTACACTCACCAAATTTGAAGAGGATCAGATCAAAACTGTAGGAGGAGTACGTTAAAGTACAACATCAGGAAATTACGAAAAATGTCCAAAATCTTGGAGGAAGTTCAAAATAGATCACTTCCTGTTGTGTTTAGGGCTATGCTCCAAGAGACTTTTCTGTAGGTATTGGGTCAATACATGCATGTACCAAATTTCATACCTGTACGTGAAACCAGGAGCCGGGGCAAAATGTGGGGGCAATAATTTACCGAATTTGCCCCCCCCAATTCTGAAAACCATATCACACGTAAATTTTCACCACTTCTGAGGCGTGTGCAAAGTTTCATGATTTTTCGAGCATGTTTTGTATTTGCCACACTTCCTGCTACCAGCAGATGGCGCTATTGCTATAACCAAATATGAGCATGGTCATGTGTTCAGGACAGGACTCTTATCAAACATGTGAAGTTTGGGACAGATTGGAAATTGTATGGCTGAGCTACTGCAGGCTGTCTGTGGTTGCCTAGCAACATCGGAACTGCATTCAACATTAATATTGAACTTATCTGATCATGTATATCACCAGAAGGCCGAAATTGGGTGAACGTTTGTCAGGCCGCCGAGGGCACACCCTTCGACGAAAACTCTAGATCTTCGCAATTTAACGTCACAAAGGCCTTAAGATTACACTCACCAAATTTGAAGAGGATCAGATCAAATCTGTAGGAGGAGTTCGTTAAAGTACAACATCAGGAAATTATGAAAAATGCCCAAAATCTAGGAGGAAGTTCAAAATAGCTGACTTCCTGTTGTGTTTAGGGCTATGCTCCAAGAGACTTTTCTGTAGGTATTGGGTCATTACATGTATGTACCAAATTTCATACCTGTACGTGAAACCAGGAGCCGGGGCAAAATGTGGGGGCAATAAGTAAGCCATTTTGCCCCACCCAATTTTTAAAACCACATCACACGTAAATTGTCACCACTTCTGAAGCGTGTGCAAAGTTTCATGATTTTTCGAGCACGTTTTGTATTTGCCACACTTCCTGCTACCAGCAGGTGGTGCTATTGCTATAATCATAATGAGCATTGGCATGTGTTCAGGACAGGAGTCTTATCAAACATGTGAAGTTTGTGGCAGATTGAAAATTGTATGCCTGAGTTACTGCAGGCTGTCTGTGGTTGCCTAGCAACATCAGAACTGCAAGCAACATTAATATTGAACTTATCTGATCATGCATATATCACCAAAAGGCCGAAATTGGGTGAACTAGTGCAAAAAATGCCCGTGCAAAATCAGTTTTTGTGTGTGTTTTTAGTAATTGTTGGTTTGGTGTGTGCTCATTGTTACAATTACACAGCAAAAGTTCAGTGACATTTTTATTTGTGCATGGTAAAAAGCACACAGTGAACTCCGAGAAAACGCTATGCTTGAGCAAACAGTTTGTGAATAGGCAACTACAAATGATGCCCGTGAAAGAGACTGTGAACGCATTGAATAGGATATGTTTAGTTGGTGAATAGCATAGGCTATTATTACACAGTAGCGACAACGTTAAGCGCACCAGAATGAAATATAATATTCAGAAGTAAACACTAACAGCATAGCTGACATACAGATTCAGTTTACATCCACAAATGAATAAGCACCTCGATTCAGGGAGCAGTGCAAAGTGCCCGTGCAAAATCAGTTTTTGTGAGCTGATCGCCGTCAAAAAAGTTCAGGAGATATTTCTTGCGATGGCAATATGATCAAAAATAACTTTATATTGATTCAATGGATTAATAGCATTTTGAAAAAAAAAAAAAAAGTCATGAATTTATTGCATTTTTGGGAAAAAATAATCCGTTTTTATAATAAATCTTAAAAAATTCAAATCCAGATTTTGATTTTCAATGTTGTTATAACCTAAAGATTCTATGTGAAAGTTTGAAACAGAAAATAGTGGTTTTCACACATTTAGTGGTTATCTCACATTCGAGAGATATGCGAATAACACACAGACAGACAGACGGACGTTTCTGTAATTTATAGATAGATGGATTTATCACGTTCGGGAACCAAACTATAATATTCAGAAGTAAACAGTGTAGCTGACTGAGTGTTTATGTCAGAATGTTTATTTTTAAACCACAGCCTTCTTGGGGCTTCTTTGACCGATACAACTCTCTAATGTCAGAATGTTTATTTTTAAACCACAACCTTCTAAAAATGATATATTTAACGATATCTTTTGCATTTCTCATCCAAACAATGTCAAACTTGGCACTGCACTTACTCGTGCCCGTGGCGAGACACCTGTCGAGTTTGAAATCAATCGGACTAACGGTTCGAGAGATATGCGAGGAACAGACACACACACACACAGACAGACAGACAGACAGACGTTCCTGTAATTTATAGATAGATGTTTGTCAGGCCGCCGAGGGCACACCCTTCGACGAAAACTCTAGATCTTCGCAATTTAACGTCACAAAGGCCTTAAGATTACACTCACCAAATTTGAAGAGTATCGGATCAAATCTGTAGGAGGAGTTCGTTAAAGTACAACATCAGGAAATTACGAAAAATGCCCAAAATCCAGGAGGAAGTTCAAAATAGCTCACTTCCTGTTGTGTTTAGGGCTATGCTCCAAGAGACTTTTCTGTAGGTATTGGGTCATTACATGTATGTACCAAATTTCATACCTGTACGTGAAACCAGGAGCCGGGGCAAAATGTGGGGGCAATAATTTACCGAATTTGCCCCCCCCAATTCTGAAAACCATATCACACGTAAATTTTCACCACTTCTGAAGCGTGTGCAAAGTTTCATGAGTTTTCGAGCATGTTTAGGCCCTCTAAAAAGCGATTCACTTTGGAGAAGAAGAATAATAATAAACGGAGCAAAAACAATAGGGTCCTCTCACCATCGGTGCTCGGGCCCTAATTAAAGCTGCAAGCAGCGATGAAAGGGCCCTCGCACCCCTGCCACCGCCACCCGGCGCCTTTAGGAAATGCCTTAAGATTACACTCACCAAATTTGAAGAGAATCAGATCAAAACTGTAGGAGGAGTATGTTAAAGTACAACATCAGGAAATTACGAAAAATGTCCAAAATCTAGGAAGAAGTTCAAAATAGATCACTTCCTGTTGTGTTTAGGGCTATGCTCCAAGAGACTTTTCTGTAGGTATTGGGTCAATACATGCATGTACCAAATTTCATACCTGTACGTGAAACCAGGAGCCAGGGTAAAATGTGGGGGCAATAATTTACCGAATTTGCCCCCCCAATTCTGAAAACCATATCACACGTAAATTTTCACCACTTCTGAGGCGTGTGCAAAGTTTCATGATTTTTCGAGCATGTTTTGTATTTGCCACACTTCCTGCTACCAGCAGGTGGCGCTATTGCTATAACCTAATATGAGCTTGGTCATGTGTTCAGGACAGGACTCTTATCAAACATGTGAAGTTTGGGACAGATTGAAAAATGTATGGCTGAGTTACTGCAGGCTGTCTGTGGTTGCCTAGCAACATCGGAACTGCAAGCAACATTATTATTGAACTTATCTGATCATGCATATATCACCAAAAGGCCGAAATTGGGTGAACGTTTGTCAGGCCGCCGAGGGCACACCCTTCGACGAAAACTCAAGATCTTCGCAATTTAACGTCGCAAAGGCCTTCAGATTACACTCACCAAATTTGAAGAGGATCAGATCAAAACTGTAGGAGGAGTTCGTTAAAGTACAACATCAGGAAATTACGAAAAATGCCCAAAATCTAGGAGGAAGTTCAAAATAGCTCACTTCCTGTTGTGTTTAGGGCTATGCTCCAAGAGACTTTTTTGTAGGTATTGGGTCATTACATGTATGTACCAAATTTCATACCTGTAAGTGAAACCAGGAGCCGGGGCAAAATGTGGGGGCAATAATTTACCGAATTTACCCCACCCAATTTTGAAAACCATATCACACGTAAATTTTCACCACTTCTGAAGCGTGTGCAAAGTTTCATGAGTTTTCGAGCATGTTTAGGCCCTCTAAAAAGCGATTCACTTTGGAGAATAATAATAATAATAATAATAAACGGAGCAAAAACAATAGGGTCCTCTCACCATCGGTGCTCGGGCCCTAATAAACGGAGCAAAAACAATAGGGTCCTCTCACCATCGGTGCTCGGGCCCTAATTAAAGCTGCAAGCAGCGATGAAAGGGCCCTCGCACCCGTGCCATCAACACTCGGTGGTTTTAGGAAGACAGAGCATGTTTGGGAAATGTACATTTAAGGAGGTATATATAGTAAGAGTATGTCAAAGTCAGTTACAAAATGTTTTGTATAATGGTGATAATAGCATGCTTCATGACTCAGCTAAGTGTTGCTAGCATGTTTAGTCTGTTTCTAGCATGCTCAGTACACAATAATTATGTGGTTAGTACTGCATTACTGTGTTAACCATGTCAGTTTCTGTTGCCAGTAGGTGGCGTTATGACTATAACTGAATATGAGCATGGATGTGTGTTCAGGACAGAACTCTTATCAAACGTGTGAAGTTTGGTGCAAATTGGACATTGCCTTCTTGAGTAACAACAAAGTCATGTTTCATTGAATTAGCATTCTTTAGCACTTAGCTAAGCATTGTTAGCATGTTTTAACATGTTTCTAGCATGTTTAGAACTCAATGGCATTTTTAACATGTTGCTAGAACGGCATCAACGTGTTAAACATGTCACTTCCTGTTGCCAGTATGTGGCGCTATTACTATAACTGAACATTCTCATGCAGATGTGTTCAGGCCATGACTCTTATCAAAAGTGTGAAGTTTGGGGCAGATTGGACATTCCATGCCTGAGTTACAGCAAATTCCTATTTAATTGCAATAATAGCATGCTTTAGCACTTAGCTAAGAGTTTGCTAGCATGTTTTAGCATGTTTCTAGTATGTTGTTAACATGTTTAACACTTGCTGGCACTTTTTTATATGTTATTAGGAGTCCATAACAGTGTTAACATGTCACTTCCTGTTGCCAGAAGGTGGCGCTATGACTGTAACTGAATATAAGCATGGTCATGTGTTCAGGACAGAACGCTTATCAAAAGTGTGAAGTTTGACGCAGATTGGACATTCCATGCCTGAGTTACAGCAAATTCATATTTAATTGCAGTAATATCATTCTTTAGCACTTAGCTAAGTGTTTGCTAGTATGTTTTAACATGTCTCTAGTATGTTGGTAGGATGTTTAGCACCTACTGGCATTTTTTTATATGTTATTAGGAGTCAAGAACAGTGTTAAACGTCACTTACTGTTCCCAGCAGGTGGCGCTATGACTGTAACTGAATATGAGCATGGTCATGTGTTCAGGACAGAACGCTTATCAAAAGTGTGAAGTTTGGCGCAGATTGGACATTGCCTTCTTGAGTAACAACAACATCCTGTTTCATTGAATTAGCATGCTTTAGCACTTAGCTAAGTATTGCTAGCATGTTTTAACATGTTTCTAGCATTTTTAGAAGTCAATGGCATTTTTAACATGTTGCTAGAACGGCATCAACGTGTTAAACATGACACTTCCTGTTACCAGTAGGTGGCGCTATTACTATAACTGAATATTCTCATGTAGATGTGTTCAGGCCATGACTCTTATCAAACGTGTGAAGTTTGGGGCAGATTGGACATTCCGTGCCTGAGTTACAGCAAATTCCTATTTAATTGCAGTAATAGCATGCTTAGCACTTGCTGGCACTTTTTTATATGTTATCAGGAGTCCACAAGAGTGTTAAACATGTCACTTCCTGTTGCCAGCAGGTGGCGCTATGACTGTAACTGAATATGAGCATGGTCATGTGTTCAGGACAGAACGCTTATCAAAAGTGTGAAGTTTGGGGCAGATTGGACATTCCATGCCTGAGTTACAGCAACTTCCTGTTTCATGGCGAAACATCAAAATTTGTCAGGCCGCCGAGGGCCCGCCCTTCGACGAAAACTCAAGATCTTCGCAATTTAACGTCGCAAAGGCCTTAAGATTACACTCACCAAATTTGAAGATGATCAGATTAAAACTGTAGGAGGAGTTCGTTAAAGTACGAGGCCTGAAAATGGCAAAAAGTGCACAAAAATCAGAGAGGAAGTTGAAAATGGCTGACTTCCTGTTGTGTTTAGAGCTATGCTCCAAGAGACTTTTTTGTAGGTATTAGGTCATTACACATATGTACCGAATTTCGTACACGTACGTGGAACACAGCGGGAGGCGCACTCTGTTGAACTTTTATAGGTGGCGCTATCGAGCCATTTTGCCCCGCCCAATTCTGAAACCTATATCAGATGTAAATTTTCGCCAGTTCTGACGCGTGTGCAAAGTTTCGTGAGTTTTCGAGCATGTTTAGGCCCTCAAAAATGCAATTAAATGCGGAGAAGAATAATAATAATAATTAAAGCTGCAAGCAGCGATGAAAAGGGCCCTCGCACCCCTGCCACCGCCACCCGGCGCCTTTAGGAAATGCCTTAAGATTACACTCACCAAATTTGAAGAGGATCAGATCAAAACTGTAGGAGGAGTACGTTAAAGTACAACATCAGGAAATTACGAAAAATGTCCAAAATCTTGGAGGAAGTTCAAAATAGATCACTTCCTGTTGTGTTTAGGGCTATGCTCCAAGAGACTTTTCTGTAGGTATTGGGTCAATACATGCATGTACCAAATTTCATACCTGTACGTGAAACCAGGAGCCGGGGCAAAATGTGGGGGCAATAATTTACCGAATTTGCCCCCCCCAATTCTGAAAACCATATCACACGTAAATTTTCACCACTTCTGAGGCGTGTGCAAAGTTTCATGATTTTTCGAGCATGTTTTGTATTTGCCACACTTCCTGCTACCAGCAGATGGCGCTATTGCTATAACCAAATATGAGCATGGTCATGTGTTCAGGACAGGACTCTTATCAAACATGTGAAGTTTGGGACAGATTGGAAATTGTATGGCTGAGCTACTGCAGGCTGTCTGTGGTTGCCTAGCAACATCGGAACTGCATTCAACATTAATATTGAACTTATCTGATCATGTATATCACCAGAAGGCCGAAATTGGGTGAACGTTTGTCAGGCCGCCGAGGGCACACCCTTCGACGAAAACTCTAGATCTTCGCAATTTAACGTCACAAAGGCCTTAAGATTACACTCACCAAATTTGAAGAGGATCAAATCAAATCTGTAGGAGGAGTTCGTTAAAGTACAACATCAGGAAATTCCGAAAAATGCCCAAAATCTAGGAGGAAGTTCAAAATAGCTCACTTCCTGTTGTGTTTAGGGCTATGCTCCAAGAGACTTTTCTGTAGGTATTGGGTCATTACATGTATGTACCAAATTTCATACCTGTACATGAAACCAGGAGCCGGGGCAAAATGTGGGGGCAATAATTTACCGAATTTGCCCCCCCCAATTCTGAAAACCATATCACACGTAAATTTTCACCACTTCTGAAGCGTGTGCAAAGTTTCATGAGTTTTCGAGCATGTTTAGGCCCTCTAAAAAGCGATTCACTTTGGAGAAGAAGAAGAAGAAGAATAATAAACGGAGCAAAAACAATAGGGTCCTCTCACCATCGGTGCTCGGGCCCTAATTAAAGCTGCAAGCAGCGATGAAAAGGGCCCTCGCACCCCTGCCACCGCCACCCGGCGCCTTTAGGAAATGCCTTAAGATTACACTCACCAAATTTGAAGAGGATCAGATCAAAACTGTAGGAGGAGTACGTTAAAGTACAACATCAGGAAATTACGAAAAATGTCCAAAATCTTGGAGGAAGTTCAAAATAGATCACTTCCTGTTGTGTTTAGGGCTATGCTCCAAGAGACTTTTCTGTAGGTATTGGGTCAATACATGCATGTACCAAATTTCATACCTGTACGTGAAACCAGGAGCCGGGGCAAAATGTGGGGGCAATAATTTACCGAATTTGCCCCCCCCAATTCTGAAAACCATATCACACGTAAATTTTCACCACTTCTGAGGCGTGTGCAAAGTTTCATGATTTTTCGAGCATGTTTTGTATTTGCCACACTTCCTGCTACCAGCAGATGGCGCTATTGCTATAACCAAATATGAGCATGGTCATGTGTTCAGGACAGGACTCTTATCAAACATGTGAAGTTTGGGACAGATTGGAAATTGTATGGCTGAGCTACTGCAGGCTGTCTGTGGTTGCCTAGCAACATCGGAACTGCATTCAACATTAATATTGAACTTATCTGATCATGTATATCACCAGAAGGCCGAAATTGGGTGAACGTTTGTCAGGCCGCCGAGGGCACACCCTTCGACGAAAACTCTAGATCTTCGCAATTTAACGTCACAAAGGCCTTAAGATTACACTCACCAAATTTGAAGAGGATCAAATCAAATCTGTAGGAGGAGTTCGTTAAAGTACAACATCAGGAAATTCCGAAAAATGCCCAAAATCTAGGAGGAAGTTCAAAATAGCTCACTTCCTGTTGTGTTTAGGGCTATGCTCCAAGAGACTTTTCTGTAGGTATTGGGTCATTACATGTATGTACCAAATTTCATACCTGTACATGAAACCAGGAGCCGGGGCAAAATGTGGGGGCAATAATTTACCGAATTTGCCCCCCCCAATTCTGAAAACCATATCACACGTAAATTTTCACCACTTCTGAAGCGTGTGCAAAGTTTCATGAGTTTTCGAGCATGTTTAGGCCCTCTAAAAAGCGATTCACTTTGGAGAAGAAGAAGAAGAATAATAATTAAAGCTGCAAGCAGCGATGAAAGGGCCCTCGCACCCGTGCCATCAACACTCGGTGGCTTTAGGAAGGCAGAGCATGGTTGGGAAATGTACATTTAAGGAGGTATATATAGTAAGAGTATGTCAAAGTCAGTTACAAAATGTTTTGTATAATGGTGATAATAGCATGCTTCATGACTCAGCTAAGTGTTGCTAGCATGTTCAGTCTGTTTCTAGCATGCTTAGTACACAATAATTATGTGGTTAGTACTGCATTACTGTGTTAACCATGTCAGTTTCTGTTGCCAGTAGGTGGCGTTATGACTATAACTGAATATGAGCATGGATGTGTGTTCAGGACAGAACTCTTATCAAACATGTGAAGTTTGGTGCAAATTGGACATTGCCTTCTTGAGTAACAACAAAGTCATGTTTCATTGAATTAGCATTCTTTAGAACTTAGCTAAGCATTGTTAGCATGTTTTAACATGTTGCTAGAACGGCATCAACGTGTTAAACATGTCACTTCCTGTTGCCAGTTGGTGGCGCTATTACTATAACTGAACATTCTCATGTAGATGTGTTCAGGCCATGACTCTTATCAAAAGTGTGAAGTTTGGGGCAGATTGGACATTCCATGCCTGAGTTACAGCAAATTCCTATTTAATTGCAATAATAGCATGCTTTAGCACTTGGCTAAGAGTTTGCTAGCATGTTTTAGCATGTTTCTAGTATGTTGTTAGCATGTTTAACACTTGCTGGCACTTTTTTATATGTTATTAGGAGTCCACAACAGTGTTAAACATGTCACTTCCTGTTGCCAGCAGGTGGCGCTATGACTGTAACTGAATATAAGCATGGTCATGTGTTCAGGACAGAACGCTTATCAAAAGTGTGAAGTTTGGGGCAGATTGGACATTCCATGCCTGAGTTACAGCAAATTCATATTTAATTGCAGTAATATCATTCTTTAGCACTTAGCTAAGTGTTTGCTATTATGTTTTAGCATGTCTCTAGTATGTTGGTAGGATGTTTAGCACCTACTGGCATTTTTTTATATGTTATTAGGAGTCAAGAACAGTGTTAAACGTCACTTCCTGTTGCCAGCAGGTGGCGCTATGACTATAACTAAATATGAGCATGGACATGTGTTCAAGAGATAACTCTTATCAAACGTGTGACGTTTGGGGTAGATTGTACATTGCCTTCTTGAGTAACAACAAAGTCCTGTTTCATTGAATTAGCATGCTTTAGCACTTAGCTAAGTATTGCTAGCATGTTTTAATATGTTTCTAGCATGTTTAGAACTCAATGGCATTTTTAACGTGTTGCTAGAACGGCATCAACGTGTTAAACATGTCACTTCCTGTTGCCAGTAGGTGGCGCTATTACTATAACTGAATTTGAGCATAGGCATGCGTTCAGGCCATGATTCTTATCAAACATGTGAAGTTTGGGGCAGATTGGACGTTCCATGCCTGAGTTACAGCAAATTCCTATTTAATTGCAGTAATAGCATGCTTTATCACTTAGCTAAGTGTTTGCTAGCATGTTTCTAGTATGTTGCTAACCTGTTTAGCACTTGCTGGCTCTTTTATATATGTTATTAGGAGACCACAACAGTGTTAAACATGTCACTTCCTGTTGACAGCAGGTGGCGCTATTACTATAACTGAATATTCTCATGTAGATGTGTTCAGGCCATGACTCTTATCAAACGTGTGAAGTTTGGGGCAGATTGGACATTCCATGCCTGTGTTACAGCAAATTCCTATTTAATTGCAGCAATAGCATGCTTTAGCACTTAGCTAAGTGTTTGCTAGCATGTTTTAGCATGTTTCTAGTATGTTGTTAGCATGTTTAGCACTTGCTGGCACTTTTTTTATATGTTTTTATATGTCCACAACAGTGTTTAACATGTCACTTCCTGTTGCCAGCAGGTGGCACTATGACTGTAACTGAATATGAGCATGGTCATGTGTTCAGGACAGAACGTTTATTAAAAGTGTGAAGTTTGGCGCATATTGGACATTGCCTTCTTGAGTAACAACAACATCCTGTTTCATTGAATTAGCATGCTTTAGCACTTAGCTAAGTATTGCTAGCATGTTTTAACATGTTTCTAGCATGTTTAGACCTCAATGGCATTTTTAACATGTTGCTAGAATGGCATCAACGTGTTAAACATGACACTTCCTGTTGCCAGTAGGTGGCGCTATTACTATAACTGAATATTATCATGTAGATGTGTTCAGGACAGAACGCTTATCAAAAGTGTGAAGTTTGGGGCAGATTGGACATTCCATGCCTGAGTTACAGCAAATTCCTATTTAATTGCAATAATAGCATGCTTTAGCACTTAGCTAAGAGTTTGCTAGCATGTTTTAGCATGCTTCTAGTATGTTGTTAGCATGTTTCGCACTTGCTGGCACTTTTTTATATGTTATTAGGAGTCCATAACAGTGTTAAACATGTCACTTCCTGTTGCCAGCAGGTGGCGCTATGACTATAACTGAATATGAGCATGGCCATGTGTTCAGGACAGAACTCTTATCAAACGTGTGAAGTTTGGGGGAGATTGGACATTCCATGCCTGAGTTACAGCAACTTCCTGTTTCATGGCGAAACATCGAAATTTGTAAGGCCGCCGAGGACCCGCCCTTCGACGAAAACTCAAGATCTTCGCAATTTAACGTCGCAAAGGCCTTAAGATTACACTCACCAAATTTGAAGATGATCAGATTAAAACTGTAGGAGGAGTTCGTTAAAGTACGAGGCCTGAAAATGGCAAAAACTGCACAAAAATCTGAGAGGAAGTTCAAAATGGCTGACTTCCTGTTGTGTTTAGGGCTATGCTCCAAGAGACTTTTTTGTAGGTATTAGGTCATTACACGTATGTACCGAATTTCGTGCACGTACGTGGAACGTTGCAGGAGGCGCACTCCGTTGAACTTTTATAGGTGGCGCTATCGAGCCATTTTGCCCCGTCCAATTCTGAAACCTATATCAGATGTAAATTTTCGCCAGTTCTGACGCGTGTGCAAAGTTTCGTGAGTTTTCGCGCATGTTTAGGCCCTCAAAAATGCAATTCAATGCGGAGAAGAATAATAATAATAATTAAAGCTGCAAGCAGCGATGAAAGGGCCCTCGCACTCGTGCCATCGTCACTCGGTGGCTTTAGGAAGACAGAGCATGGTTGGGCAATGTGCATTTAAGGAGGTATATATAGTAGTTGCTAGCATGGTTAGTATGTTTCTAGCATGCTTAATACACAATAGTTATGTGGTTAGTACTGCATTACTGTGTTAACCATGTCAGTTTCTGTTGACAGTAGGTGGGGCTATGTCTATATCTGAATATCGCTATGTAGATGTGTTCGGTGCAGGACTTTTATCAAACATGTGAAGTTTGGGGCAGATTGGACATTGTATGCTTGAGTTACAACAACTTCCTTTAGCATTTCTAGCATATTTTATGATGTTTCTAGCATATTACATATTAATTTTGGGGTTGATTGGACATTGCATGCCTGAGTTACAGAAAATTCATATTTAATTGCAGTAATATCATGCTTTAACACTTAGCTAAGTATTTGATAGCATGTTTCTAGTATGTTGCTAACATGTTTAGCAGTTAGTGGCACTTTTTTATATGTTATTAAGAGTCCAGAACAGTGTTTAACATGTCACTTCCTGTTGCCAGCAGGTGGCGCTATGACTAACTGAATATGAGCATGGTCATGTGTTCAGGACAGAACGCTTATCAAAAGTGTGAAGTTTGACGTAGATTGGACATTGCCTTCTTGAGTAACAACAACATCATGTTTCATTGAATTAGCATGCTTTAGCACTTAGCTAAGTATTGCTAGCATGTTTTAACATGTTTCTAGCATGTTTAGAAGTCAATGGCATTTTTTAACATGTTGCCAGAACGGCATCAACGTGTTAAACGTGACACTTCCTGTTACCAGTAGGTGGCGCTATTACTATAACTGAATATTCTCATGTAGATGTGTTCAGGCCATGACTCTTATCAAACGTGTGAAGTTTGGGGCAGATTGGACATTCTGTGCCTGTGTTACAGCAAATTCCTATTTAATTGCAGTAATAGCATGCTTTAGCACTTAGCTAATTGTTTGCTAGCATGTTTTAGCATGTTTCTAGTATGTTGTTAGCATGTTTAGCACTTGCTGGCACTTTTTTATATGTTATCAGGAGTCCACAACAGTGTTTAACATGTCACTTCCTGTTGCCAGCAGGTGGCGCTATGACTAACTGAATATGAGCATGGTCATGTGTTCAGGACAGAACGCTTATCAAAAGTGTGAAGTTTGACGTAGATTGGACATTGCCTTCTTGAGTAACAACAACATCATGTTTCATTGAATTAGCATGCTTTAGCACTTAGCTAAGTATTGCTAGCATGTTTTAACATGTTTCTAGCATGTTTAGAAGTCAATGGCATTTTTTAACATGTTGCCAGAACGGCATCAACGTGTTAAACGTGACACTTCCTGTTACCAGTAGGTGGCGCTATTACTATAACTGAATATTCTCATGTAGATGTGTTCAGGCCATGACTCTTATCAAACGTGTGAAGTTTGGGGCAGATTGGACATTCTGTGCCTGTGTTACAGCAAATTCCTATTTAATTGCAGTAATAGCATGCTTTAGCACTTAGCTAATTGTTTGCTAGCATGTTTTAGCATGTTTCTAGTATGTTGTTAGCATGTTTAGCACTTGCTGGCACTTTTTTATATGTTATCAGGAGTCCACAACAGTGTTTAACATGTCACTTCCTGTTGCCAGCAGGTGGCGCTATGACTGTAACTGAATATGAGCATGGTCATGTGTTCAGGACAGAATGCTTATCAAAAGAGTGAAGTTTGGCGCAGATTGGACATTGCCTTCTTGAGTAACATCAATGTCCTGTTTCATTGAATTAGCATGATTTAGCACTTAGCTAAGTATTGCTAGCATGTTTTAACATGTTTCTAGCATTTTTAGAAGTCAATGGCATTTTTAACATGTTGCTAGAACGGCATCAACGTGTTAAACGTGACACTTCCTGTTACCAGTAGGTGGCGCTATTACTATAACTGAATATTCTCATGTAGATGTGTTCAGGCCATGACTCTTATCAAACGTGTGAAGTTTGGGGCAGATTGGACATTCCGTGCCTGTGTTACAGCAAATTCCTATTTAATTGCAGTAATAGCATGCTTTAGCACTTAGCTAATTGTTTGCTAGCATGTTTTAGCATGTTTCTAGTATGTTGTTAGCATGTTTAGCACTTGCTGGGCCTTTTTAAATGTTATCAGGAGTCCACAACAGTGTTTAACATGTCACTTCCTGTTGCCAGCAGGTGGCGCTATGACTGTAACTGAATATGAGCATGTAGATGTGTTCAGGACAGAATGCTTATCAAAAGTGTGAAGTTTGGCGCAGATTGGACATTGCCTTCTTGAGTAACATCAATGTCCTGTTTCATTGAATTAGCATGATTTAGCACTTAGCTAAGTATTGCTAGCATGTTTTAACATGTTTCTAGCATGTTTAGAAGTCAATGGCATTTTTAACATGTTGCTAGAACAGCATCAACGTGTTAAACATGACACTTTCTGTTACCAGTAGGTGGCGCTATTACTATAACTGAATATTCTCATGTAGATGTGTTCAGGCCATGACTCTTATCAAACGTGTGAAGTTTGGGGCAGATTGGACATTCCGTGCCTGAGTTACAGCAAATTCCTATTTAATTGCAGTAATAGCATGCTTTAGCACTTAGCTAATTGTTTGCTAGCATGTTTTAGCATGTTTCTAGTATGTTGTTAGCATGTTTAGCACTTGCTGGCACTTTTTTATATGTTATCAGGAGTTCACAACAGTGTTAAACATGACACTTCCTGTTACCGGTAGGTGGCGCTATGACTGTAACTGAATATGAGTATGGTCATGTGTTCAGGACAGAACGCTTATCAAACGTGTGAAGTTTGGGGCAGACTGGACATTCCGTGCCTGAGTTACAGCAACTTCCTGTTTCATGGCGAAACATCAAAATTTGTCAGGCCGCCGAGGACCCGCCCTTCGACGAAAACTCAAGATCTTCGCAATTTAACGTCGCAAAGGCCTTAAGATTACACTCACCAAATTTGAAGATGATCAGATAAAAACTGTAGAAGGAGTTCGTTAAAGTACGAGGCCTGAAAATGGCAAAAACTGCACAAAAATCTGAGAGGAAGTTGAAAATGGCTGACTTCCTGTTGTGTTTAGGGCTATGCTCCGAGAGACTTTTTTGTAGGTATTAGGTCCGTACATATATGTACCGAATTTCGTACACGTACGTGGAACACAGCGGGAGGCGCACTCCGTTGAACTTTTATAGGTGGCGCTATCGAGCCATTTTGGCCCGCCCAATTCTGAAACCTATATCAGATGTAAATTTTCGCCAGTTCTGACGCGTGTGCAAAGTTTCGTGAGTTTTCGAGCATGTTTAGGCCCTCAAAAATGCGATTAAATTCGGAGAAGAATAATAATAATAATAATAAACAGAGCAATTCCAAGAGGGTCCTCACACCATCGGTGCTCGGGCCCTAATTAAAGCTGCAAGCAGCGATGAAAGGGCCCTCGCACCCGTGCCATCAACACTCGGTGGCTTTAGGAAGACAGAGCATGGTTGGGAAATGTACATTTAAGGAGGTATATATAGTAAGAGTATGTCAAAGTCAGTTACAAAATGTTTTGTATAATGGTGATAATAGCATGCTTCATGACTCAGCTAAGTGTTGCTAGCATGTTTAGTCTGTTTCTAGCATGCTTAGTACACAATAATTATGTGGTTAGTACTGCATTACTGTGTTAACCATGTCAGTTTCTGTTGCCAGTAGGTGGCGTTATGACTATAACTGAATATGAGCATGGATGTGTGTTCAGGACAGAACTCTTATCAAACGTGTGAAGTTTGGTGCAAATTGGACATTGCCTTCTTGAGTAACAACAAAGTCATGTTTCATTGAATTAGCATTCTTTAGCACTTAGCTAAGCATTGTTAGCATGTTTTAACATGTTTCTAGCATGTTTAGAACTCAATGGCATTTTTAACATGTTGCTAGAACGGCATCAACGTGTTAAACATCACTTCCTGTTGCCAGTAGGTGGCGCTATTACTATAACTGAACATTTTCATGTAGATGTGTTCAGGCCATGACTCTTATCAAAAGTGTGAAGTTTGTGGCAGATTGGACATTCCATGCCTGAGTTACAGCAAATTCCTATTTAATTGCAATAATAGCATGCTTTAACACTTAGCTAAGAGTTTGCTAGCATGTTTTAGCATGTTTCTAGTATGTTGTTAGCATGTTTAACACTTGCTGGCACTTTTTTATATGTTATTAGGAGTCCATAACAGTGTTAAACATGTCACTTCCTGTTGCCAGCAGGTGGCGCTATGACTGTAATTGAATATAAGCATTGGTCATGTGTTCAGGACAGAACGCTTATCAAAAGTGTGAAGTTTGGGGCAGATTGGACATTCCATGCCTGAGTTACAGCAAATTCCTATTTAATTGCAGTAATATCATTCTTTACCACTTAGCTAAGTGTTTGCTAGTATGTTTTAGCATGTCTCTAGTATGTTGGTAGGATGTTTAGCACCTACTGGCATTTTTTATATGTTATTAGGAGTCAAGAACAGTGTTAAACGTCACTTCCTGTTGCCAGCAGGTGGCGCTATGACTATAACTAAATATGAGCATGGACATGTGTTCAAGAGATAACTCTTATCAAACGTGTGAAGTTTGGGGTAGATTGTACGTTGCCTTCTTGAGTAACAACAAAGTCCTGTTTCATTGAATTAGCATGCTTTAGCACTTAGCTAAGTATTGCTAGCATGTTTTAATATGTTTCTAGCATGTTTAGAACTCAATGGCATTTTTAACATGTTGCTAGAACGGCATCAACGTGTTAAACATGTCACTTCCTGTTGCCAGTAGGTGGCGCTATTACTATAACTGAATTTGAGCATAGACATGTGTTCAGGCCATGATTCTTATCAAACGTGTGAAGTTTGGGGCAGATTGGACATTCCATGCCTGAGTTACAGCAAATTTCTATTTAATTGCAGTAATAGCATGCTTTAGCACTTAGCTAAGTGTTTGCTAGCATGTTTCTAGTATGTTGCTAACCTGTTTAGCACTTGCTGGCTCTTTTTTATATGTTATTAGGAGACCACAACAGTGTTAAACATGTCACTTCCTGTTGACAGCAGGTGGCGCTATTACTATAACTGTATATTCTCATGTAGATGTGTTCAGGCCATGACTCTTATCAAACGTGTGAAGTTTGGGGCAGATTGGACATTCCATGCCTGTGTTACAGCAAATTCCTATTTAATTGCAGCAATAGCATGCTTTAGCACTTAGCTAAGTGTTTGCTAGCATGTTTTAGCATGTTTCTAGTATGTTGTTAGCATGTTTAGCACTTGCTGGCACTTTTTTTATATGTTTTTATATGTCCACAACAGTGTTAAACATGTCACTTCCTGTTGCCAGCAGGTGGCACTATGACTGTAACTGAATATGAGCATGGTCATGTGTTCAGGACAGAACGTTTATTAAAAGAATGAAGTTTGGCGCAGATTGGACATTGCCTTCTTGAGTAACAACAACATCCTGTTTCATTGAATTAGCATGCTTTAGCACTTAGCTAAGTATTGCTAGCATGTTTTAACATGTTTCTAGCATGTTTAGAAGTCAATGGCATTTTTAACATGTTGCTAGAATGGCATCAACGTGTTTAACATGACACTTCCTGTTACCAGTAGGTGGCGCTATTACTATAACTGAATATTCTCATGTAGATGTGTTCAGGACAGAACACTTATCAAAAGTGTGAAGTTTGGGGCAGATTGGACATTCCATGCCTGAGTTACAGCAAATTCCTATTAATTGCAATAATAGCATGCTTTAGCACTTAGCTAAGAGTTTGCTAGCATGTTTTAACATGCTTCTAGTATGTTGTTAGCATGTTTAGCACTTGCTGGCACTTTTTTATATGTTATTAGGAGTCCATAACAGTGTTAAACATGTCACTTCCTGTTGCCAGCAGGTGGCGCTATGACTATAACTGAATATGAGCATGGTCATGTGTTCAGGACAGAACTCTTATCAAACGTGTGAAGTTTGGGGCAGATTGGACTTTCCATGCCTGAGTTACAGCAACTTCCTGTTTCATGGCGAAACATCGAAATTTGTCAGGCCGCCGAGGACCCGCCCTTCGACGAAAACTCAAGATCTTCGCAATTTAACGTCGCAAAGGCCTTAAGATTACACTCACCAAATTTGAAGATGATCAGATTAAAACTGTAGGAGGAGTTCGTTAAAGTACGAGGCCTGAAAATGGCAAAAACTGCACAAAAATCTGAGAGGAAGTTCAAAATGGCTGACTTCCTGTTGTGTTTAGGGCTATGCTCCAAGAGACTTTTTTGTAGGTATTAGGTCATTACATGTATGTACCGAATTTCGTGCACGTACGTGGAACGTTGCGGGAGGCGCACTCCGTTGAACTTTTATAGGTGGCGCTATCGAGCCATTTTGCCCCGTCCAATTCTGAAACCTATATCAGATGTAAATTTTCGCCAGTTCTGACGCGTGTGCAAAGTTTTGTGAGTTTTCGAGCATGTTTAGGCCCTCAAAAATGCAATTAAATGCGGAGAAGAATAATAATAATAATTAAAGCTGCAAGCAGCGATGAAAGGGCCCTCGCACCCGTGCCATCAACACTCGGTGGCTTTAGGAAGGCAGAGCATGGTTGGGAAATGTACATTTAAGGAGGTATATATAGTAAGAGTATGTCAAAGTCAGTTACAAAATGTTTTGTATAATGGTGATAATAGCATGCTTCATGACTCAGCTAAGTGTTGCTAGCATGTTCAGTCTGTTTCTAGCATGCTTAGTACACAATAATTATGTGGTTAGTACTGCATTACTGTGTTAACCATGTCAGTTTCTGTTGCCAGTAGGTGGCGTTATGACTATAACTGAATATGAGCATGGATGTGTGTTCAGGACAGAACTCTTATCAAACGTGTGAAGTTTGGTGCAAATTGGACATTGCCTTCTTGAGTAACAACAAAGTCATGTTTCATTGAATTAGCATTCTTTAGAACTTAGCTAAGCATTGTTAGCATGTTTTAACATGTTGCTAGAACGGCATCAACGTGTTAAACATGTCACTTCCTGTTGCCAGTTGGTGGCGCTATTACTATAACTGAACATTCTCATGTAGATGTGTTCAGGCCATGACTCTTATCAAAAGTGTGAAGTTTGGGGCAGATTGGACATTCCATGCCTGAGTTACAGCAAATTCCTATTTAATTGCAATAATAGCATGCTTTAGCACTTGGCTAAGAGTTTGCTAGCATGTTTTAGCATGTTTCTAGTATGTTGTTAGCATGTTTAACACTTGCTGGCACTTTTTTATATGTTATTAGGAGTCCACAACAGTGTTAAACATGTCACTTCCTGTTGCCAGCAGGTGGCGCTATGACTGTAACTGAATATAAGCATGGTCATGTGTTCAGGACAGAACGCTTATCAAAAGTGTGAAGTTTGGGGCAGATTGGACATTCCATGCCTGAGTTACAGCAAATTCATATTTAATTGCAGTAATATCATTCTTTAGCACTTAGCTAAGTGTTTGCTATTATGTTTTAGCATGTCTCTAGTATGTTGGTAGGATGTTTAGCACCTACTGGCATTTTTTTATATGTTATTAGGAGTCAAGAACAGTGTTAAACGTCACTTCCTGTTGCCAGCAGGTGGCGCTATGACTATAACTAAATATGAGCATGGACATGTGTTCAAGAGATAACTCTTATCAAACGTGTGACGTTTGGGGTAGATTGTACATTGCCTTCTTGAGTAACAACAAAGTCCTGTTTCATTGAATTAGCATGCTTTAGCACTTAGCTAAGTATTGCTAGCATGTTTTAATATGTTTCTAGCATGTTTAGAACTCAATGGCATTTTTAACATGTTGCTAGAACGGCATCAACGTGTTAAACATGTCACTTCCTGTTGCCAGTAGGTGGCGCTATTACTATAACTGAATTTGAGCATAGGCATGCGTTCAGGCCATGATTCTTATCAAACATGTGAAGTTTGGGGCAGATTGGACGTTCCATGCCTGAGTTACAGCAAATTCCTATTTAATTGCAGTAATAGCATGCTTTATCACTTAGCTAAGTGTTTGCTAGCATGTTTCTAGTATGTTGCTAACCTGTTTAGCACTTGCTGGCTCTTTTATATATGTTATTAGGAGACCACAACAGTGTTAAACATGTCACTTCCTGTTGACAGCAGGTGGCGCTATTACTATAACTGAATATTCTCATGTAGATGTGTTCAGGCCATGACTCTTATCAAACGTGTGAAGTTTGGGGCAGATTGGACATTCCATGCCTGTGTTACAGCAAATTCCTATTTAATTGCAGCAATAGCATGCTTTAGCACTTAGCTAAGTGTTTGCTAGCATGTTTTAGCATGTTTCTAGTATGTTGTTAGCATGTTTAGCACTTGCTGGCACTTTTTTTATATGTTTTTATATGTCCACAACAGTGTTTAACATGTCACTTCCTGTTGCCAGCAGGTGGCACTATGACTGTAACTGAATATGAGCATGGTCATGTGTTCAGGACAGAACGTTTATTAAAAGTGTGAAGTTTGGCGCATATTGGACATTGCCTTCTTGAGTAACAACAACATCCTGTTTCATTGAATTAGCATGCTTTAGCACTTAGCTAAGTATTGCTAGCATGTTTTAACATGTTTCTAGCATGTTTAGACCTCAATGGCATTTTTAACATGTTGCTAGAATGGCATCAACGTGTTAAACATGACACTTCCTGTTGCCAGTAGGTGGCGCTATTACTATAACTGAATATTATCATGTAGATGTGTTCAGGACAGAACGCTTATCAAAAGTGTGAAGTTTGGGGCAGATTGGACATTCCATGCCTGAGTTACAGCAAATTCCTATTTAATTGCAATAATAGCATGCTTTAGCACTTAGCTAAGAGTTTGCTAGCATGTTTTAGCATGCTTCTAGTATGTTGTTAGCATGTTTCGCACTTGCTGGCACTTTTTTATATGTTATTAGGAGTCCATAACAGTGTTAAACATGTCACTTCCTGTTGCCAGCAGGTGGCGCTATGACTATAACTGAATATGAGCATGGCCATGTGTTCAGGACAGAACTCTTATCAAACGTGTGAAGTTTGGGGGAGATTGGACATTCCATGCCTGAGTTACAGCAACTTCCTGTTTCATGGCGAAACATCGAAATTTGTAAGGCCGCCGAGGACCCGCCCTTCGACGAAAACTCAAGATCTTCGCAATTTAACGTCGCAAAGGCCTTAAGATTACACTCACCAAATTTGAAGATGATCAGATTAAAACTGTAGGAGGAGTTCGTTAAAGTACGAGGCCTGAAAATGGCAAAAACTGCACAAAAATCTGAGAGGAAGTTCAAAATGGCTGACTTCCTGTTGTGTTTAGGGCTATGCTCCAAGAGACTTTTTTGTAGGTATTAGGTCATTACACGTATGTACCGAATTTCGTGCACGTACGTGGAACGTTGCAGGAGGCGCACTCCGTTGAACTTTTATAGGTGGCGCTATCGAGCCATTTTGCCCCGTCCAATTCTGAAACCTATATCAGATGTAAATTTTCGCCAGTTCTGACGCGTGTGCAAAGTTTCGTGAGTTTTCGCGCATGTTTAGGCCCTCAAAAATGCAATTCAATGCGGAGAAGAATAATAATAATAATAATAAACAGAGCAATTCCAAGAGGGTCCTCACACCATCGGTGCTCGGGCCCTAATTAAAGCTGCAAGCAGCGATGAAAGGGCCCTCGCACCCGTGCCATCAACACTCGGTGGCTTTAGGAAGGCAGAGCATGGTTGGGAAATGTACATTTAAGGAGGTATATATAGTAAGAGTATGTCAAAGTCAGTTACAAAATGTTTTGTATAATGGTGATAATAGCATGCTTCATGACTCAGCTAAGTGTTGCTAGCATGTTCAGTCTGTTTCTAGCATGCTTAGTACACAATAATTATGTGGTTAGTACTGCATTACTGTGTTAACCATGTCAGTTTCTGTTGCCAGTAGGTGGCGTTATGACTATAACTGAATATGAGCATGGATGTGTGTTCAGGACAGAACTCTTATCAAACATGTGAAGTTTGGTGCAAATTGGACATTGCCTTCTTGAGTAACAACAAAGTCATGTTTCATTGAATTAGCATTCTTTAGAACTTAGCTAAGCATTGTTAGCATGTTTTAACATGTTGCTAGAACGGCATCAACGTGTTAAACATGTCACTTCCTGTTGCCAGTTGGTGGCGCTATTACTATAACTGAACATTCTCATGTAGATGTGTTCAGGCCATGACTCTTATCAAAAGTGTGAAGTTTGGGGCAGATTGGACATTCCATGCCTGAGTTACAGCAAATTCCTATTTAATTGCAATAATAGCATGCTTTAGCACTTGGCTAAGAGTTTGCTAGCATGTTTTAGCATGTTTCTAGTATGTTGTTAGCATGTTTAACACTTGCTGGCACTTTTTTATATGTTATTAGGAGTCCACAACAGTGTTAAACATGTCACTTCCTGTTGCCAGCAGGTGGCGCTATGACTGTAACTGAATATAAGCATGGTCATGTGTTCAGGACAGAACGCTTATCAAAAGTGTGAAGTTTGGGGCAGATTGGACATTCCATGCCTGAGTTACAGCAAATTCATATTTAATTGCAGTAATATCATTCTTTAGCACTTAGCTAAGTGTTTGCTATTATGTTTTAGCATGTCTCTAGTATGTTGGTAGGATGTTTAGCACCTACTGGCATTTTTTTATATGTTATTAGGAGTCAAGAACAGTGTTAAACGTCACTTCCTGTTGCCAGCAGGTGGCGCTATGACTATAACTAAATATGAGCATGGACATGTGTTCAAGAGATAACTCTTATCAAACGTGTGACGTTTGGGGTAGATTGTACATTGCCTTCTTGAGTAACAACAAAGTCCTGTTTCATTGAATTAGCATGCTTTAGCACTTAGCTAAGTATTGCTAGCATGTTTTAATATGTTTCTAGCATGTTTAGAACTCAATGGCATTTTTAACATGTTGCTAGAACGGCATCAACGTGTTAAACATGTCACTTCCTGTTGCCAGTAGGTGGCGCTATTACTATAACTGAATTTGAGCATAGGCATGCGTTCAGGCCATGATTCTTATCAAACATGTGAAGTTTGGGGCAGATTGGACGTTCCATGCCTGAGTTACAGCAAATTCCTATTTAATTGCAGTAATAGCATGCTTTATCACTTAGCTAAGTGTTTGCTAGCATGTTTCTAGTATGTTGCTAACCTGTTTAGCACTTGCTGGCTCTTTTATATATGTTATTAGGAGACCACAACAGTGTTAAACATGTCACTTCCTGTTGACAGCAGGTGGCGCTATTACTATAACTGAATATTCTCATGTAGATGTGTTCAGGCCATGACTCTTATCAAACGTGTGAAGTTTGGGGCAGATTGGACATTCCATGCCTGTGTTACAGCAAATTCCTATTTAATTGCAGCAATAGCATGCTTTAGCACTTAGCTAAGTGTTTGCTAGCATGTTTTAGCATGTTTCTAGTATGTTGTTAGCATGTTTAGCACTTGCTGGCACTTTTTTTATATGTTTTTATATGTCCACAACAGTGTTTAACATGTCACTTCCTGTTGCCAGCAGGTGGCACTATGACTGTAACTGAATATGAGCATGGTCATGTGTTCAGGACAGAACGTTTATTAAAAGTGTGAAGTTTGGCGCATATTGGACATTGCCTTCTTGAGTAACAACAACATCCTGTTTCATTGAATTAGCATGCTTTAGCACTTAGCTAAGTATTGCTAGCATGTTTTAACATGTTTCTAGCATGTTTAGACCTCAATGGCATTTTTAACATGTTGCTAGAATGGCATCAACGTGTTAAACATGACACTTCCTGTTGCCAGTAGGTGGCGCTATTACTATAACTGAATATTATCATGTAGATGTGTTCAGGACAGAACGCTTATCAAAAGTGTGAAGTTTGGGGCAGATTGGACATTCCATGCCTGAGTTACAGCAAATTCCTATTTAATTGCAATAATAGCATGCTTTAGCACTTAGCTAAGAGTTTGCTAGCATGTTTTAGCATGCTTCTAGTATGTTGTTAGCATGTTTCGCACTTGCTGGCACTTTTTTATATGTTATTAGGAGTCCATAACAGTGTTAAACATGTCACTTCCTGTTGCCAGCAGGTGGCGCTATGACTATAACTGAATATGAGCATGGCCATGTGTTCAGGACAGAACTCTTATCAAACGTGTGAAGTTTGGGGGAGATTGGACATTCCATGCCTGAGTTACAGCAACTTCCTGTTTCATGGCGAAACATCGAAATTTGTAAGGCCGCCGAGGACCCGCCCTTCGACGAAAACTCAAGATCTTCGCAATTTAACGTCGCAAAGGCCTTAAGATTACACTCACCAAATTTGAAGATGATCAGATTAAAACTGTAGGAGGAGTTCGTTAAAGTACGAGGCCTGAAAATGGCAAAAACTGCACAAAAATCTGAGAGGAAGTTCAAAATGGCTGACTTCCTGTTGTGTTTAGGGCTATGCTCCAAGAGACTTTTTTGTAGGTATTAGGTCATTACACGTATGTACCGAATTTCGTGCACGTACGTGGAACGTTGCAGGAGGCGCACTCCGTTGAACTTTTATAGGTGGCGCTATCGAGCCATTTTGCCCCGTCCAATTCTGAAACCTATATCAGATGTAAATTTTCGCCAGTTCTGACGCGTGTGCAAAGTTTCGTGAGTTTTCGCGCATGTTTAGGCCCTCAAAAATGCAATTCAATGCGGAGAAGAATAATAATAATAATAATAAACAGAGCAATTCCAAGAGGGTCCTCACACCATCGGTGCTCGGGCCCTAATTAAAGCTGCAAGCAGCGATGAAAAGGGCCCTCGCACCCCTGCCGCCACCACCGGGCGCCTTTAGGAAAGGCCTTAAGATTACACTCACCAAATTTGAAGAGGATCAGATCAAAACTGTAACAGTTTAAGAAGAAGAATATTACTGGGATGTTAAACATTTAATTTGTAGGAACTAAGACAGCAACTGACTATTAAAAATGTGGGTATTGATTATATGGTGCTGTACAGTATGAACAAACAGTTTGTGAATAGGCAACTACAAATGATGCCCGTGAAAGAGACTGAACGCATTGAATAGGATATGTTTAGTTGGTGAATAGCATAGGCTACTATTACACAGTAGCGACAACGTTAAGCGCACCAGAATGAAATATAATATTCAGAAGTAAACACTAACAGCATAGCTGACTTACAGATTCAGTTTACATCCACAAATGAATAAGCACCTCGATTCAGGGAGCAGTGCAAAGTGCCCGTGCAAAATCAGTTTTTGTGAGCTGATCGCCGTCAAAAAAGTTCAGGAGATATTTCTTGCGATGGCAATATGATCAAAAATAACTTTTATATTGATTCAATGGATTAATTGCATTTTGAAAAAAAAAAAAAGTCATGAATTTATTGCATTTTTGGGAAAAAATAATCCGTTTTTATAATAAATCTTAAAAAATTCAAATCCAGATTTTGATTTTCAATGTTGTTATAACCTAAAGATGCTATGTGAAAGTTTGAAACAGAAAATAGTGGTTTTCACACATTTAGTGGTTATCTCACATTCGAGAGATATGCGAATAACACACAGACAGACAGACGGACGTTTCTGTAATTTATAGATAGATGGATTTATCACGTTCGGGAACCAAACTATAATATTCAGAAGTAAACAGTGTAGCTGACTGAGTGTTTATGTCAGAATGTTTATTTTTAAACCACAACCTTCTTGGGGCTTCTTTGACCGATACAACCCTCTAATGTCAGAATGTTTATTTTTAAACCATAACCTTCTAAAAATGATATATTTAACGATATCTTTTGCATTTCTCATCCAAAGAATGTCAAACTTGGCACTGCACTTACTCGTGACCGTGGCAAGACACCTGTCGAGTTTGAAATCAATCGGACTAACGGTTCGAGAGACATGCGAGGAACAGACACACACACACACAGACAGACAGACAGACAGACGTTCCTGTAATTTATAGATAGATGTTTGTCAGGCCGCCGAGGGCACACCCTTCAACGAAAACTCAAGATCTTCGCAATTTAACGTCGCAAAGGCCTTCAGATTACACTCACCAAATTTGAAGAGGATCAGATCAAATCTGTAGGAGGAGTTCGTTAAAGTACAACATCAGGAAATTATGAAAAATGCCCAAAATCTAGGAGGAAGTTCAAAATAGCTCACTTCCTGTTGTGTTTAGGGCTATGCTCCAAGAGACTTTTTTGTAGGTATTGGGTCATTACATGTATATACCAAATTTCATACCTGTGCGTGAAACGTAGAGCCGGGGCAAAATGTGGGGGCAATAATTTACCGAATTTGCCCCACACAATTTTGAAAACCATATCACACGTAAATTTTCACCACTTCTGAAGCGTGTGCAAAGTTTCATGAGTTTTCGAGCATGTTTAGGCCCTCTAAAAAGCGATTCACTTTGGAGAAGAAGAATAATAATAAACGGAGCAAAAACAATAGGGTCCTCTCACCATCGGTGCTCGGGCCCTAATTAAAGCTGCAAGCAGCGATGAAAGGGCCCTCGCACCCGTGCCATCAACACTCGGTGGCTTTAGGAAGGCAGAGCATGGTTGGGAAATGTACATTTAAGGAGGTATATATAGTAAGAGTATGTCAAAGTCAGTTACAAAATGTTTTGTATAATGGTGATAATAGCATGCTTCATGACTCAGCTAAGTGTTGCTAGCATGTTCAGTCTGTTTCTAGCATGCTTAGTACACAATAATTATGTGGTTAGTACTGCATTACTGTGTTAACCATGTCAGTTTCTGTTGCCAGTAGGTGGCGTTATGACTATAACTGAATATGAGCATGGATGTGTGTTCAGGACAGAACTCTTATCAAACATGTGAAGTTTGGTGCAAATTGGACATTGCCTTCTTGAGTAACAACAAAGTCATGTTTCATTGAATTAGCATTCTTTAGAACTTAGCTAAGCATTGTTAGCATGTTTTAACATGTTGCTAGAACGGCATCAACGTGTTAAACATGTCACTTCCTGTTGCCAGTTGGTGGCGCTATTACTATAACTGAACATTCTCATGTAGATGTGTTCAGGCCATGACTCTTATCAAAAGTGTGAAGTTTGGGGCAGATTGGACATTCCATGCCTGAGTTACAGCAAATTCCTATTTAATTGCAATAATAGCATGCTTTAGCACTTGGCTAAGAGTTTGCTAGCATGTTTTAGCATGTTTCTAGTATGTTGTTAGCATGTTTAACACTTGCTGGCACTTTTTTATATGTTATTAGGAGTCCACAACAGTGTTAAACATGTCACTTCCTGTTGCCAGCAGGTGGCGCTATGACTGTAACTGAATATAAGCATGGTCATGTGTTCAGGACAGAACGCTTATCAAAAGTGTGAAGTTTGGGGCAGATTGGACATTCCATGCCTGAGTTACAGCAAATTCATATTTAATTGCAGTAATATCATTCTTTAGCACTTAGCTAAGTGTTTGCTATTATGTTTTAGCATGTCTCTAGTATGTTGGTAGGATGTTTAGCACCTACTGGCATTTTTTTATATGTTATTAGGAGTCAAGAACAGTGTTAAACGTCACTTCCTGTTGCCAGCAGGTGGCGCTATGACTATAACTAAATATGAGCATGGACATGTGTTCAAGAGATAACTCTTATCAAACGTGTGACGTTTGGGGTAGATTGTACATTGCCTTCTTGAGTAACAACAAAGTCCTGTTTCATTGAATTAGCATGCTTTAGCACTTAGCTAAGTATTGCTAGCATGTTTTAATATGTTTCTAGCATGTTTAGAACTCAATGGCATTTTTAACGTGTTGCTAGAACGGCATCAACGTGTTAAACATGTCACTTCCTGTTGCCAGTAGGTGGCGCTATTACTATAACTGAATTTGAGCATAGGCATGCGTTCAGGCCATGATTCTTATCAAACATGTGAAGTTTGGGGCAGATTGGACGTTCCATGCCTGAGTTACAGCAAATTCCTATTTAATTGCAGTAATAGCATGCTTTATCACTTAGCTAAGTGTTTGCTAGCATGTTTCTAGTATGTTGCTAACCTGTTTAGCACTTGCTGGCTCTTTTATATATGTTATTAGGAGACCACAACAGTGTTAAACATGTCACTTCCTGTTGACAGCAGGTGGCGCTATTACTATAACTGAATATTCTCATGTAGATGTGTTCAGGCCATGACTCTTATCAAACGTGTGAAGTTTGGGGCAGATTGGACATTCCATGCCTGTGTTACAGCAAATTCCTATTTAATTGCAGCAATAGCATGCTTTAGCACTTAGCTAAGTGTTTGCTAGCATGTTTTAGCATGTTTCTAGTATGTTGTTAGCATGTTTAGCACTTGCTGGCACTTTTTTTATATGTTTTTATATGTCCACAACAGTGTTTAACATGTCACTTCCTGTTGCCAGCAGGTGGCACTATGACTGTAACTGAATATGAGCATGGTCATGTGTTCAGGACAGAACGTTTATTAAAAGTGTGAAGTTTGGCGCATATTGGACATTGCCTTCTTGAGTAACAACAACATCCTGTTTCATTGAATTAGCATGCTTTAGCACTTAGCTAAGTATTGCTAGCATGTTTTAACATGTTTCTAGCATGTTTAGACCTCAATGGCATTTTTAACATGTTGCTAGAATGGCATCAACGTGTTAAACATGACACTTCCTGTTGCCAGTAGGTGGCGCTATTACTATAACTGAATATTATCATGTAGATGTGTTCAGGACAGAACGCTTATCAAAAGTGTGAAGTTTGGGGCAGATTGGACATTCCATGCCTGAGTTACAGCAAATTCCTATTTAATTGCAATAATAGCATGCTTTAGCACTTAGCTAAGAGTTTGCTAGCATGTTTTAGCATGCTTCTAGTATGTTGTTAGCATGTTTCGCACTTGCTGGCACTTTTTTATATGTTATTAGGAGTCCATAACAGTGTTAAACATGTCACTTCCTGTTGCCAGCAGGTGGCGCTATGACTATAACTGAATATGAGCATGGCCATGTGTTCAGGACAGAACTCTTATCAAACGTGTGAAGTTTGGGGGAGATTGGACATTCCATGCCTGAGTTACAGCAACTTCCTGTTTCATGGCGAAACATCGAAATTTGTAAGGCCGCCGAGGACCCGCCCTTCGACGAAAACTCAAGATCTTCGCAATTTAACGTCGCAAAGGCCTTAAGATTACACTCACCAAATTTGAAGATGATCAGATTAAAACTGTAGGAGGAGTTCGTTAAAGTACGAGGCCTGAAAATGGCAAAAACTGCACAAAAATCTGAGAGGAAGTTCAAAATGGCTGACTTCCTGTTGTGTTTAGGGCTATGCTCCAAGAGACTTTTTTGTAGGTATTAGGTCATTACACGTATGTACCGAATTTCGTGCACGTACGTGGAACGTTGCAGGAGGCGCACTCCGTTGAACTTTTATAGGTGGCGCTATCGAGCCATTTTGCCCCGTCCAATTCTGAAACCTATATCAGATGTAAATTTTCGCCAGTTCTGACGCGTGTGCAAAGTTTCGTGAGTTTTCGCGCATGTTTAGGCCCTCAAAAATGCAATTCAATGCGGAGAAGAATAATAATAATAAATATAGCTGCGAGCAGCGATTACGGGCCCAAGCCGGTGGCACCGCAACCCCGGTGCCTTTAGTTACCTAAAGGCACCGGGGTGGCGGTACCCCGGCTTTGGCCCTCCATCGCTGCTCGCAGCTATATTTATATATATATATATATATATATATATATATATATATATATATATACATTCATATATACAAACATATATATATATATATATATATATATATATATATATATATTCATATATACAAACATATATATATATATATATATATATATATATATATATATATATATATATATATATATATGTATTTATATATGTGTGCATATATATATATATATATATATATATATATATATATATATATATATATATATATACCGTTCAAAAGTTTGGGGTTAGGAAGATTTTTAATGTTTTTAGGAGAAGTCTCTTCTGCTCACCAAGGCTGCATTTATTTGATTAAAAATACAAACAAAAACAGTAATATTGTGAAATATTATTCCAATTTAAAACAGCTGTTTTCTATTTTAAAATATTTTACACTGTAATTAATTTATCTGATCAAAGCTGAGTTTTCAGCATCATTACTCCCGTCTTCAGTGTCACATGATCCTTCAGAAATCATTCTAATATGATGATTGATGGTCAATAAATATTAATTATTATTTTCAATGGTGAAAACAGTTGTGTAAAGATTTTTTTCAAAATGCGTTGATGAATGTAAAGTTCAAAAGAACAGCATTTATTTCAAATATAATTTTTTTTTAACATTATAAATGTCTGTACTGTAACTTTTGATCAGTTTAACTCATTCTCGATGAATAAAAGTATTGATTTATTTGATTTCTTTCCTCCAAAAATAAAATTAAAATGATTACTGACCCCAATCTTTTGAGTGGTAGTGTTTAATGTTACAAAAGCTTTAGATTTCAGATAAATGCTGTTCTTTTGAACTTTCTATTCATCAAAGACTGTACACAACTGTTTTCGACATTTAAAATAATAATGAATGTTTCTTGAGCATCAATCATCTTATTAGAATAATTTCTGAAGGATCATGTGACAGTGACGACTGGAGTAATGATGCTGAAAACTCAGCTTTGATCACAGGAATAAATAACAGTTTAAAATATATTAAAATAGAAAGCAGCTGTTTTAAATTGGAATAATATTTTACTATATTACTGTTTTTGTTTGTATTTTTAATCAAACAAATGCAGCCTTGGTGAGCAGAAGAAACTTAGCTTAAAAATCTTACTGACGCCAAATTTTTGAACAGTAGTGTATTATATATTTATATAATTATATAAAAATGTAAGGGATAAGACACAGATAATTTTACTTGCCTGACCTGATTAGAACAATGAAAAAAACTTAAATGAAAAAATAACTTGGGAATCACTAAAACGAGGGCGCGATTGAACAGTGGACACATAAAAACATACTCTGTCATTTTGTTCAGAACATCATTCAAACTGCAAAGTGTTAACTTATATTTTTGTACAGTAGCAATAAAACACAACATTGTGCTTTTTTAAAATACATTCAAGCAATCCGCCCCGAAAATGAAACTAAAATGCTCACGGCTGCACAGGCATTCATAATGGTGCGCGTCCTCAGCGAGGAACGAGCAGAACAGAGTCAACGTTTCTTAGGTCATTCCTCCTTCCATAGGAATTTATTGAAAACGCTCGCTCTGCTCCGCACCATTATCAATGTCCGTGCGGACGAACATATTTTACTTTCGTTTTTAAGTTAGCGATTAAAAAGCCCCCAGCAGTGTCACACGTCAGTTAACCGGTGGGAAAATATTCTCACCGTCACATACCTAGTATATTTTTATATAGATATAATAGGCCTACCTGATTTTGAACACAAGAGGGCAGTATAGCACTATGTTTGACTATTTATTTATTGTTTAGACTAAACAACCATTCTGGCAGTTTTTAAACTTAAACTTCATTCTTAAATTGAAAAAAAGAATAAAATGAGTTAAGTTCTGATATTTGTATACTTTTATATAGTAATAAATGGTGTATAATTACATTTTTAGAATATATGAGCCTTTTAGTGGTTCCTTTTTTGACATTACTTTAATCCCTCGCCATAGCAAGACCGTTTGAGATATTTATTATCCGTTCACAATTTAGCATCATTAATATATTTTTATCATGTTGAAAAAGTTTGGTGGGAATAAAATAACCACTTAGATAAAGGTGGCTAAAAATTCAGAGGCTGATTTTGCAAAAAAATCCACATTCAGACCAAAATATCTGACTTCCTGATGGTCAGAGCTAATGACTTTAAATTAGAAAGTTATCCGGGTCGATGAGATCAATATATGAACTGAGTTTTTTTTACTGTATTTAAAACTAACCCCCCCACTTTTGTCAAAAGCATGTTGAAAGTGATACACTTCCTGCTGCCAGTTGGTGGTGCTATAACTTTGAATCACAATAGTTACATCCATCTGATCGGCCTCTTACCACGAACACACTGCTGAAGTTTCATCAAGATCAGTTAATGTATGCAGAAGTTATTCCACTTCGTGTTTCTCTTTTCTCGCCATAAATTCGATTCCTCGCCACGGCCAAACCGTTCGAGATATCAAAAATCCGTCCGCAATTTAGCATCCTCAAAGTCTTGACTACATGCACACCGAGTTTGGAGGGGACACGGTGAATTTTCTAGGAGGAGTACTTCGCATTCCACAGGAAGCGTTTTCCAAACAACCAATAATTGCCGACTTCCTGTTGGGCTGGCGTAAAACTTGACCGGGGGAAAGTTGTTCGGCCCGATGAGATCTATATGTGTACCGAGTTTCATATTAATTCATGCGAGCGTGTTTGATATATGGATCAAGTTTTAGAACCCCGTTCAAGGGGGCGCTGTTGAGCCCCCCAGCCACGCCCGGGTACCAGCTTCAGCCCGGCCCTGATGGCCGTGGGTTCTGACCTGTGTGCAAAGTTTCAAGAGTTTTTGAGCACGTTAAGGACCCCAAAAGCCCCTGAAACCTTGATTAACAATATAAAAGCAATAGTCAAATCCCCCCCTCCCCTCACACACACACAGACACAGAGAGAGGGAGAGAAAATTCTTCAGAAAATCCACATTCAAACCAAAATATCTCTCTTCCTGTTGGTCGGAGATGGTTCATGTAAATTAGAAAGTTGTCCGTCTTGATGAGAACAATACACATACCAAGTTTTGTGATTCTAGGAAAAACTAAGCCCCCATTTTTGACTAAAGGTGGCGCTACTGAGCCATTCCACCACGCCCGTTTCTGAAACTTTGCACATGTCTACGGGCTAATAAATGTGATGTGTCTGTTGAGTTTCATGCAATTTCAAGTATGTTAAGAGTCTCAAAAGCATCAAAAAATAATATTGAAGTTTGATGCGTTGCCACGGCAACAGTATCTAAGATATCAATAATCCTTTCACAGGTCTACATCTGCCGTGTGTCTACATTGTACACATAAAGTTTGAAGCAAATCGGGTAAAAATAAGACACTGATTTCAAAGCATTTTGAAAGTGATGTACTTCCTGCTGCCTGTTGGTGGTGCTATAACTTTGACTCACAATAGTCACATCCATGTGATCGGCCTCTTACAACGAACACACTGCTGAAGTTTCATCAAGATCAGTTAATGTATGCAGAAGTTATAACACACTTCCTGTTTCATTTTTTCGCCATAAATTTGTTTCCTCGCCACGGCCAAACCGTTCGAGATATCAAAAATCCGTCCGCAATTTAGCATCCTCAATGTCTTGACTTCATGCACACCGAGTTTGGAGGCGAATCGATGAATTCCCTAGGAGGAGTACATTAAATTCCACAGCATGCGTTTCCAAACAACGCTAAATAGCCAACTTCCTGTTTGGCTGGCGTAAAACTTAGAGCACGAAAGTTGTTCGGCCCGATGAGATCTATATGTGTACCGAGTTTCATATTATTACATGCAAGCGTGTTTGATTTATGGACACGTGTTTGGATCCCGTTCCAGGGGGCGCTGTCGAGCCCCCCTGCCACGCCCGGGTACCAGCTTCAGTCCGGCCCTGATGGCCGCGGGTTCTGACGTGTGTGCAAAATTTCAAGAGTTTTCGAGCATGTTAAGGGCCCCAAAAGTGCCCGAAAGGTTGACAAAATAATAATAATAATAATAATAATAATAATAATAATAATAATAATCCTACCGGAAACAATAGGGCCTTCGCCCTTTCAGGGCTTGGGCCCTAATAATAAACAGAGCAATTCCAAGAGGGTCCTCACACCATCGGTGCTCGGGCCCTAATAATAAACGGAGCAAAAACAATAGGGTCCTCTCACCATCGGTGCTCGGGCCCTAATTAAAGCTGCAAGCAGCGATGAAAGGGCCCTCGCACCCGTGCCGCCGCCACCCGGTGGCTTTAGGAAGACAGAGCATGGTTGGAAAATGTGCATTTAAGGAGGTATATATAGTAGTTGCTAGCATGTTTAGTATGTTTTTAGCATGCTTAGTACACAATAGTTATGTGGTTAGTACTGCATTACTGTGTTAACCATGTCAGTTTCTGTTGCCAGTAGGTGGGGCTATGTCTATATCTGAATATCGCTATGTAGATGTGTTCAGTGCAGGACTTTTATCAAACATGTGGAGTTTGGGGCAGATTGGACATTGTATGCTTGAGTTACAACAACTTCCTTTAGCATTTCTAGCATGTTTTATGATGTTTCTAGCATATTACATATTAATTTTGGGGTAGATTGGACATTGAATGCCTGAGTTACAGCAAATTCATATTTAATTGCAGTAATAGGATGCTTTAACACTTAGCTAAGTATTTGATTGCATGTTTCTAGTATGTTGCTAACATGTTTAGCAGTTGGTGACACTTTTTTATATGTTATTAGGAGTCCAGAATAGTGTTAAACGTCACTTCCTGTTGCCAGCAGGCGGCGCTATGACTATATCTGAATATGAGCATGGACTTGTGTTCAGGAGATAACTATTATCAAACGTTTGAAGTTTGGGGTAGATTGGACATTGTATGCCTAATTTACAACAACTTGCTTTAGCATTTCTAGCATGCTTTAGAACTTAGCTAGGTGTTGCTAGCATGTTTCTTGCATGTTACATATTAAGTTTGGGGCAGATTGGACATTCCATGCCTGTGTTACAGCAAATTCATATTTAATTGCAGCAATAGCATGCTTTAGCACTTAGCTAAGTGTTTGCTAATATGTTTCTAGTATGTTGTTAGCGTGTTTAGCACTTGCTGGCACTTTTTTATATGTTATCAGGAGTCCACAACAGTGTTTAACATGTCACTTCCTGTTGCCAGCAGGCGGTGCTATGACTGTAACTGAATGAGCATGGTCATGTGTTCAGGACAGAACGCTTATCAAAAGTGTGAAGTTTGGTGCAGATTGGACATTGCCTTCTTGAGTAACAACAACATCCTGTTTCATTGAATTAGCTAAGTATTGCTAGCATGTTTTAACATGTTTCTAGCATTTTTAGAAGTCAATGGCATTTTTAACATGTTGCTAGAACGGCATCAACGTGTTAAACATGACACTTCCTGTTACCAGTAGGTGGCGCTATTACTATAACTGAATATTCTCATGTAGATGTGTTCAGGCCATGACTCTTATCAAACGTGTGAAGTCTGGGGCAGATTGGACATTCTGTGCCTGAGTTACAACAAATTTCTATTTAATTGCAGTAATAGCATGCTTTAGCACTTAGCTAAGTGTTTGCTAGCATGTTTTAGCATGTTTCTAGTATGTTGTTAGCATGTTTAGCACTTGCTGGCACTTTTTTATATGTTATCAGGAGTCCACAAGAGTGTTAAACATGTCACTTCCTGTTGCCAGCAGGTGGCGCTATGACTATAACTGAATATGAGCATGGTCATGTGTTCAGGACAGAACGCTTATCAAAAGTGTGAAGTTTGGGGCAGATTGGACATTCCATGCCTTAGTTACAGCAACTTCCTATTTATTTGCAGCAATAGCATGCTTTAGCACTTAGCTAAGTGTTTGCTAACATGTTTCTAGTATGTTGTTAGCATGTTTAGCACTTGCTGGCACTTTTTTATATGTTATCAGGAGTCCACAACAGTGTTTAACATGTCACTTCCTGTTGCCAGCAGGTGGCGCTATGACTGTAACTGAATATGAGCATGGTCATGTGTTCAGGACAGAACGCTTATCAAACGTGTGAAGTTTGGGGCAGATCGGACATTCCGTGCCTGAGTTACAACAAATTCCTATTTAATTGCAGTAATAGCATGCTTTAGCACTTAGCTAAGTGTTTGCTAGCATGTTTTAGCATGTTTCTAGTAAGTTGTTAGCATGTTTAGCACTTGCTGGCACTTTTTTATATGTTATCAGGAGTCCACAAGAGTGTTAAACATGTCACTTCCTGTTGCCAGCAGGTGGCGCTATGACTGTAACTGAATATAAGCATGGTCATGTGTTCAGGACAGAACGCTTATCAAAAGTGTGAAGTTTGGGGAAGATTGGACATTCCATGCCTGAGTTACAGCAACTTCCTGTTTCATGGCGAAACATCAAAATTTGTCAGGCCGCCGAGGGCCCGCCCTTCGACGAAAACTCAAGATCTTCGCAATTTAACGTCGCAAAGGCCTTAAGATTACACTCACCAAATTTGAAGATGATCAGATTAAAACTGTAGGAGGAGTTCGTTAAAGTACGAGGCCTGAAAATGGCAAAAAGTGCACAAAAATCAGAGAGGAAGTTGAAAATGGCTGACTTCCTGTTGTGTTTAGAGCTATGCTCCAAGAGACTTTTTTGTAGGTATTAGGTCCTTTCACATATGTACCGAATTTCGTACACGTACGTGGAACACAGCGGGAGGCGCACTCCGTTGAACTTTTATAGGTGGCGCTATCGAGCCATTTTGCCCCGCCCAATTCTGAAACCTATATCAGATGTAAATTTTCGCCAGTTCTGACGCGTGTGCAAAGTTTCGTGAGTTTTCGAGCATGTTTAGGCCCTCAAAAATGCAATTAAATGCGGAGAAGAATAATAATAATAATAATAAACAGAGCAATTCCAAGAGGGTCCTCACACCATCGGTGCTCGGGCCCTAATTAAAGCTGCAAGCAGCGATGAAAGGGCCCTCGCACCCGTGCCATCAACACTCGGTGGCTTTAGGAAGACAGAGCATGGTTGGGAAATGTACATTTAAGGAGGTATATATAGTAAGAGTATGTCAAAGTCAGTTACAAAATGTTTTGTATAATGGTGATAATAGCATGCTTCATGACTCAGCTAAGTGTTGCTAGCATGTTTAGTCTGTTTCTAGCATGCTTAGTACACAATAATTATGTGGTTAGTACTGCATTACTGTGTTAACCATGTCAGTTTCTGTTGCCAGTAGGTGGCGTTATGACTATAACTGAATATGAGCATGGATGTGTGTTCAGGACAGAACTCTTATCAAACGTGTGAAGTTTGGTGCAAATTGGACATTGCCTTCTTGAGTAACAACAAAGTCATGTTTCATTGAATTAGCATTCTTTAGCACTTAGCTAAACATTGTTAGCATGTTTTAACATGTTTCTAGCATGTTTAGAAATCAATGGCATTTTTAACATGTTGCTAGAACGGCATCAACATGTTAAACATGTCACTTCCTGTTGCCAGTAGGTGGCGCTATTACTATAACTGAACATTCTCATGTAGATGTGTTCAGGCCATGACTCTTATCAAAAGTGTGAAGTTTGGGGCAGATTGGACATTCCATGCCTGAGTTACAGCAAATTCCTATTTAATTGCAATAATAGCATGCTTTAGCACTTAGCTAAGAGTTTGCTAGCATGTTTCTAGTATGTTGTTAGCATGTTTAACACTTGCTGGCACTTTTTTATATGTTATTAGGAGTCCATAACAGTGTTAAACATGTCACTTCCTGTTGCCAGCAGGTGGCGCTATGACTGTAACTGAATATAAGCATGGTCATGTGTTCAGGACAGAACGCTTATCAAAAGTGTGAAGTTTGGGGCAGATTGGACATTTGAGTTACAGCAAATTCATATTTAATTGCAGTAATATCATTCTTTAGCACTTAGCTAAGTGTTTGCTAGTATGTTTTAGCATGTCTATAGTATGTTGGTAGGATGTTTAGCACCTACTGGCATTTTTTTATATGTTATTAGGAGTCAAGAACAGTGTTAAACGTCACTTCCTGTTGCCAGCAGGTGGCGCTATGACTATAACTAAATATGAGCATGGACATGTGTTCAAGAGATAACTCTTATCAAACGTGTGAAGTTTGGGGTAGATTGTACATTGCCTTCTTGAGTAACAACAAAGTCCTGTTTCATTGAATTAGCATGCTTTAGCACTTAGCTAAGTATTGCTAGCATGTTTTAATATGTTTCTAGCATGTTTAGAACTCAATGGCATTTTTAACATGTTGCTAGAACGGCATCAACGTGTTAAACATGTCACTTCCTGTTGCCAGTAGGTGGCGCTATTACTATAACTGAATTTGAGCATAGACATGTGTTCAGGCCATGATTCTTATCAAACGTGTGAAGTTTAGGGCAGATTGGACATTCCATGCCTGAGTTACAGCAAATTCCTATTTAATTGCAGTAATAGCATGCTTTAGCACTTAACTAAGTGTTTGCTAGCATGTTTCTAGTATGTTGCTAACCTGTTTAGCACTTGCTGGCTCTTTTTTATATGTTATTAGGAGACCACAACAGTGTTAAACATGTCACTTCCTGTTGACAGCAGGTGGCGCTATTACTATAACTGAATATTCTCATGTAGATGTGTTCAGGCCATGACTCTTATCAAACGTGTGAAATTTGGGGCAGATTGGACATTCCATGCCTGTGTTACAGCAAATTCCTATTTAATTGCAGCATTTGCATGCTTTAGCACTTAGCTAAGTGTTTGCTAGCATGTTTTAGCATGTTTCTAGTAGAGCCCGACCGATATGAATTTTTGGGCGCCGATGCCGATACCGATAAAAAAAAGCCAGATACCGATATATCGGCCGATATTATTTATGTGTATATTATAATACAGTAGCAATATTATTTATGTGTATTATAGTACAGTAAGTTTGGACACACTTTACAATTGGTGTGTACAAACTTTTGATGGGTACTAGAGCCCGACCGATAAAGGATTTTGAAGGCCGATACCGGTACAAATATTTGTTGGTTTTAAAATCCGATATTCCGATATATCGGACGATATTTTTTATTTATTTTTCAGAAACGCGCAACAAAACATTAACAAATTTCCCTAACATTAGTTATTTGTAGTTATTTATGAGTTTTAACTAAAATAATATGATAATGCATTTTAAAAAGAAACTTGTTTCTTTTATTGTCACAACAGAACAGAAGAACATCAAAATATATTAAAGTTCTGATAAATAAAATGTATAAAAATACAAACTTAAGATTTTTTTTTAAGACTAAACGTTTAGTCCTTTGAACAAAAACAACAATTTCACATTAAAATTGACAACAAATTCAAATAGTCATAATTTACTCTCTCAAGTTGTTTTTTTCTTCTGTTGAAAATAAGTTATTTGGATGAATGTGGGTAACCAAACAGTTGATGTACCCCAGTGACTTCCATAGTATATTTTTCTCCTTTGGAAGTCAATGGGGACCAGCTACTGTTTGGTTACTGTTTGGTTATCATACCCACATTCTTCAAACTATTAATATTAGAAAAATATTAGAAGGAAATTAATACAGTTGGAACAACATTAGAGTGCCTGTAAATAATGAGATCATTTTTATTATTGGGTGAACTATCCCTTTAAGGACAAGAGGCAATGTGTTTACAATTGCTACTGTCTCTTTAAAAGCTGAGCACGACACGTCTAATGTACACGCATTTGACAAACAGATTTTCTCTCAATTTTGCCTTCACTTTAGACAACCGACTTTGTTTATGTAAATATTGTGTGTATTTAACAGTATTAGCACAATAATACTCGAAAGATAACTTAGTCCAGTATCCAGGCGCTGGTAGAAAGGCTTTTAGTGCATGTGAGCTTCACATGTACGCGCTGAGAAACGCACACGTTAGAACAGCGCATCAGCATTTAAAATTAAATGTTTAACCGACAAAGCATTAAAGCACATGCACATTATGAACTTTTGTGAACTGCAGTGTTAACATTTTATGTGAATATAGCCTACGTCGCGTTGTTCCGCTTCACTCTCGGCTTATTTAACCGCAGCAAAACTGGACATGAGTCACGAATTTTGTCATCCTTATTTGAGTTAAGAGAACTGATAGGGATGTTCTTTTAATTGTTATTCAAGCAACGTATGTCTAGTGAGTCGTTACCAACTCACCATGAACACACTTCACCGATGATCTCACTCGCGGTTCTCTCTGCCCGACTCTGGCTGGATCAGCAGGTTGCAGAATGTGTGGCGCGTTATACACGAGTGTTGCCAACAGGGACGGTGTAGAGTACCCTCTGGTGGACTAACTATACAACGCCAACACTCATAACATGGTTGAAGGGTGTTTCGTCCGTTTTTATTTTATTTTTGAAATATTTATTTATCGGCCGTTATAAATGCCGATACCGATAGTTTTGAAAATGCCTAATATCGGCCGATAATATCGGCCTGCCGATATATCGGTCGGGCTCTAGTTTCTAGTATGTTGTTAGCATGTTTAGCACTTGCTGGCACTTTTTTTATATGTTTTTATATGTCCACAACAGTGTTTAACATGTCACTTCCTGTTGCCAGCAGGTGGCACTATGACTGTAACTGAATATGAGCATGGTCATGTGTTCAGGATAGAACGTTTATTAAAAGTGTGAAGTTTGGCGCAGATTGGACATTGCCTTCTTGAGTAACAACAACATCCTGTTTCATTGAATTAGCATGCTTTAGCATTTAGCTAAGTATTGCTAGCATGTTTTAACATGTTTCTAGCATGTTTAGAAGTCAATGGCATTTTTAACATGTTGCTAGAATGGCATCAACGTGTTAAACATGACACTTCCTGTTACCAGTAGGTGGCGCTATTACTATAACTGAATATTCTCATGTAGATGTGTTCAGTACAGAACGCTTATCAAAAGTGTGAAGTTTGGGGCAGATTGGACATTCCATGCCTGAGTTACAGCAAATTCCTATTTAATTGCAATAATAGCATGCTTTAGCACTTAGCTAAGAGTTTGCTAGCATGTTTTAGCATGCTTCTAGTATGTTGTTAGCATGTTTAGCACTTGCTGGCACTTTTTTATATGTTATTAGGAGTCCATAACAGTGTTAAACATGTCACTTCCTGTTGCCAGCAGGTGGCGCTATGACTATAACTGAATATGAGCATGGTCATGTGTTCAGGACAGAACTCTTATCAAACGTGTGAAGTTTGGGGCAGATTGGACATTCCATGCCTGAGTTACAACAACTTCCTGTTTCATGGCGAAACATCGAAATTTATCAGGCCGCCGAGGACCCGCCCTTTGACGAAAACTCAAGATCTTCGCAATTTAACGTCGCAAAGGCCTTAAGATTACACTCACCAAATTTGAAGATGATCAGATGAAAACTGTAGGAGGAGTTCGTTAAAGTACGAGGCCTGAAAATGGCAAAAACTGCACAAAAATCTGAGAGGAAGTTCAAAATGGCTGACTTCCTGTTGTGTTTAGGGCTATGCTCCAAGAGACTTTTTTGTAGGTATTAGGTCATTACATGTATGTACCGAATTTCGTGCACGTACGTGGAACGTTGCGGGAGGCGCACTCCGTTGAACTTTTATAGGTGGCGCTATCGAGCCATTTTGCCCCGTCCAATTCTGAAACCTATATCAGATGTAAATTTTCGCCAGTTCTGACGCGTGTGCAAAGTTTCGTGAGTTTTCGAGCATGTTTAGGCCCTCAAAAATGCAATTAAATGCGGAGAAGAATAATAATAATAATAATAAACAGAGCAATTCCAAGAGGGTCCTCACACCATCGGTGCTCGGGCCCTAATTAAAGCTGCAAGCAGCGATGAAAGGGCCCTCGCACCCGTGCCATCAACACTCGGTGGCTTTAGGAAGGCAGAGCATGGTTGGGAAATGTACATTTAAGGAGGTATATATAGTAAGAGTATGTCAAAGTCAGTTACAAAATGTTTTGTATAATGGTGATAATAGCATGCTTCATGACTCAGCTAAGTGTTGCTAGCATGTTCAGTCTGTTTCTAGCATGCTTAGTACACAATAATTATGTTGTTAGTACTGCATTACGGTGTTAACCATGTCAGTTTCTGTTGCCAGTAGGTGGCGTTATGACTATAACTGAATATGAGCATGGATGTGTGTTCAGGACAGAACTCTTATCAAACATGTGAAGTTTGGTGCAAATTGGACATTGCCTTCTTGAGTAACAACAAAGTCATGTTTCATTGAATTAGCATTCTTTAGAACTTAGCTAAGCATTGTTAGCATGTTTTAACATGTTGCTAGAACGGCATCAACGTGTTAAACATGTCACTTCCTGTTGCCAGTTGGTGGCGCTATTACTATAACTGAACATTCTCATGTAGATGTGTTCAGGCCATGACTCTTATCAAAAGTGTGAAGTTTGGGGCAGATTGGACATTCCATGCCTGAGTTACAGCAAATTCCTATTTAATTGCAATAATAGCATGCTTTAGCACTTGGCTAAGAGTTTGCTAGCATGTTTTAGCATGTTTCTAGTATGTTGTTAGCATGTTTAACACTTGCTGGCACTTTTTTATATGTTATTAGGAGTCCACAACAGTGTTAAACATGTCACTTCCTGTTGCCAGCAGGTGGCGCTATGACTGTAACTGAATATAAGCATGGTCATGTGTTCAGGACAGAACGCTTATCAAAAGTGTGAAGTTTGGGGCAGATTGGACATTCCATGCCTGAGTTACAGCAAATTCATATTTAATTGCAGTAATATCATTCTTTAGCACTTAGCTAAGTGTTTGCTATTATGTTTTAGCATGTCTCTAGTATGTTGGTAGGATGTTTAGCACCTACTGGCATTTTTTTATATGTTATTAGGAGTCAAGAACAGTGTTAAACGTCACTTCCTGTTGCCAGCAGGTGGCGCTATGACTATAACTAAATATGAGCATGGACATGTGTTCAAGAGATAACTCTTATCAAACGTGTGACGTTTGGGGTAGATTGTACATTGCCTTCTTGAGTAACAACAAAGTCCTTTTTCATTGAATTAGCATGCTTTAGCACTTAGCTAAGTATTGCTAGCATGTTTTAATATGTTTCTAGCATGTTTAGAACTCAATGGCATTTTTAACATGTTGCTAGAACGGCATCAACGTGTTAAACATGTCACTTCCTGTTGCCAGTAGGTGGCGCTATTACTATAACTGAATTTGAGCATAGGCATGCGTTCAGGCCATGATTCTTATCAAACATGTGAAGTTTGGGGCAGATTGGACGTTCCATGCCTGAGTTACAGCAAATTCCTATTTAATTGCAGTAATAGCATGCTTTATCACTTAGCTAAGTGTTTGCTAGCATGTTTCTAGTATGTTGCTAACCTGTTTAGCACTTGCTGGCTCTTTTATATATGTTATTAGGAGACCACAACAGTGTTAAACATGTCACTTCCTGTTGACAGCAGGTGGCGCTATTACTATAACTGAATATTCTCATGTAGATGTGTTCAGGCCATGACTCTTATCAAACGTGTGAAGTTTGGGGCAGATTGGACATTCCATGCCTGTGTTACAGCAAATTCCTATTTAATTGCAGCAATAGCATGCTTTAGCACTTAGCTAAGTGTTTGCTAGCATGTTTTAGCATGTTTCTAGTATGTTGTTAGCATGTTTAGCACTTGCTGGCACTTTTTTTATATGTTTTTATATGTCCACAACAGTGTTTAACATGTCACTTCCTGTTGCCAGCAGGTGGCACTATGACTGTAACTGAATATGAGCATGGTCATGTGTTCAGGACAGAACGTTTATTAAAAGTGTGAAGTTTGGCGCATATTGGACATTGCCTTCTTGAGTAACAACAACATCCTGTTTCATTGAATTAGCATGCTTTACCACTTAGCTAAGTATTGCTAGCATGTTTTAACATTAGCTAGCATGTTTTAACATGTTTCTAGCATGTTTAGACCTCAATGGCATTTTTAACATGTTGCTAGAATGGCATCAACGTGTTAAACATGACACTTCCTGTTGCCAGTAGGTGGCGCTATTACTATAACTGAATATTATCATGTAGATGTGTTCAGGACAGAACGCTTATCAAAAGTGTGAAGTTTGGGGCAGATTGGACATTCCATGCCTGAGTTACAGCAAATTCCTATTTAATTGCAATAATAGCATGCTTTAGCACTTAGCTAAGAGTTTGCTAGCATGTTTTAGCATGCTTCTAGTATGTTGTTAGCATGTTTAGCACTTGCTGGCACTTTTTTATATGTTATTAGGAGTCCATAACAGTGTTAAACATGTCACTTCCTGTTGCCAGCAGGTGGCGCTATGACTATAACTGAATATGAGCATGGCCATGTGTTCAGGACAGAACTCTTATCAAACGTGTGAAGTTTGGGGCAGATTGGACATTCCATGCCTGAGTTACAGCAACTTCCTGTTTCATGGCGAAACATCGAAATTTGTAAGGCCGCCGAGGACCCGCCCTTCGACGAAAACTCAAGATCTTCGCAATTTAACGTCGCAAAGGCCTTAAGATTACACTCACCAAATTTGAAGATGATCAGATTAAAACTGTAGGAGGAGTTCGCTAAAGTACGAGGCCTGAAAATGGCAAAAACTGCACAAAAATCTGAGAGGAAGTTCAAAATGGCTGACTTCCTGTTGTGTTTAGGGCTATGCTCCAAGAGACTTTTTTGTAGGTATTAGGTCATTACACGTATGTACCGAATTTCGTGCACGTACGTTGAACGTTGCGGGAGGCGCACTCCGTTGAACTTTTATAGGTGGCGCTATCGAGCCATTTTGCCCCGTCCAATTCTGAAACCTATATCAGATGTAAATTTTCGCCAGTTCTGACGCGTGTGCAAAGTTTCGTGAGTTTTCGCGCATGTTTAGGCCCTCAAAAATGCAATTCAATGCGGAGAAGAATAATAATAATAATAATAATAATAATAAACAGAGCAATTCCAAGAGGGTCCTCACACCATCGGTGCTCGGGCCCTAATTAAAGCTGCAAGCAGCGATGAAAGGGCCCTCGCACCCGTGCCATCAACACTCGGTGGCTTTAGGAAGGCAGAGCATGGTTGGGAAATGTACATTTAAGGAGGTATATATAGTAAGAGTATGTCAAAGTCAGTTACAAAATGTTTTGTATAATGGTGATAATAGCATGCTTCATGACTCAGCTAAGTGTTGCTAGCATGTTCAGTCTGTTTCTAGCATGCTTAGTACACAATAATTATGTGGTTAGTACTGCATTACTGTGTTAACCATGTCAGTTTCTGTTGCCAGTAGGTGGCGTTATGACTATAACTGAATATGAGCATGGATGTGTGTTCAGGACAGAACTCTTATCAAACATGTGAAGTTTGGTGCAAATTGGACATTGCCTTCTTGAGTAACAACAAAGTCATGTTTCATTGAATTAGCATTCTTTAGAACTTAGCTAAGCATTGTTAGCATGTTTTAACATGTTGCTAGAACGGCATCAACGTGTTAAACATGTCACTTCCTGTTGCCAGTTGGTGGCGCTATTACTATAACTGAACATTCTCATGTAGATGTGTTCAGGCCATGACTCTTATCAAAAGTGTGAAGTTTGGGGCAGATTGGACATTCCATGCCTGAGTTACAGCAAATTCCTATTTAATTGCAATAATAGCATGCTTTAGCACTTGGCTAAGAGTTTGCTAGCATGTTTTAGCATGTTTCTAGTATGTTGTTAGCATGTTTAACACTTGCTGGCACTTTTTTATATGTTATTAGGAGTCCACAACAGTGTTAAACATGTCACTTCCTGTTGCCAGCAGGTGGCGCTATGACTGTAACTGAATATAAGCATGGTCATGTGTTCAGGACAGAACGCTTATCAAAAGTGTGAAGTTTGGGGCAGATTGGACATTCCATGCCTGAGTTACAGCAAATTCATATTTAATTGCAGTAATATCATTCTTTAGCACTTAGCTAAGTGTTTGCTATTATGTTTTAGCATGTCTCTAGTATGTTGGTAGGATGTTTAGCACCTACTGGCATTTTTTTATATGTTATTAGGAGTCAAGAACAGTGTTAAACGTCACTTCCTGTTGCCAGCAGGTGGCGCTATGACTATAACTAAATATGAGCATGGACATGTGTTCAAGAGATAACTCTTATCAAACGTGTGACGTTTGGGGTAGATTGTACATTGCCTTCTTGAGTAACAACAAAGTCCTGTTTCATTGAATTAGCATGCTTTAGCACTTAGCTAAGTATTGCTAGCATGTTTTAATATGTTTCTAGCATGTTTAGAACTCAATGGCATTTTTAACATGTTGCTAGAACGGCATCAACGTGTTAAACATGTCACTTCCTGTTGCCAGTAGGTGGCGCTATTACTATAACTGAATTTGAGCATAGGCATGCGTTCAGGCCATGATTCTTATCAAACATGTGAAGTTTGGGGCAGATTGGACGTTCCATGCCTGAGTTACAGCAAATTCCTATTTAATTGCAGTAATAGCATGCTTTATCACTTAGCTAAGTGTTTGCTAGCATGTTTCTAGTATGTTGCTAACCTGTTTAGCACTTGCTGGCTCTTTTATATATGTTATTAGGAGACCACAACAGTGTTAAACATGTCACTTCCTGTTGACAGCAGGTGGCGCTATTACTATAACTGAATATTCTCATGTAGATGTGTTCAGGCCATGACTCTTATCAAACGTGTGAAGTTTGGGGCAGATTGGACATTCCATGCCTGTGTTACAGCAAATTCCTATTTAATTGCAGCAATAGCATGCTTTAGCACTTAGCTAAGTGTTTGCTAGCATGTTTTAGCATGTTTCTAGTATGTTGTTAGCATGTTTAGCACTTGCTGGCACTTTTTTTATATGTTTTTATATGTCCACAACAGTGTTTAACATGTCACTTCCTGTTGCCAGCAGGTGGCACTATGACTGTAACTGAATATGAGCATGGTCATGTGTTCAGGACAGAACGTTTATTAAAAGTGTGAAGTTTGGCGCATATTGGACATTGCCTTCTTGAGTAACAACAACATCCTGTTTCATTGAATTGCTTTAGCACTTAGCTAAGTATTGCTAGCATGTTTTAACATGTTTCTAGCATGTTTAGACCTCAATGGCATTTTTAACATGTTGCTAGAATGGCATCAACGTGTTAAACATGACACTTCCTGTTGCCAGTAGGTGGCGCTATTACTATAACTGAATATTATCATGTAGATGTGTTCAGGACAGAACGCTTATCAAAAGTGTGAAGTTTGGGGCAGATTGGACATTCCATGCCTGAGTTACAGCAAATTCCTATTTAATTGCAATAATAGCATGCTTTAGCACTTAGCTAAGAGTTTGCTAGCATGTTTTAGCATGCTTCTAGTATGTTGTTAGCATGTTTCGCACTTGCTGGCACTTTTTTATATGTTATTAGGAGTCCATAACAGTGTTAAACATGTCACTTCCTGTTGCCAGCAGGTGGCGCTATGACTATAACTGAATATGAGCATGGCCATGTGTTCAGGACAGAACTCTTATCAAACGTGTGAAGTTTGGGGGAGATTGGACATTCCATGCCTGAGTTACAGCAACTTCCTGTTTCATGGCGAAACATCGAAATTTGTAAGGCCGCCGAGGACCCGCCCTTCGACGAAAACTCAAGATCTTCGCAATTTAACGTCGCAAAGGCCTTAAGATTACACTCACCAAATTTGAAGATGATCAGATTAAAACTGTAGGAGGAGTTCGTTAAAGTACGAGGCCTGAAAATGGCAAAAACTGCACAAAAATCTGAGAGGAAGTTCAAAATGGCTGACTTCCTGTTGTGTTTAGGGCTATGCTCCAAGAGACTTTTTTGTAGGTATTAGGTCATTACACGTATGTACCGAATTTCGTGCACGTACGTGGAACGTTGCAGGAGGCGCACTCCGTTGAACTTTTATAGGTGGCGCTATCGAGCCATTTTGCCCCGTCCAATTCTGAAACCTATATCAGATGTAAATTTTCGCCAGTTCTGACGCGTGTGCAAAGTTTCGTGAGTTTTCGCGCATGTTTAGGCCCTCAAAAATGCAATTCAATGCGGAGAATAATAATAATAATAATAATTAAAGCTGCAAGCAGCGATGAAAGGGCCCTCGCACCCGTGCCATCAACACTCGGTGGCTTTAGGAAGGCAGAGCATGGTTGGGAAATGTACATTTAAGGAGGTATATATAGTAAGAGTATGTCAAAGTCAGTTACAAAATGTTTTGTATAATGGTGATAATAGCATGCTTCATGACTCAGCTAAGTGTTGCTAGCATGTTCAGTCTGTTTCTAGCATGCTTAGTACACAATAATTATGTGGTTAGTACTGCATTACTGTGTTAACCATGTCAGTTTCTGTTGCCAGTAGGTGGCGTTATGACTATAACTGAATATGAGCATGGATGTGTGTTCAGGACAGAACTCTTATCAAACATGTGAAGTTTGGTGCAAATTGGACATTGCCTTCTTGAGTAACAACAAAGTCATGTTTCATTGAATTAGCATTCTTTAGAACTTAGCTAAGCATTGTTAGCATGTTTTAACATGTTGCTAGAACGGCATCAACGTGTTAAACATGTCACTTCCTGTTGCCAGTTGGTGGCGCTATTACTATAACTGAACATTCTCATGTAGATGTGTTCAGGCCATGACTCTTATCAAAAGTGTGAAGTTTGGGGCAGATTGGACATTCCATGCCTGAGTTACAGCAAATTCCTATTTAATTGCAATAATAGCATGCTTTAGCACTTGGCTAAGAGTTTGCTAGCATGTTTTAGCATGTTTCTAGTATGTTGTTAGCATGTTTAACACTTGCTGGCACTTTTTTATATGTTATTAGGAGTCCACAACAGTGTTAAACATGTCACTTCCTGTTGCCAGCAGGTGGCGCTATGACTGTAACTGAATATAAGCATGGTCATGTGTTCAGGACAGAACGCTTATCAAAAGTGTGAAGTTTGGGGCAGATTGGACATTCCATGCCTGAGTTACAGCAAATTCATATTTAATTGCAGTAATATCATTCTTTAGCACTTAGCTAAGTGTTTGCTATTATGTTTTAGCATGTCTCTAGTATGTTGGTAGGATGTTTAGCACCTACTGGCATTTTTTTATATGTTATTAGGAGTCAAGAACAGTGTTAAACGTCACTTCCTGTTGCCAGCAGGTGGCGCTATGACTATAACTAAATATGAGCATGGACATGTGTTCAAGAGATAACTCTTATCAAACGTGTGACGTTTGGGGTAGATTGTACATTGCCTTCTTGAGTAACAACAAAGTCCTGTTTCATTGAATTAGCATGCTTTAGCACTTAGCTAAGTATTGCTAGCATGTTTTAATATGTTTCTAGCATGTTTAGAACTCAATGGCATTTTTAACATGTTGCTAGAACGGCATCAACGTGTTAAACATGTCACTTCCTGTTGCCAGTAGGTGGCGCTATTACTATAACTGAATTTGAGCATAGGCATGCGTTCAGGCCATGATTCTTATCAAACATGTGAAGTTTGGGGCAGATTGGACGTTCCATGCCTGAGTTACAGCAAATTCCTATTTAATTGCAGTAATAGCATGCTTTATCACTTAGCTAAGTGTTTGCTAGCATGTTTCTAGTATGTTGCTAACCTGTTTAGCACTTGCTGGCTCTTTTATATATGTTATTAGGAGACCACAACAGTGTTAAACATGTCACTTCCTGTTGACAGCAGGTGGCGCTATTACTATAACTGAATATTCTCATGTAGATGTGTTCAGGCCATGACTCTTATCAAACGTGTGAAGTTTGGGGCAGATTGGACATTCCATGCCTGTGTTACAGCAAATTCCTATTTAATTGCAGCAATAGCATGCTTTAGCACTTAGCTAAGTGTTTGCTAGCATGTTTTAGCATGTTTCTAGTATGTTGTTAGCATGTTTAGCACTTGCTGGCACTTTTTTTATATGTTTTTATATGTCCACAACAGTGTTTAACATGTCACTTCCTGTTGCCAGCAGGTGGCACTATGACTGTAACTGAATATGAGCATGGTCATGTGTTCAGGACAGAACGTTTATTAAAAGTGTGAAGTTTGGCGCATATTGGACATTGCCTTCTTGAGTAACAACAACATCCTGTTTCATTGAATTGCTTTAGCACTTAGCTAAGTATTGCTAGCATGTTTTAACATGTTTCTAGCATGTTTAGACCTCAATGGCATTTTTAACATGTTGCTAGAATGGCATCAACGTGTTAAACATGACACTTCCTGTTGCCAGTAGGTGGCGCTATTACTATAACTGAATATTATCATGTAGATGTGTTCAGGACAGAACGCTTATCAAAAGTGTGAAGTTTGGGGCAGATTGGACATTCCATGCCTGAGTTACAGCAAATTCCTATTTAATTGCAATAATAGCATGCTTTAGCACTTAGCTAAGAGTTTGCTAGCATGTTTTAGCATGCTTCTAGTATGTTGTTAGCATGTTTCGCACTTGCTGGCACTTTTTTATATGTTATTAGGAGTCCATAACAGTGTTAAACATGTCACTTCCTGTTGCCAGCAGGTGGCGCTATGACTATAACTGAATATGAGCATGGCCATGTGTTCAGGACAGAACTCTTATCAAACGTGTGAAGTTTGGGGGAGATTGGACATTCCATGCCTGAGTTACAGCAACTTCCTGTTTCATGGCGAAACATCGAAATTTGTAAGGCCGCCGAGGACCCGCCCTTCGACGAAAACTCAAGATCTTCGCAATTTAACGTCGCAAAGGCCTTAAGATTACACTCACCAAATTTGAAGATGATCAGATTAAAACTGTAGGAGGAGTTCGTTAAAGTACGAGGCCTGAAAATGGCAAAAACTGCACAAAAATCTGAGAGGAAGTTCAAAATGGCTGACTTCCTGTTGTGTTTAGGGCTATGCTCCAAGAGACTTTTTTGTAGGTATTAGGTCATTACACGTATGTACCGAATTTCGTGCACGTACGTGGAACGTTGCAGGAGGCGCACTCCGTTGAACTTTTATAGGTGGCGCTATCGAGCCATTTTGCCCCGTCCAATTCTGAAACCTATATCAGATGTAAATTTTCGCCAGTTCTGACGCGTGTGCAAAGTTTCGTGAGTTTTCGCGCATGTTTAGGCCCTCAAAAATGCAATTCAATGCGGAGAATAATAATAATAATAATAATTAAAGCTGCAAGCAGCGATGAAAGGGCCCTCGCACCCGTGCCATCAACACTCGGTGGCTTTAGGAAGGCAGAGCATGGTTGGGAAATGTACATTTAAGGAGGTATATATAGTAAGAGTATGTCAAAGTCAGTTACAAAATGTTTTGTATAATGGTGATAATAGCATGCTTCATGACTCAGCTAAGTGTTGCTAGCATGTTCAGTCTGTTTCTAGCATGCTTAGTACACAATAATTATGTGGTTAGTACTGCATTACTGTGTTAACCATGTCAGTTTCTGTTGCCAGTAGGTGGCGTTATGACTATAACTGAATATGAGCATGGATGTGTGTTCAGGACAGAACTCTTATCAAACATGTGAAGTTTGGTGCAAATTGGACATTGCCTTCTTGAGTAACAACAAAGTCATGTTTCATTGAATTAGCATTCTTTAGAACTTAGCTAAGCATTGTTAGCATGTTTTAACATGTTGCTAGAACGGCATCAACGTGTTAAACATGTCACTTCCTGTTGCCAGTTGGTGGCGCTATTACTATAACTGAACATTCTCATGTAGATGTGTTCAGGCCATGACTCTTATCAAAAGTGTGAAGTTTGGGGCAGATTGGACATTCCATGCCTGAGTTACAGCAAATTCCTATTTAATTGCAATAATAGCATGCTTTAGCACTTGGCTAAGAGTTTGCTAGCATGTTTTAGCATGTTTCTAGTATGTTGTTAGCATGTTTAACACTTGCTGGCACTTTTTTATATGTTATTAGGAGTCCACAACAGTGTTAAACATGTCACTTCCTGTTGCCAGCAGGTGGCGCTATGACTGTAACTGAATATAAGCATGGTCATGTGTTCAGGACAGAACGCTTATCAAAAGTGTGAAGTTTGGGGCAGATTGGACATTCCATGCCTGAGTTACAGCAAATTCATATTTAATTGCAGTAATATCATTCTTTAGCACTTAGCTAAGTGTTTGCTATTATGTTTTAGCATGTCTCTAGTATGTTGGTAGGATGTTTAGCACCTACTGGCATTTTTTTATATGTTATTAGGAGTCAAGAACAGTGTTAAACGTCACTTCCTGTTGCCAGCAGGTGGCGCTATGACTATAACTAAATATGAGCATGGACATGTGTTCAAGAGATAACTCTTATCAAACGTGTGACGTTTGGGGTAGATTGTACATTGCCTTCTTGAGTAACAACAAAGTCCTGTTTCATTGAATTAGCATGCTTTAGCACTTAGCTAAGTATTGCTAGCATGTTTTAATATGTTTCTAGCATGTTTAGAACTCAATGGCATTTTTAACATGTTGCTAGAACGGCATCAACGTGTTAAACATGTCACTTCCTGTTGCCAGTAGGTGGCGCTATTACTATAACTGAATTTGAGCATAGGCATGCGTTCAGGCCATGATTCTTATCAAACATGTGAAGTTTGGGGCAGATTGGACGTTCCATGCCTGAGTTACAGCAAATTCCTATTTAATTGCAGTAATAGCATGCTTTATCACTTAGCTAAGTGTTTGCTAGCATGTTTCTAGTATGTTGCTAACCTGTTTAGCACTTGCTGGCTCTTTTATATATGTTATTAGGAGACCACAACAGTGTTAAACATGTCACTTCCTGTTGACAGCAGGTGGCGCTATTACTATAACTGAATATTCTCATGTAGATGTGTTCAGGCCATGACTCTTATCAAACGTGTGAAGTTTGGGGCAGATTGGACATTCCATGCCTGTGTTACAGCAAATTCCTATTTAATTGCAGCAATAGCATGCTTTAGCACTTAGCTAAGTGTTTGCTAGCATGTTTTAGCATTTTTCTAGTATGTTGTTAGCATGTTTAGCACTTGCTGGCACTTTTTTTATATGTTTTTATATGTCCACAACAGTGTTTAACATGTCACTTCCTGTTGCCAGCAGGTGGCACTATGACTGTAACTGAATATGAGCATGGTCATGTGTTCAGGACAGAACGTTTATTAAAAGTGTGAAGTTTGGCGCATATTGGACATTGCCTTCTTGAGTAACAACAACATCCTGTTTCATTGAATTAGCATGCTTTAGCACTTAGCTAAGTATTGCTAGCATGTTTTAACATGTTTCTAGCATGTTTAGACCTCAATGGCATTTTTAACATGTTGCTAGAATGGCATCAACGTGTTAAACATGACACTTCCTGTTGCCAGTAGGTGGCGCTATTACTATAACTGAATATTATCATGTAGATGTGTTCAGGACAGAACGCTTATCAAAAGTGTGAAGTTTGGGGCAGATTGGACATTCCATGCCTGAGTTACAGCAAATTCCTATTTAATTGCAATAATAGCATGCTTTAGCACTTAGCTAAGAGTTTGCTAGCATGTTTTAGCATGCTTCTAGTATGTTGTTAGCATGTTTCGCACTTGCTGGCACTTTTTTATATGTTATTAGGAGTCCATAACAGTGTTAAACATGTCACTTCCTGTTGCCAGCAGGTGGCGCTATGACTATAACTGAATATGAGCATGGCCATGTGTTCAGGACAGAACTCTTATCAAACGTGTGAAGTTTGGGGGAGATTGGACATTCCATGCCTGAGTTACAGCAACTTCCTGTTTCATGGCGAAACATCGAAATTTGTAAGGCCGCCGAGGACCCGCCCTTCGACGAAAACTCAAGATCTTCGCAATTTAACGTCGCAAAGGCCTTAAGATTACACTCACCAAATTTGAAGATGATCAGATTAAAACTGTAGGAGGAGTTCGTTAAAGTACGAGGCCTGAAAATGGCAAAAACTGCACAAAAATCTGAGAGGAAGTTCAAAATGGCTGACTTCCTGTTGTGTTTAGGGCTATGCTCCAAGAGACTTTTTTGTAGGTATTAGGTCATTACACGTATGTACCGAATTTCGTGCACGTACGTGGAACGTTGCAGGAGGCGCACTCCGTTGAACTTTTATAGGTGGCGCTATCGAGCCATTTTGCCCCGTCCAATTCTGAAACCTATATCAGATGTAAATTTTCGCCAGTTCTGACGCGTGTGCAAAGTTTCGTGAGTTTTCGCGCATGTTTAGGCCCTCAAAAATGCAATTCAATGCGGAGAAGAATAATAATAATAATAATAAACAGAGCAATTCCAAGAGGGTCCTCACACCATCGGTGCTCGGGCCCTAATAAACAGAGCAATTCCAAGAGGGTCCTCACACCATCGGTGCTCGGGCCCTAATAATAATAAACAGAGCAATTCCAAGAGGGTCCTCACACCATCGGTGCTCGGGCCCTAATAATAATAATAAACAGAGCAATTCCAAGAGGGTCCTCACACCATCGGTGCTCGGGCCCTAATTAAAGCTGCAAGCAGCGATGAAAGGGCCCTCGCACCCGTGCCATCAACACTCGTTGGCTTTAGGAAGACAGAGCATGGTTGGGAAATGTACATTTAAGGAGGTATATATAGTAAGAGTATGTCAAAGTCAGTAACAAAATGTTTTGTATAATGGTAATAATAGCATGCTTCATGACTCAGCTAAGTGTTGCTAGCATGTTTAGTCTGTTTCTAGCATGCTTAGTACACAATAATTATGTGGTTAGTACTGCATTACTGTGTTAACCATGTCAGTTTCTGTTGCCAGTAGGTGGCGTTATGACTATAACTGAATATGAGCATGGATGTGTGTTCAGGACAGAACTCTTATCAAACGTGTGAAGTTTGGTGCAAATTGGACATTGCCTTCTTGAGTAACAACAAAGTCATGTTTCATTGAATTAGCATTCTTTAGCACTTAGCTAAGCATTGTTAGCATGTTTTAACATGTTTCTAGCATGTTTAGAACTCAATGGCATTTTTAACATGTTGCTAGAACGACATCAACGTGTTAAACATGTCACTTCCTGTTGCCAGTAGGTGGCGCTATTACTATAACTGAACATTCTCATCTAGGTGTGTTCAGGCCATGACTCTTATCAAAAGTGTGAAGTTTGGGGCAGATTGGACATTCCATGCCTGAGTTACAGCAAATTCCTATTTAATTGCAATAATAGCATGCTTTATCACTTAGCTAAGAGTTTGATAGCATGTTTTAGCATGTTTCTAGTATGTTGTTAGCATGTTTAACACTTGCTGGCACTTTTTTATATGTTATTAGGAGTCCATAACAGTGTTAAACATGTCACTTCCTGTTGCCAGCAGGTGGCGCTATGACTGTAACTGAATATAAGCATGGTCATGTGTTCAGGACAGAACGCTTATCAAAAGTGTGAAGTTTGGGGCAGATTGGACATTCCATGCCTGAGTTACAGCAAATTCCTATTTAATTGCAATAATAGCATGCTTTAGCACTTAGCTAAGAGTTTGCTAGCATGTTTTAGCATTTTTCTAGTATGTTGTTAGCATGTTTAACACTTGCTGGCACTTTTTTATATGTTATTAGGAGTCCATAACCGTGTTAAACATGTCACTTCCTGTTGCCAGCAGGTGGCGCTATGACTGTAACTGAATATAAGCATGGTCATGTGTTCAGGACAGAACGCTTATCAAAAGTGTGAAGTTTGGGGCAGATTGGACATTCCATGCCTGAGTTACAGCAAATTCATATTTAATTGCAGTAATATCATTCTTTAGCACTTAGCTAAGTGTTTGCTAGTACGTTTTAGCATGTCTCTAGTATGTTGGTAGGATGTTTAGCACCTACTGGCATTTTTTTTATATGTTATTAGGAGTCAAGAACAGTGTTAAACGTCACTTCCTGTTGCCAGCAGGTGGCGCTATGACTATAACTAAATATGAGCATGGACATGTGTTCAAGAGATAACTCTTATCAAACGTGTGAAGTTTGGGGTAGATTGTACATTGCCTTCTTGAGTAACAACAAAGTCCTGTTTCATTGAATTAGCATGCTTTAGCACTTAGCTAAGTATTGCTAGCATGTTTTAATATGTTTCTAGCATGTTTCGAACTCAATGGCATTTTTAACATGTTGCTAGAAGGGCATCAACGTGTTAAACATGTCACTTCCTGTTGCCAGCAGGTGGCGCTATGACTATAACTGAATATGAGCATGGTCATGTGTTCAGGACAGAACTCTTATCAAACGTGTGAAGTTTGGGGCAGATTGGACATTCCATGCCTGAGTTACAGCAACTTCCTGTTTCATGGCGAAACATCGAAATTTGTCAGGCCGCCGAGGACTCGCCCTTCGACGAAAACTCAAGATCTTCGCAATTTAACGTCGCAAAGGCCTTAAGATTACACTCACCAAATTTGAAGATGATCAGATTAAAACTGTAGGAGGAGTTCGTTAAAGTACGAGGCCTGAAAATGGCAAAAACTGCACAAAAATCTGAGAGGAAGTTGAAAATGGCTGACTTCCTGTTGTGTTTAGGGCTATGCTCCAAGAGACTTTTTTGTAGGTATTAGGTCAATACATGTATGTACCCAATTTCGTGCACGTACGTGGAACGTTGCGGGAGGCGCACTCCGTTGAACTTTTATAGGTGGCGCTATCGAGCCATTTTGCCCCGTCCTATTCTGAAACCTATATCAGATGTAAATTTTCGCCAGTTCTGACGCGTGTGCAAAGTTTTGTGAGTTTTCGAGCATGTTTAGGCCCTCAAAAATGCAATTAAATGCGGAGAATAATAATAATAATAATAATTAAAGCTGCAAGCAGCGATGAAAGGGCCCTCGCACCCGTGCCATCAACACTCGGTGGCTTTAGGAAGGCAGAGCATGGTTGGGAAATGTACATTTAAGGAGGTATATATAGTAAGAGTATGTCAAAGTCAGTTACAAAATGTTTTGTATAATGGTGATAATAGCATGCTTCATGACTCAGCTAAGTGTTGCTAGCATGTTCAGTCTGTTTCTAGCATGCTTAGTACACAATAATTATGTGGTTAGTACTGCATTACTGTGTTAACCATGTCAGTTTCTGTTGCCAGTAGGTGGCGTTATGACTATAACTGAATATGAGCATGGATGTGTGTTCAGGACAGAACTCTTATCAAACATGTGAAGTTTGGTGCAAATTGGACATTGTCTTCTTGAGTAACAACAAAGTCATGTTTCATTGAATTAGCATTCTTTAGAACTTAGCTAAGCATTGTTAGCATGTTTTAACATGTTGCTAGAACGGCATCAACGTGTTAAACATGTCACTTCCTGTTGCCAGTTGGTGGCGCTATTACTATAACTGAACATTCTCATGTAGATGTGTTCAGGCCATGACTCTTATCAAAAGTGTGAAGTTTGGGGCAGATTGGACATTCCATGCCTGAGTTACAGCAAATTCCTATTTAATTGCAATAATAGCATGCTTTAGCACTTGGCTAAGAGTTTGCTAGCATGTTTTAGCATGTTTCTAGTATGTTGTTAGCATGTTTAACACTTGCTGGCACTTTTTTATATGTTATTAGGAGTCCACAACAGTGTTAAACATGTCACTTCCTGTTGCCAGCAGGTGGCGCTATGACTGTAACTGAATATAAGCATGGTCATGTGTTCAGGACAGAACGCTTATCAAAAGTGTGAAGTTTGGGGCAGATTGGACATTCCATGCCTGAGTTACAGCAAATTCATATTTAATTGCAGTAATATCATTCTTTAGCACTTAGCTAAGTGTTTGCTATTATGTTTTAGCATGTCTCTAGTATGTTGGTAGGATGTTTAGCACCTACTGGCATTTTTTTATATGTTATTAGGAGTCAAGAACAGTGTTAAACGTCACTTCCTGTTGCCAGCAGGTGGCGCTATGACTATAACTAAATATGAGCATGGACATGTGTTCAAGAGATAACTCTTATCAAACGTGTGACGTTTGGGGTAGATTGTACATTGCCTTCTTGAGTAACAACAAAGTCCTGTTTCATTGAATTAGCATGCTTTAGCACTTAGCTAAGTATTGCTAGCATGTTTTAATATGTTTCTAGCATGTTTAGAACTCAATGGCATTTTTAACATGTTGCTAGAACGGCATCAACGTGTTAAACATGTCACTTCCTGTTGCCAGTAGGTGGCGCTATTACTATAACTGAATTTGAGCATAGGCATGCGTTCAGGCCATGATTCTTATCAAACATGTGAAGTTTGGGGCAGATTGGACGTTCCATGCCTGAGTTACAGCAAATTCCTATTTAATTGCAGTAATAGCATGCTTTATCACTTAGCTAAGTGTTTGCTAGCATGTTTCTAGTATGTTGCTAACCTGTTTAGCACTTGCTGGCTCTTTTATATATGTTATTAGGAGACCACAACAGTGTTAAACATGTCACTTCCTGTTGACAGCAGGTGGCGCTATTACTATAACTGAATATTCTCATGTAGATGTGTTCAGGCCATGACTCTTATCAAACGTGTGAAGTTTGGGGCAGATTGGACATTCCATGCCTGTGTTACAGCAAATTCCTATTTAATTGCAGCAATAGCATGCTTTAGCACTTAGCTAAGTGTTTGCTAGCATGTTTTAGCATGTTTCTAGTATGTTGTTAGCATGTTTAGCACTTGCTGGCACTTTTTTTATATGTTTTTATATGTCCACAACAGTGTTTAACATGTCACTTCCTGTTGCCAGCAGGTGGCACTATGACTGTAACTGAATATGAGCATGGTCATGTGTTCAGGACAGAACGTTTATTAAAAGTGTGAAGTTTGGCGCATATTGGACATTGCCTTCTTGAGTAACAACAACATCCTGTTTCATTGAATTAGCATGCTTTAGCACTTAGCTAAGTATTGCTAGCATGTTTTAACATGTTTCTAGCATGTTTAGACCTCAATGGCATTTTTAACATGTTGCTAGAATGGCATCAACGTGTTAAACATGACACTTCCTGTTGCCAGTAGGTGGCGCTATTACTATAACTGAATATTATCATGTAGATGTGTTCAGGACAGAACGCTTATCAAAAGTGTGAAGTTTGGGGCAGATTGGACATTCCATGCCTGAGTTACAGCAAATTCCTATTTAATTGCAATAATAGCATGCTTTAGCACTTAGCTAAGAGTTTGCTAGCATGTTTTAGCATGCTTCTAGTATGTTGTTAGCATGTTTCGCACTTGCTGGCACTTTTTTATATGTTATTAGGAGTCCATAACAGTGTTAAACATGTCACTTCCTGTTGCCAGCAGGTGGCGCTATGACTATAACTGAATATGAGCATGGCCATGTGTTCAGGACAGAACTCTTATCAAACGTGTGAAGTTTGGGGGAGATTGGACATTCCATGCCTGAGTTACAGCAACTTCCTGTTTCATGGCGAAACATCGAAATTTGTAAGGCCGCCGAGGACCCGCCCTTCGACGAAAACTCAAGATCTTCGCAATTTAACGTCGCAAAGGCCTTAAGATTACACTCACCAAATTTGAAGATGATCAGATTAAAACTGTAGGAGGAGTTCGTTAAAGTACGAGGCCTGAAAATGGCAAAAACTGCACAAAAATCTGAGAGGAAGTTCAAAATGGCTGACTTCCTGTTGTGTTTAGGGCTATGCTCCAAGAGACTTTTTTGTAGGTATTAGGTCATTACACGTATGTACCGAATTTCGTGCACGTACGTGGAACGTTGCAGGAGGCGCACTCCGTTGAACTTTTATAGGTGGCGCTATCGAGCCATTTTGCCCCGTCCAATTCTGAAACCTATATCAGATGTAAATTTTCGCCAGTTCTGACGCGTGTGCAAAGTTTCGTGAGTTTTCGCGCATGTTTAGGCCCTCAAAAATGCAATTCAATGCGGAGAAGAATAATAATAATAATAATTAAAGCTGCAAGCAGCGATGAAAGGGCCCTCGCACCCGTGCCATCAACACTCGGTGGCTTTAGGAAGGCAGAGCATGGTTGGGAAATGTACATTTAAGGAGGTATATATAGTAAGAGTATGTCAAAGTCAGTTACAAAATGTTTTGTATAATGGTGATAATAGCATGCTTCATGACTCAGCTAAGTGTTGCTAGCATGTTCAGTCTGTTTCTAGCATGCTTAGTACACAATAATTATGTGGTTAGTACTGCATTACTGTGTTAACCATGTCAGTTTCTGTTGCCAGTAGGTGGCGTTATGACTATAACTGAATATGAGCATGGATGTGTGTTCAGGACAGAACTCTTATCAAACATGTGAAGTTTGGTGCAAATTGGACATTGCCTTCTTGAGTAACAACAAAGTCATGTTTCATTGAATTAGCATTCTTTAGAACTTAGCTAAGCATTGTTAGCATGTTTTAACATGTTGCTAGAACGGCATCAACGTGTTAAACATGTCACTTCCTGTTGCCAGTTGGTGGCGCTATTACTATAACTGAACATTCTCATGTAGATGTGTTCAGGCCATGACTCTTATCAAAAGTGTGAAGTTTGGGGCAGATTGGACATTCCATGCCTGAGTTACAGCAAATTCCTATTTAATTGCAATAATAGCATGCTTTAGCACTTGGCTAAGAGTTTGCTAGCATGTTTTAGCATGTTTCTAGTATGTTGTTAGCATGTTTAACACTTGCTGGCACTTTTTTATATGTTATTAGGAGTCCACAACAGTGTTAAACATGTCACTTCCTGTTGCCAGCAGGTGGCGCTATGACTGTAACTGAATATAAGCATGGTCATGTGTTCAGGACAGAACGCTTATCAAAAGTGTGAAGTTTGGGGCAGATTGGACATTCCATGCCTGAGTTACAGCAAATTCATATTTAATTGCAGTAATATCATTCTTTAGCACTTAGCTAAGTGTTTGCTATTATGTTTTAGCATGTCTCTAGTATGTTGGTAGGATGTTTAGCACCTACTGGCATTTTTTTATATGTTATTAGGAGTCAAGAACAGTGTTAAACGTCACTTCCTGTTGCCAGCAGGTGGCGCTATGACTATAACTAAATATGAGCATGGACATGTGTTCAAGAGATAACTCTTATCAAACGTGTGACGTTTGGGGTAGATTGTACATTGCCTTCTTGAGTAACAACAAAGTCCTGTTTCATTGAATTAGCATGCTTTAGCACTTAGCTAAGTATTGCTAGCATGTTTTAATATGTTTCTAGCATGTTTAGAACTCAATGGCATTTTTAACATGTTGCTAGAACGGCATCAACGTGTTAAACATGTCACTTCCTGTTGCCAGTAGGTGGCGCTATTACTATAACTGAATTTGAGCATAGGCATGCGTTCAGGCCATGATTCTTATCAAACATGTGAAGTTTGGGGCAGATTGGACGTTCCATGCCTGAGTTACAGCAAATTCCTATTTAATTGCAGTAATAGCATGCTTTATCACTTAGCTAAGTGTTTGCTAGCATGTTTCTAGTATGTTGCTAACCTGTTTAGCACTTGCTGGCTCTTTTATATATGTTATTAGGAGACCACAACAGTGTTAAACATGTCACTTCCTGTTGACAGCAGGTGGCGCTATTACTATAACTGAATATTCTCATGTAGATGTGTTCAGGCCATGACTCTTATCAAACGTGTGAAGTTTGGGGCAGATTGGACATTCCATGCCTGTGTTACAGCAAATTCCTATTTAATTGCAGCAATAGCATGCTTTAGCACTTAGCTAAGTGTTTGCTAGCATGTTTTAGCATGTTTCTAGTATGTTGTTAGCATGTTTAGCACTTGCTGGCACTTTTTTTATATGTTTTTATATGTCCACAACAGTGTTTAACATGTCACTTCCTGTTGCCAGCAGGTGGCACTATGACTGTAACTGAATATGAGCATGGTCATGTGTTCAGGACAGAACGTTTATTAAAAGTGTGAAGTTTGGCGCATATTGGACATTGCCTTCTTGAGTAACAACAACATCCTGTTTCATTGAATTAGCATGCTTTAGCACTTAGCTAAGTATTGCTAGCATGTTTTAACATGTTTCTAGCATGTTTAGACCTCAATGGCATTTTTAACATGTTGCTAGAATGGCATCAACGTGTTAAACATGACACTTCCTGTTGCCAGTAGGTGGCGCTATTACTATAACTGAATATTATCATGTAGATGTGTTCAGGACAGAACGCTTATCAAAAGTGTGAAGTTTGGGGCAGATTGGACATTCCATGCCTGAGTTACAGCAAATTCCTATTTAATTGCAATAATAGCATGCTTTAGCACTTAGCTAAGAGTTTGCTAGCATGTTTTAGCATGCTTCTAGTATGTTGTTAGCATGTTTCGCACTTGCTGGCACTTTTTTATATGTTATTAGGAGTCCATAACAGTGTTAAACATGTCACTTCCTGTTGCCAGCAGGTGGCGCTATGACTATAACTGAATATGAGCATGGCCATGTGTTCAGGACAGAACTCTTATCAAACGTGTGAAGTTTGGGGGAGATTGGACATTCCATGCCTGAGTTACAGCAACTTCCTGTTTCATGGCGAAACATCGAAATTTGTAAGGCCGCCGAGGACCCGCCCTTCGACGAAAACTCAAGATCTTCGCAATTTAACGTCGCAAAGGCCTTAAGATTACACTCACCAAATTTGAAGATGATCAGATTAAAACTGTAGGAGGAGTTCGTTAAAGTACGAGGCCTGAAAATGGCAAAAACTGCACAAAAATCTGAGAGGAAGTTCAAAATGGCTGACTTCCTGTTGTGTTTAGGGCTATGCTCCAAGAGACTTTTTTGTAGGTATTAGGTCATTACACGTATGTACCGAATTTCGTGCACGTACGTGGAACGTTGCAGGAGGCGCACTCCGTTGAACTTTTATAGGTGGCGCTATCGAGCCATTTTGCCCCGTCCAATTCTGAAACCTATATCAGATGTAAATTTTCGCCAGTTCTGACGCGTGTGCAAAGTTTCGTGAGTTTTCGCGCATGTTTAGGCCCTCAAAAATGCAATTCAATGCGGAGAAGAATAATAATAAT